>NC_035161.2:17678517-18004425 GCF_001659605.2 Manihot esculenta
TACTCACTGGGCTAGTATAGCTCACCCTCTCCCTTAACCCTAGTCTTGCAGGTTCAGAGTCCAGAGGTGTCAGCAGGGTACAAATGAAGCGAAGGGTTATGTAATAGTTAGTATGGACATGTATATGTAAGAGTATGGTTTTAGCAGAGTTGTAATCCTTTTATATACATGATCTTTTATGTAAATGTTTTATGGTATATGTATGAAAACCCAGGCTTAACAGGATATGAGTTAGCCCACCTAGAGCAAAGACGATAGCTCTAGCAGGGGTTTACAGTGTACAAATAGTGTATGCACAGGTTAAGCCTTGGAACAGAGAAAAGTTTTAATTTTTACAGAAAATGTATGATCATGTATGGGATTTCACAGGTACACAGAGTTCACAGTAGGCTTGCTACGGGTCTCGGCGGCCTTAAGCCGATCTGGATCCTAGCGCCGGTAGCAGTTCAGTTTCCGGGCTGTTACAATCTTGACCTTGCTCCCCCCAGATGAGCTAGGTTTAGGCATTTGGGTTACTGGGACAGTAGGTTCTGCTGGTGGTGGAGGAGGTACAGCATCCCCTGGGTTAGGGTTTGCTGTACCTGGATAGAAAGATGGGGGTGGGTACATAGGGTACTGTGAGTATGGTGGGTAAAAAGGTGGGTATGGCATGTGAGAGTGATAGGGGTTAAAGCTGGGGTAATCCAATGTACCTCCCATCGAATACCCGGGATTTTGAGAAAAGGGTGGGTACTGGGGTGGCTGAACAAATCTCGAGGCCTGAGTGCCTCCTTGGGACTCTCCTATACCCTCCTCCGACATACTCACTCCAAGACTGCTATCCCTCCTCTGATCCACATCCATATTATCCCCCACATCCTCTGACATTCCTCCTTGAACTGTTCTCCTTACTGATCTGCTTCTGTTCATATCCAAAGACCTTCTAGGGTCTCTTACTGCTCTTTCCCTGGTAGACCTGCTAGACATTGCCCTTGGCAATGCAGGGGGACGGGCACTCATGCCCTCATCCTCCGGTGGTACTCCAGTCAATCGTGCAGATCGACGAGTTCATCTCATCCTGTTTACTGAAAAACAACACACATCACATAAACATTAGCATCAAATGGTTCATGTGCCAACACATGAACCTACATCACATACATCACATACATACCATATCATTAATGCACATGCATAAAATCATGGCATTTCACATCATCATTCAAGACAGGACTCTACATCCTATCCTAGTGGACATGATTTTCTATTTGTGCTTGACCTTCTAGAACATCTATGAGCCCGACACTCTATGTCCGACCATATGAACCTAGGGCTCTGATACCAATCTGTAACGACCCGGAATCCGGACCGCTACCAGCGCTAGGATCCAGATCGGCTTAAGGCCGCCGGGACCCGTAGCAAGCCAAACATTCATCCTGAATACCTGTTTAATCCCATACATGATCAACAATTACATAAAAATTTAAAACTTTCTCATTGAAACATGCATTTGTTCTTTCATTCATTCATTCTTTCTTTCTTTCTTTCTTTCATTCATTCTTAACCTGTGCATACACAAACTCATATACATAATCATTATTAAACATTTGAGATCATGTACCAGAAAGGGATTAACACAATACTATGGTCAAGCACAACTCTAACTTCTATAAGCATCAATACATTACATTTCTATACTATACTTTTACATTACATCATTTTCATGTCCACATCTAGCTATTACATAACATGACTCTACTCCTGCTGACCTCCTGGTCTACCCTATACCTGCAAATCTGGGGGTTAAGAGAGAGGGGTGAGCTATAAAGCCTAGTGAGCAGAATAAATAAACATTAAATTTAAAGTCCATGCTTCCATGAAATGTATCACATCACAAACATATCACATAAAGGATGAATTTGTCACCAATAGCCCTCTACATAATTCCATAGTGCCAGAACGTAGAATGGGTCCTGGTCTTTCACTTAAACATAACATTCCAAAGTGCCAGAACGTAGAATGGGTCCCACTGGTCTTTCATTCCGTACCGTACATATCATATCATCACATCATAATCGAGGGCTATGGATCATCCAACATTCATCCGCATCAACAACATATTATGCAATGCAACATATTCGTGAATTCTAATGCAAGCACCCTAGTATATCTCATGGCATTCATGATGCATGTATCATGCTCAAAATTTATTTATTTGCTTTGAAACGTAATGAGTTATTCCACTCACCTCTGGCTGAAGCTCTAATGACTCTGAAGCAGCTATCTCACTGCTGAGGGCCTCGGTTCCTCGGGTCCAAACCTACACAGGTGGACTCAAATGAGGGACCAAACATCCATGAACATGACTCTAAAATACTCCCCAAAAACCCCCTAAAACACCTTAAAACAATCATAAAAATCATGCAAAGGAGGGTTGAACAGGGCACTTTCGGCGGCAGGTTCGGCGGCCGAAAGTCCCTCCAAAATCGAAAGTCATGCACCTTCGGCGGCTCTTTCAGCGGCCGAAGGTTCCCTCCAGAGACGAAACTCATGCATGTTCGGCGGCACCTTCGGCGGCCGAAACTCCCTTCCAGAGCCGAAAGTCCACTTTCGGGGGCAGGTTTCGGCAGCCGATACATGCTACCATAGGCAGGTTCGGCGGCCGAAAGAACCTTCGGCTGCCGAACCTGAGTTCTTCCCAAAGGGCAGAAACTCAGCCTCTCCATGCATGAAAGCCTCCTAACTCATTCAATCAAGCATTTTCCCATTCTACAACATGCATACTCAAGCATACAAGCTCCTAGGGGCTTCAAACTATCCTAAACCCATCTACAACACATCAAACATGCATATCCAACATACATTGTTCATAAACGCACAGTAAACCCATAAACTCCACATAAACCTACACATGCATTTCTACCCCAAGAAACTTCATAAAACTTACTTAAAACATTAAAGGAACTATGGATCTACTCTTACCTCTTGAAGAATGAGAGGAGAGACGATCCAACTTGGGGATGGGAGAGATCTCAACTCTTTAGTCTCCAAGCTTCCAAAACTCGCTCTTTTTGTTCAAATATCTTCAAATCAACATAAAACTTGTTAAAACGTGAAAGATCGGAGGAAAAACATCAAAAACGACCCATGGGAGAGCAAGAACTCACCGTGGCCGAAAATGGGGAGAAAACTCGCCCGTTTCGGCTATGGAGCTCTTATATAGGAGCTGCCAGACCACCTTTCGGCAGCCTAAAGTGCCTCCAAAAATCATGCAAGTTCGGCGGCCGAACATGAGGTTCGGCGGCCGAACATGAGGTTCAGCGGCCGAACCTTTGAAACTTTCGGAAGCCTAACTTGCCCCCCTAAACCATCCAATATTCGGCGGCCGAACTTGAGGTTCGGCGGCCGAACCTGGAAATGCCTCATTGGTCTTTTTCATTTAAAACTCAATTCCTTTCTTGCTTAAAACCATAAAATACATTAAAACATTTTATGAAAACATAGTTCTACCCTTCTAGAGGTTTCCAACATCCGAGATTCCACCGGACGGTAGGAATTCCGATACCGGAGTCTAACCGGGTATTACAGACTCGATTTTCTTTTTCTAATTTGAGATCTTTTCTTACTCTTTATTAGTTCATTAGCTCAATCTTCATGCTATAAATAAAGGTCTTTACTTCAATATTTGCATACTGCTTTATTGAAAGTTTTTGTTAGTTTTTATAAATTAAATTTCTATTACATTTCTTCTTTATTTTTTGTTATTTTCGTTGTCGATAAAAAGAAAACTTTGCCATGCAAATCATTGTGCATGAGCTTCCGATACTTTCTGCTCGTGTTTTTGCTAAGTAGTTGATAAAGGTTTGTTGATGTACCAGCATCACTATGCCCTCACTTTTTATTATGTTGATCTGATTATTTTTCTTTCATTATTGTGAAGTGAAGTACATTTGTTGTTTCTCTACTTTTTATTTTGAAGTATGATGGTTTTTTTTTCATTTTAGTTTATGGCTCTTGGCTTTCTTCTTCATTTTAAGTTATGATTTGGCTTACTATCGTGTTTTTTTTTTCCTCCAAATAATCGGTACTCTGAAACTTTTGGTTCTATTCACTTTATATTTCTTTTTTCTCCTTTTACGATTGCAAAGAAAACGAAGTTAACAATAGATTTATATATATATATATATGTATATATTCCTAAACAGAACTGTATTGGTAACAAATATTTAAACCCTCCCAAAATTAGATGTTTTGAACTGAATCAAAGTCAATTAAATATTTTTTTAATTATTTTTCTTGCTCTTTTCTTCTTAATAAAAGATCATTATTAGGATTCCTTTAGAGTATGTCCTTCATGAGATTCTCACATAAATTAGGTTATTGGATGCTTTTGATATGGAGAATTGAGAGTAGTTATCTCCTATTTTAATAGCAAATTTTTGTCTTCTATTTTTATTAGAATTTTTTTTCTATTCCTATGTTTTTTAAGATTCCTATGTTATTTGAAATTCCTAGTTAAACTTTTCTACTATTTCTATTTTAGTTTTAAGGGTCTTTTATTTATTTAGGTAGCTATTTTGTAAATACTACATTAATTAGGATTAATTTATCCTTATTTTGGTATGAGTTGTCTTCTTAAATTAAAACTCTATAAATACCCTATTATTTTATATTTCAGAATTCAGTTTTTGACTTTAATAAAGCATACATTAGAGAATTTCTCTCATACTGTTTATTTCTCATAAGTGTGTGTGTGAGTGTTAATTAGCTATATTGCGTCAAGTGGTATCAGAGTAAGGATGACAACTGATAGTAATGGTAATAGTTCTCCAGGCAATAATCGGGGAGTTAGAGCCCTTCAACAAAGGGACGACACATTGCAATGATTGTAGTAACATCTTGAGAAAATGATGAAAGGCAGTAATCGGGGAGTTAAAGCCCTTCAACAAAGGGATGACACATTGCAACGATTGGAGCAACATCTTGAGCAAAGGATGGATCTCATATTTGAGCATTTAAAAAGACATATTGAAGAAATTATAGACCATTTTGATGTTTTGGGAATTAAAGGAAATAGGAATTGTGAGGAAGAATAGACAGCTAAGGGATGGTGCAGCTGTCTCCAAGGCATAACCCCAAAATGATAAAGGGAGATTTATTTGACTCATCATAGATCGAACAATATCTAATAAAGTTCAATTTCTCCTTTCAGAAACACCTTTCCATTATGGAGTTCTTATAAGAGTTAATTGTGAAACAATTCCACAATTTCTAAGATGTTAATCAAACTCTTAGCTCAAATATTCACCACATCGATCATATCGAAGCATTTTAATAGTTTTACCAAGCTGATTTTGCACTTCATTTTGAAAAGTTCTAAAAATTTCAAAAGATTCATGTTTATGTTTCATTAGGTAGATATAGTCATACCTACTGAAATCATCAGTGAATGTAATGAAGTACTGATAACCTCCCATGACACTAATGCTTAGTAGGCCACATATATTTGTATGTACTAAGCCCAATAAGTCTAAAGTCCTTTAACCTTGTCCAGTAAAAGGATCTTTTGTTATCTTACCAACGAAACAAGATTCACAATTTTCAAATGATTTCTCTCTGGCTCAAGATGTGCTGCAGGCTCTTATAATCTGTGAAGATCTCACACTTTACCCCATAGAGGTAATGCCTCCATATCTTGAGTGCAAAGATAACTGCTGCCATCTCCAGATCGTGTGTAGGATAGTTCAGCTCGTGCTTCTTCAGCTGTCTAGAAGCATAAGCTATCACTCTGTCATTTTGCATCAACACACAACCCAATCCCACTCGGGATGCATCACAGAACACTGTGAAGTCTTCATCACTGATCGGCAGAGCTAACACCGGTGCTGAAGTCAACCGTCTCTTCAGCTCTTCAAAACTCTCTTCACACTCTTCTGACCATACGAACTTCTGGTTCTTTCTGGTCAATCTGGTCATCGGAGCAGCAATCTTCGAGAAGTCCTGAACGAACCTCCGATAGTAGCCTGCCAAACCCAAGAAACTCTTGATCTCTGTTACTGTCATGGGTGTAGGCCAGTTGGCTACTGCCTCTACCTTCTTGGGGTCCACTGCTATACCTTCATCTGATACTACATGCCCGAAGAAAGAAATGCTCCTCAGCCAGAACTCGCACTTAGAGAACTTGGCATACAAGCCATGCTCCCTCAAAGTCTGCAAGACTATCCGCAGATGCTGGGCATGCTCCTCTGCATCCCTGGAGTACACTAAGATATCATCTATAAAGACAATCACAAAGTGATCTAGGTACTCTCTGAAAACTCTGTTCATGAGATCCATGAATGCTGCAGGGGCGTTCGTTAACCTGAACGGCATTACTAGGAACTCATAATGCCCATATCTGGTCCTGAAAGCTGTCTTGGGTACATCCTCTTCCCTGATTCTCAACTGATGGTATCCGGATCTCAGATCTATCTTAGAGAAACATCCTGCTCCTGACAGCTGGTCGAAGAGATCATCGATCCTGGGTAGAGGATACTTGTTCTTGGTAGTGACCTTGTTCAACTGCCTGTAGTCGATACAAAGTCGAAGAGGTCCATCCTTCTTCCTGACAAACAGTACTGGAGCACCCCAAGGTGAGGTACTCGGGCGGATGAAACCCTTGTCTACCAACTCCTGTAACTGCTCTTTCAGTTCTCTCAGCTCTGCTGGTGCCATCCTGTAGGGAGGAATAGAGATCGGTCTCGTACCAGGCATTAACTCTATCTCGAACTCTATTTCCCTATCAGGTGGTAGTCCTGGAAGCTCTTTAGGAAACACATCTGGGAACTCTCTAACAACTGGTATTGAGGATGGTTCTCTAACCTGTATGTCTAGCTCTCTCACATGAGCTAGGAACCCCTGACAACCCCTCCTCAACAACCGACGAGCCTGAAGGGCTGATATCAAACCTCTAGGTGTCCCTCTCCTGTCTCCTCTGAAGACACACTCTAACCCATCCTGGTCTCTGAAACTGACTACGTTGTCCCTGCAGTTCAAGGTAGCATTATACGTAGATAACCAATCCATCCCTAGAATGACATCAAAATCTGCCAACTCTAGAACTACAAGGTCAGCTGGAAGGTATCTACTCTCTATACACACTAGACTACCTTGACAGACTGACTCTGCCAATGATGGGTCACATCTAGGTCCACTGACCCAGAGAGGACACTCTAACTCGGAGACTATCAAACCCAACCTCTCTGCGGCTCTAGAAGCAATGAAAGAGTGAGAAGCATCGGGGTCCATCAAAGCATACACCTCTGAACACCCAATGATGAGATTACCTGACACCACTGTGTTCGATGTATCTGCCTCCTGTTGAGTCATGGTGAAAATCCATGCTGGGGCTGACGGACCTGCACCTCGGGAACCCATCCCTGATGAAGAGGCTGACCCTCTTCCTCTACCTCTACCACTGCTCTGTGGTACGGCTGAAGTTGCTGGCTGTGCTACACTGCCTGAGGTCATCTGCTGGGATGGTGCCATAAAGGTCGCCTGGGGACATTCTCGTGCAATATGTCCCTCTTGCCCATATCTATAGCAGGCTGTAGATCCCATCAGACAAACTCCTCTGTGTGGTTTCCCACATTTCTGACATACTGGACTGCCTGTGCCAGAGCTGGAGCCGCTTCCCATTCCCAGTCCTGACTTAATCCTACTCCAGAACTTGCCTCTCTTGAACTTAAACTTCTCTCCTTTTCTGCTGCTAGAAACTGCTGCACTGGGGGTCTTAGAACTCGAAGACTGTGCCACCTGCTGCTTTCCTATTCCCTGTATGATGGCACTCGCCTCTATTTTTCTGGCTGCATCCACAATGGAGTGGAAACTCTCTTTTTCTGCTGGAAGAATCAAGGAGAAATACCTGGGGTGAAGCCTTGTGGCATATCTCCTTGCCTTCTTCTGATCCGTATCATACGCCTGACCTACGTATGGTAACAATTCCAGGAACTTATCTGTATACTCATCAACGCTCATCTCCTCTGTCTGTCGTAGCTGTTCGAACTCGACAACCTTCATTTCCCTGGAACTGTCAGGAAAAGCCCACCCTGCAAACTCATTGGCGAACTCTTCCCATGTCAGGCTATCTATTCTGGGGTCCACATAGTTCTTGAACCATTCTCTGGCTTTCTTGCACTTTAATGTGAACCCTGCCATCTCAATGGCCCTGCTCTCATCAGCTCCCAACTCACTGGTTATCCTTCTGACTACACTAAGGTACTCAAAGGGATCATCTCCTGTATTGAATTTAGGAGCATCCAACTTTAAGTACTCGGTCATCTTCACCTTATGTCCCCCTGATGAACTAGGTTGCTGTGCTTCAACAACAGGGGCTACAGGTTCTGGTGGTGGTGGAGGTACTGTTTCTCTTGGTTCAGGTTGTGCTGGACTTGGCTGAAAAGGTGGGGGTGGATACATGTGATATGGTGGGTAAAAAGAAGGATAAGGCATATATGGCATATAAGGTGGATATGGGGCAAAGCTGGAGAAATCTGATGTACCTCCCATCGGATACCCCAGGCCCTGTGCGCCTCCTTGGGACTCTCCCATACCTTCTTCAGACCTTCCTATACCCATACTTTCATCTCTGCTCTGACCAACATCCATAGCCTCTCTCTCTTCCTCTGATCTTTCCCCTCTATCTACTCCTCTTCTGCTATCGTCAGAAGACCTTCTAGGGTCTCGTGACGTTCCTTCCCTGCTTGACCTGTGAGATCTTGCCCTTGGCAATGCAGGAGGACGAGCAGCTGTACCCTCACTTCCTGGTGGGACTCCAGTCAATCTCGCGGATCGACGAGTTCCTCGCATCTTCACTCTCTGGAACACAACACACATACCATAGCACATTAGCAACATATAGCCCTCAACCACACAGCACAAATAGGGCACATGCATGCATCATGGCATTTCACACATCAGATAGACAGGACGGACATCCTATCCTAATGGACATGCTTTCCTATGGTGCTTGACCATCTATGACCTCTATGAGCCCGACTCTCTCGCTATAGGTCCGACCATATGAACCTAGGGCTCTGATACCAATCTGTAACAGCTCGGAAACTGAACTGCTACCGGCGCTAGGATCCAGATCGGTTTACGGCCGCCGGGACCCATAGCAAGCCTACTGTGAACTCTGTGTACCTATGAAATCCCATACATGATCATACATTTTCTGTAAAAATTAAAACTTTTCTCTGTTCCAAGGCTTAACCTGTGCATACACTATCTGTACACTGTAAACCCCTGCTAGAGCTCTCGTCTTTGCTCTAGGTGGGCTAACTCATATCCTGTTAAGCCTGGATTTTCATACATATACCATAAAACATTTACATAAAAGATCATGTATACAAAAGGATTACAACTCTGCTAAAACCATACTCTTACATATACATGTCCATACTAACTATTACATAACCCTTCGCTTCATTTGTACCCTGCTGACACCTCTGGACTCTGAACCTGCAAGACTGGGGTTAAGGGAGAGGGTGAGCTATACTAGCCCAGTGAGTAGTACATATAAAACATGTTATAAAACATGATCTCATGGAATGCATCACAACACAAGTCAATCACATAATCTCAGACGGACTAATTCAAAATTCCCCCACATTGCCCGGCCCGCGAAGGTGCTCCTCAGGTCTTCATTCAGCACCCTATGGTACCGTGTGCCCGGCCCTTTCAGGGCTCCTCAGGTCTTCATTTAGGGGGCTAATGAATCCAAGCTACGCCCGATCTGTACATGCACTGATTAATGCAACATCTTCGTGCTCACTAATGCAATACTCTAAACATGGCATAAATGATGCATGAAACATGCTAAAAATGTTTGAGTTCTCATATTAAAAGATTTAGTTCAGTTCCACTCACCTCAGGCTGACTCTGTACTACTCTGCAGGTTCTGAAGCAGTGCTCACTGCCGAACTCCTTGGTTCCTCTAGTCCGTTCCTACACAGGTGGACTGAAATCAGGGACCAAAATAACTCAAGAATATCTCTAAGAAACTCCCCAAAAACCCTCTAAAGCATCCTAGAACAATCTCATAAAACATGCAAAAGAAAGCTGGACAGGGCACTTTCGGCGGCAGGTTCGGCGGCCGAAACTCCCCTCTAGAGACGAAACTCATGCATGTTCGGCGGCACCTTCGGCAGCTGAAAGTCTCGTCCAGAGACGAAACTCAACCTTCGGTGGCACTTTCGGCGGCCGAACCTTGCCTCCAGAGACGAAAGTCCAAATATTCGGGGGCAAGCTTTGGCAGCCGAAACTGCCTCCACAAGGGGTTAGGCGGCCGAACTTTCCTTCGGCGGCTGAACCTGGTTTTGCCCGTTGGGCAGAAACCTGCTCTGTTTCATGCAAACTTCACCCAAAACCTATCCAACATGCATAGCAACTACTCCCAACTAGCATATACCATATAACATGCATAAAGAGGTCTAAACCTATCCTAACACCTCCAACAAACATATCAAACAACACTTAACCATGCTGATACACCAAAATCCTCAAAAACCTCCCTTAACTTAAACATGCATAACTACCCATATAACTCCCATAAAACCTTCAAAATCAAGAAAGGAAGTTCAGGATCTTCACTTACCTCTTCCAAACAAGAGATTGAACGATCCCTACATGGAGATATGGAGAAATCCTCTCTCAACCTCTCCAAGCTTCCAACCTTACTCTATGTCTCAAAAACTTCAAAACCACATGAAAATCCATCAAAAACCATGAAAGATTTGAGAAAACACATAAATCACTCAAGGAAGATCAAGTCTCACCTCAGCTCGTGCAAATGGAAAGCAAATCTTATCCATTTGACCGACCTAGGGCCTTTTATAGTTGGCTAGCCAGACCAACTACGGCGGCCGAATGAGAACCCGAATGCCATGCACGTTCGGCGACCGAAAGTCACTTTTGGCGGCCGAACCTTGGCTTTTCTACCTTGGTGCTTTTCTTGCTTTTCTTGCAAAACCTTACTTCTTTAAACACTTTAAAACATGAAAACGCTTTCAAAACATAGAAAAACATAATCCGTACCCTTCCAGAGGATTCCGACATCAGAAATTCCACCGGACTACAGGACTTCCGACACCGGACTCTAGCCGGGTATTACAAAGATGACCGATTACATGAAGCTGGGTGCTCCCCAGTTTGAAACCAGTGATGACCCTTTTGTGTACCTTGAGAGGGTCAAGACGATTACAGATGAGATAGAAGCTGATAACAGTAGAGCCATTCAGATGGCTGGGTTCACACTAAAATGCAAGAAGGCCCGAGAGTGGTTTAAGAACTATGTGAACCCGAGATTGGACAGCTTATCATGGGAGGAGTTTGCAAATGAGTTTGCAGGATGGGCTTTCCCTGACAGTTCAAGGGAGTTGAAGATGATTGAATTTGAGCAGTTGAGGCAGTCCGATGAGATGAGTGTGGATGAGTATACAGACAGATTCTTGGAGCTGTTGCCGTTTGCTGGGCAGAATCTGGATACAGATCAGAAGAAGTCAAGGGGGTATATCATGAAGCTTCATTCCAGGTATTCCTCCTTGATTCAGTCAGCAGAGAGGGAAAGTTTCCATGCCATTATGGATATGGCCCGGAGAATGGAGGCTAGTGCAATCATCGAAGGGAAAGTTAAGCAGTCAGTAGCACAGCCTTCTGGTTCCAAGACACCAGGTGGGGGAAGAGTAGACCCTTCTTCTCTGAGTTCAGCTAGTAAGAGATGGAGCAATACCACCAAGAAGCCAAAGAAGAACAAGTTCTGGAGTAAGATCAAGTCAGGTCTGGGATTGGGAAGTGGCTCGAGCTCAGGTGCAGATAATGCAGTATGTAGGAAGTGTGGGAAGCCGCACAAGGGAGTATGTCTGGTTGGGACGACAGCCTGCTTCAAATGTGGGCAGGAGGGACACATGGCTCGGGAGTGTCCTAGAGCAGCTTTTATGGCACAGTCTCAGCAGACAGCTTCTGGTAGTGTGGCTCAGCCAGCAGCTCCAGCCGCGACTCAGGCCAGTGGCAGAGGCAGAGGGAGAGGGGCAGCCTCTTCTTTAGCAGGTTTCAGAGGTGAAGGTCCATCAGCCCCAGCACGGATCTTCACCATGACACAGCAGGAGGCAAATGCATCGAACACCGTGGTGGCAGGTAATCTCATCATTGGTTGCTCAGATGTTTATGCCTTAATAGACCCTGGTGCATCTCATTCTTTCATTGCTCCGAGGGCCATCGAGAGATTGGGTTTGATGGTCTCTGGGTTAGAGTGTCCCTTATGGGTCAGTGGGCCCAAGTGTGACCCGTCAGTGGCAGAGTCAGTCTGCCAGTATAGTCCAGTTTTTATGGAGGGAAGATGCCTTTCTGCCGACCTTGTGGTTCTAGATTTGACAGATTTTGACGTCATTCTAGGGATGGATTGGCTATCTACCCATGGTGCTACCTTGGACTGCAGAGACAAGGTAGTCAAGTTCAGATGTCAGGATGGGTCAGAGGTTGTTTTCAGAAGAGACAGGGGGAGTACACCTAGAGGTTTGATATCAGCCCTACAAGCTCGTAGGCTACTCAGGAGGGGTTGTCAGGGTTTTCTAGCTTATGTGAGAGAGCTGGATAGTCATGTTAGAGAGCCCGCCTCAGTGCCCATGGTCAGTGAGTTCTTAGACGTTTTCCCAGACGAGCTGCCAGGTCTACCGCCTGCTAGGGAGATAGAGTTCGAAATTGAGTTGATGCCTGGAACTAGACCGATCTCTATCCCTCCCTACAGGATGGCACCAGCAGAATTAAAGGAGCTTAAGGAGCAGTTGCAAGAGTTGGTAGATAGAGGATTCATCCGACCGAGTACCTCGCCTTGGGGTGCTCCAGTGCTGTTTGTGAAAAAGAAGGATGGATCTCTCAGACTTTGTATCGACTATAGGCAATTAAACAAGGTCACTACCAAGAACAAGTACCCATTGCCAAGGATCGACGATCTATTCGACCAGCTAGCAGGAGCAGGTTGTTTCTCTAAAATAGATCTGAGATCGGGGTATCATCAGCTGAGGATAAGAGAAGAAGATGTACCGAAGACCGCATTCAGGACCAGATATGGGCATTATGAGTTCCTTGTGATGCCGTTCGGGTTAACCAATGCCCCTGCAGCATTCATGGATCTCATGAACAGAGTGTTTAGTCAGTGCCTGGATCACTTTGTTATTGTCTTCATAGATGATATCTTAGTGTATTCCAGGAATGCAGAGGAGCATGCCCATCATCTGAGGTTGGTTTTGCAAACCTTGAGGGAACACGGCTTGTATGCCAAGTTCTCCAAGTGTGAGTTCTGGCTGAGGAGTATTTCATTCTTGGGGCATGTTGTGTCAGAAAATGGAATCAAGGTAGACCCCAAGAAAGTGGAAGTTGTAGCTAACTGACCTAGACCCACTACGGTGACAGAGATCAAAAGCTTCTTGGGTTTGGCAGGTTACTACAGGAGGTTCGTTCAGGACTTCTCTAAGATTGCAGCTCCCATGATCAGACTGACTAAGAAGAACCAGAGGTTTATGTGGACCGACCAGTGTGAGGAGAGCTTTGAGGAGCTAAAGAAGAGGTTGACTTCAGCACCAGTGTTAGCGCTGCCAACTAGTAATGAAGACTTCTCAGTGTATTGTGATGCGTCCCGTGTGGGACTGGGTTGTGTGCTAATGCAGAATGAAAGGGTGATTGCTTATGCTTCTAGGCAGCTGAAGAAGCACGAGTTGAATTACCCTACACATGACCTAGAGATGGCAGCGGTAATCTTTGCACTCAAGATGTGGAGGCATTACCTTTATGGGGTAAAATGTGAGATCTTCACAGATCATAAAAGCCTGCAGTACATCCTGAGTCAGAGAGATTTGAATTTGAGGCAGAGAAGATGGGTAGAACTGCTCAGTGACTATGATTGTAAGATCCAGTACCATCCGGGTAAGGCGAATGTTGTGGCAGACGCCTTAAGCAGGAAATCACTCGGTAGTTTGTCCCATATTTCAGTAGAGAGGAGGCCAGTAGTGAGGGAGTTCTTCGAGCTCATCAATGAAGGTCTACAGTTGGAGTTGTCTGGTACAGGTGCTTTGATAGCCCAGATGAGAGTAGCACCCGTGTTTCTGGAGCAGGTGGCTCAAAAACAGCACGAGGACCCAGAGTTAGTGAAGATTGTCAGGACTGTTCAGTCAGGCAAGAACGAAGAGTTCAGATTTGACAGTAAGGGGATCCTCCGCTATGGGAACAGATTATGTGTACCAGATGACGTAGGGTTGAAGGGAGACATTATGAGGGAGGCTCATTGATAGAGCATATTTTAGTCCATATTTTCATGATCTTATTGATGTTTATTTGCACCTATTCTACCTAATTTTGTGGTTTTAATCATGTTTTGCAAGTATTAGGTGTGAAGAAACAATTTGGAGAAAATGCTCTTAAAAATGCCAAAAGAAGCCAAAAGTAGAGAAACAACTTTCGGAGGCAACTTTCGGAAGCCAAAAGCGGACCACCTTCGGTGGCAACCTTCGGCGGCCGAACCATGCAGACAGAGACGAAAGTCCACTACCTTCGGCCGCCGAATTTTTATGTTAGGCCGCCGAACCTTCAGAAGACCAGCCTCCGAAACTCAACTTAGGCAGCCGAACATGCGCTCTATTGCACTCCTTCCTTGTCCAAGAAGCCATATCCCAAGTTGCCATATTTGAGGAGCCAAATAAGGGAAATATCTTGAGATCCAAATCTTCAATATTCACATTCAATTATTGGATTTCAAGATCCCCCTTATTAAGGAAAGAAAATCCAAAGATCACATGCTTCCTACTTAGTGCCATGCACATTCAAAATTCAAAAGGAGTCTTTACCCTCCTTAATAGTGCATGGGCAGCCTCCTAACTATTTAGGCAACATCTTGAAGACCTAGGGCAGCAAGTAAGAAGACCAAAGTGCCCCCACTTGCCTCCAACTCGTTTTTGCCTTCACCTATGCACAAAGAAGCCTCATAACTCACCAAGGGCACTTTGGACAGCCTCAAAAAGTCTCCTGGACTTCCATGAAACCCTAGGCAGCCTCTCAAGACATATTTAAAGGCCTCAAGAAGACAAGAAGAGGAGCTTTTTGATCCTCCTAAAAATCGGAAGGCCCTCCAAGGCATCTCTACACTTTAGTTCTTCATCTTTTGCTTTCTTTTCTTTTATTTTCTGTTTGGCTCAGCCATGCGTGGCTGAAACCTTCTTTCTAGTTGAAGTTTGGTTGAAACTAAGGTTGTTTAAAGGGTTGTGAGATCTGAACAGAAACTTTTGTCTTTGATTTTATTCAATATTCATGCAATTGTGCTTAATTATAAAGATTGCTTTGTTGTTTTGATCAAATTGGCCACTTGATTCTTGATTGCAAAGTTAATTAATTGTTGGATTAGGATATTTGTTAGTCCGTAATTGCTGGAAATATTCTGTCCATAGAACACTTGGTGTAAAAACCCAAGAAATTGTATGATCTAACATCATCTCATGCGTTTGAGTAGTTAGGGTTTGGATCTTTCTTGTTCTTCATGCAATTGGCAATTGTTTTGATGCCCGTGGCCCAAGGACGTTCCTTGGCAATTTGTTGATTAGTAATTGGTTAGAGGACGTTCTCTAATCAATTTGTTCATAAGGAAAGACATGGTGGTGAGAAGCGTCTTCCACCCCCATAACCAACCTATTGAGTTAATCAAGATTACCATGTTTCAATGATCAACCCAAACAACCAAAGTGGATCCATATCTTCAACTAGACCTTTCTCTTATTGATTTCCTCTTTTATTTTAATTACTTGCTGTTTCAATTACTTTCATTAGTTGATTAATCAAATCATCTCAAAACCCCCCTTTTTACTTTCCTTGCACTTTACTTTTGTTCTATTTGCAACTACTTGCTTTCTATTGTGTTTTCAATTGTTTTCTTTGATTGAGATAAACAAATAAGTAAACAATTCTCTGTGGATACGATCCTTAACCACTGTCTACAGTTGTAAATTGTAGGTAACCAAAGAAGGTTATTTTTGACCGGCTTCGACAACCGCTCCTGTCAAAAATTGGCGCCGCTGCCGGGGAATTGATTTCACTTGTCTGTTTATTTTTGCTTTCATGACCAGGTCTGAACATAGGGACACTCTGCCCTTTGATCCAGAAATTGAACGCACCATTAGAAGGCTAGGAAAGCAAGCTTCAACCGCAGAACCTTCTGCCCAACATTCGGCCGCCGAACCTCATCAACATTCGGCCGCCGAAAGTCTTGAATTCCAGCAACCCCATCTTGCACCAATGGCAGAACCTCAAGCACCAGCTGCTGCCCATAATGGACATGTTGTCCAAGGCCAAATAATGCAAGAAAATCCAGCAAATAGGCCACAAGCACCAAGGGAAAGAACCATGAGGGAGTTAGCAACCCCTATAGGTGATTATGCTCCACTTTGCATCACCTATCCACCTCTTACAGTTCCCTTTGAACTGAAATCAGGTTTGATTCATCAACTCCCTAAATTCAGAGGATTGCCAAATGAAAATCCACATAAGCACTTAAAAGAGTTTAAAATTATTTGCTCATCCATGAGACCTCAAGGGATCTCTGAAGATCATGTTAAACTGAGAGCCTTCCCTTTTTCATTAGATGACCATGCTAAAGATTGGTTATTTTATTTGCCATCTGGATCTATAACTTCATGGGATGATATGTGTAACGACCCGGAAATCGGACCGCTACCGGCGCTAGGATTCAGGTCGGCTTAAGGCCGCCAGAACCCGTAGCAAGCCAAACATACATCCTGTGAACCTGTTTAATCCCATACATGGTCAACAACATACATAAAAATTGAAACTTTCTTCCATTCAAACATTTCTTTACCAAGCCTAGCCTGTGCATGCACACACATAACATAAACCTCTCATTGGAGTCCTCATCAAATACTCCAATGGGGTAACATAACATAACATAGGCTTGGGTTACATAGGCATCATAAAAACATTATATCTCATACAGGACCATGTGTACAGGGAATACAACAGACTCTAGTCAAGCACACTATTAAACTTTCATTACATTACATATCATACTTTTACATTACAAACAAACCATGTCCACCACTACGCTATTACATGAACTTCTCTTACTCTTGCTGACTTCTCTATCTACTCTGCACCTGCAAGACTGGGGTTAGGGGAGAGGGGGTGAGCTATAAAGCCCAATGAGCAGAAAGTATAAATCTGTGATTTAATTTCTCCTTTTTTATGTTTATTATTATACATTATTTATTATTCTTATTATTATTATTATTATTTCATTTCATCATATTATTTAACTTTTTCTTTCTTTCTTATTCATGCTTTCATGAAATGCAACACATCACAATTAATCACATCAATGATGGTATTGTCACCATTTGTCCTCTTCCTTTCTAAAGTGCCGGGACGTAGAATGGGTCAACCGGTCTTTCTCTTTCTTTGTGCCAGGGACGTAGAATGGGTACAACCTGGACTTTCATACATAACATGCCATATCTCATCATAACATATCGAGGACTATGGATCATCCAATCAACCATCCACATCAACATCAATTTATGCAATGCAGCATATTCGTGAATTCTAATGCAAACATCCTGAAATATTGCATGGCATTAGTGATGCATGGGCAATGCTTTATGATTCATTCATTTATTCATTTACTTTACTTTAAAACTTAAGGGGTTGTTCCACTCACCTGACGACTGAAGCTTTAATAACTCAAAGGCAGCTATCTCACTGCCGGGGGTCTCGGTTCCTCGGGTCCGAACCTACACAGGTGGACTTAGATGAGGTACCAAACAAACATAAACAAGACTCTAAACATACCCCCAAAAACCTCCTAAAAACACCTCAAAACACCCCTAGAAAACATGCAAGAAAAGGCGGGACAGGGCACTTTCGGCGGCACCTTCGGCGGCCGGAAGTCCCTCCAGAGCCGAAACTCAAGCATGTTCGGCGGCACCTTCGGCGGCCGAAAGTCTCGGACAGAGCCGAAACTCCAACTTTCGGGGGCAAGCTTCGGCAGCCTAAAGCTGCCTCTCAAGCCATGTTCGGCGGCCGAAACTCCCTTCGGCTGCCGAACCTGGTTTCTGCCAAAGGGCAGAAACTTGGCTCCTCTTGCCTCCAAGTTTCCCAAACTTCCTAATCATGCATAAAACTCTTCTACAACACTCATACACAAGCATACAAGCTCCTAGGGGCCTCAAACTAACTTAAACCCCAACTACAACACACAAGCAAGCCACACTGCTCACAAATCACATAAAACCTAACATTTGCTTAAAAACTCATACAACCCTATACATGCCATTCTACCCCATAAAACAACTTAAAACTTACTTAAAACACATAAGGAGCTTAAGATCGGCTCTTACCTCTTGAAGATCGAGAGGGAGACGACCTAAACTTGGAGATCCACGAAAATGAGCTCCTGAGTTCCCAAAGCTCCAAAACTTGTTTCAAAAGTTCAAAACCTTCAATGCAAGCTTAAAACTCAAGAAAAATGGTGGGGATTTGAAGGAAAAACACTAGATTGGGAAGAGGGAGGTCGGAAGCTAGCTGTGGCCGAAAATGGGAGAAAGCTCGCCCATTTCGGCTAAGTGACCCTTTTATAGTGGCTGGCCAGACCACGTTCGGGGGCCGAACTTGCCTCCGCATACATGCCATGTTCGGCGGCCGAACTTGACTTTCGGCGGCCGAACCTGAACTTCCCTCACTCATGCTTTCGAGGACCTAACGTGCCTCCAAAAACGCATGCATGTTCGGCGGCCGAACTTGACTTTCGGCGGCCAAACCTGGGTTTTCCTCCAAAGACTTTTCATGCAAAAAAAATTCATTTAATTTTCATACTTAAAACCATGAAATGCTTTAAAACATTTTATGAAAACATGTTTCTACCCTACTAGAGGCTTCCGACATCCGAGATTCCACCGGACGGTAGGAATTCCGATACCAGAGGCTAGCCGGGTATTACATTCTTCCCCCCTTAAGAACATTCGTCCCCGAATGTTCACCAAACAACACATAACATGGCAAACATATAACATACACATATAGCACATCAACACATAGGGATCCAACCTTAAAAGAGATGAGGGTACTGCTGGAGCATAGACTCCCGTGTCTCCCAAGTGCACTCTTCTAAGTTGTGGTGGTTCCACAGGACTTTCACCATCGGGATTTCCTTGTTTCTTAACTTTCTGATCTGGGTGTCTATGATCCGTACTGGCTGTTCAACATAGGTGAGATCCTCTTGGACCTCCACATCAGGCTCACTAAGAACCTTGCTCGGATCTGACACAAACTTTCTCAACATCGAAACATGGAAAACCGGATGGATGCTTGCCATTGAAGCAGGTAAATCCAGCTTGTACGACACATTCCCAATCTTTTGCAATATTTCAAAGGGTCCGATGTATCGTGGGGCTAGTTTACCTTTCTTCCCGAAGCGAACCACTCCCTTCATTGGAGACACCTTGAGCAATACCAGATCCCCCTCCTGAAACTCTAACTGTCTTCTGCGGATGTCTGCATAACTCTTCTGTCTGCTTGCAGCAGTCTTGATTCTCTCTCTGATTATGGGTACCACCCTGCTGGTAATCTCTACTAGCTCAGGCCCTGCCAAGGCCTTCTCTCCAACTTCCTCCCAGCAAACAGGTGATCTGCACTTCCTTCCGTACAAAGCTTCATATGGAGCCATCCCGATGCTAGCATGATGGCTGTTATTGTAGGCAAACTCCACCAAAGGTAGATGCTGCCTCCAAGAACCGCCAAAGTCCAGCACACACATCCTGAGCATATCCTCTATAGTCTGGATGGTCCTTTCTGACTGTCCATCAGTCTGGGGGTGGAAGGCAGTACTGAAATCCAACCTAGTACCCATGGCATTCTGCAGACTCCGCCAAAATCTGGAGGTGAACTGGGGCCCTCTATCTGACACTATCGAAACAGGAACCCCATGCAGCCTGACGATCTCATCCACATACACCTGCGCCAACTTGTCCACAGAGTAGCCACTCCTGACAGGGATGAAGTGAGCAGATTTGGTGAGTCTGTCCACAACCACCCATATGGAGTCTAATCTGTTGGACGTCGCCGGTAACCCTACTACGAAGTCCATAGCTATATTTTCCCATTTCCATTCTGGAATCGGTAGCGGGTTAAGCATTCCAGCTGGCTTCTGATGTTCCAGCTTCACCCTCTGACATATTTCGCAGGCTGACACGAACTGTGCCACTTCTTTCTTCATCGCTGGCCACCAATAAACTTTCTTCAAATCTTGATACATCTTGGTGGCTCCAGGGTGAATGCTGTATCGAGCATTATGAGCTTCTCTCATAATGTCTCCTTTCAAACTGATGTCATCTGGTACACATAGTCTACTCCCGTAGCGGAGGATCCCCTTGTTGTCAAATCTGAACTCATCATTCTTGCCTGACTGAACAGTCCTGGCAATCTTCACTAACTCGGGGTCCTCATGCTGTTTCTGAGCGACTTGCTCAAGGAACACGGGTGTCACTTTCATCTGAGCCAACAAGGCACCTGTACCAGACAACTCTAACTGTAGCCCTTCTTCGATGAGCTTGTAGAACTCCTTTACTACTGGTCTTCGTTCTGCTGTGATGTGGGATAGACTGCCGAGTGATTTCCGGCTTAAGGCATCAGCTACAACATTAGCCTTACCCGGATGATACTGGATTTTGCAATCGTAGTCACTGAGCAGTTCTACCCATCTTCTCTGTCTCAAATTCAAATCTCTTTGACTCAGGATGTACTGCAGGCTCTTATGATCTGTGAAGATCTCACATTTTACCCCATAGAGGTAGTGCCTCCACATCTTGAGTGCAAAGATTACTGCTGCCATCTCAAGGTCATGTGTGGGGTAATTCAACTCATGCTTCTTTAGCTGTCTCGAAGCATAAGCAATCACCCTCTCATTCTGCATCAGTACACAACCCAGTCCCACACGGGACGCATCACAAAAGACTATAAAGTCCTCATCACTAGATGGCAGAGCTAAAACTGGTGCTGAAGTCAACCTCTTCTTAAGCTCTTCAAAACTCTCTTCGCACTGGTCGGTCCACAGAAATTTCTGATTCTTCCTAGTTAGTCTGGTCAGAGGAGCTGCTATCTTTGAGAAGTCCTGAACGAACCTCCTGTAGTAACCTGCCAAACCCAAGAAACTTCTAATCTCTGTCACTGAAGTGGGTCTAGGCCAGTTAGCCACAGTTTCTGTCTTCTTGGGGTCTACCTCTATACCATTCTCTGACACTACATGCCCCAAGAACGAAATGCTCCTCAGCCAGAACTCACATTTAGAGAACTTGGCATACAAGCCATGTTCCCTCAAAGTCTGCAAGACCAACCGCAAATGATGGGCATGCTCCTCTGCATTCCTGGAATACACTAAGATATCATCTATGAAGACAATAACAAAGTGATCCAGGTATTGGCTAAACACTCTGTTCATGAGATCCATGAATGCTGCAGGGGCGTTGGTCAACCCGAACGGCATTACAAGGAACTCAAAATGCCCATATCTGGTCCTGAAAGCTGTCTTTGGGACGTCTTCATCTCTGATCCTCAGCTGATGATACCCAGATCTCATATCTATCTTGGAGAAACAACCTGCTCCTGCTAGCTGGTCGAATAGATCATCGATCCTAGGCAACGGGTACTTGTTCTTGGTAGTGACCTTGTTCAACTGTCTGTAGTCGATACAAAGTCTGAGGGATCCATCCTTCTTTTTCACGAACAACACTGGAGCACCCCAAGGCGAGGTACTCGGTCGGATGAAACCCTTATCTACCAGCTCTTGTAACTGTTCCTTAAGCTCCTTCAGCTCTGCTGGCGCCATCCTGTAGGGAGGGATAGAGATCGGTCTGGTTCCTGGCATCAATTCTATCTCGAACTCTATCTCCCTAGGGGGCGGTAAACCTGGCAGCTCGTCTAGGAAAACATCTAAGAACTCTCTAATCACAGGCACCGAGGCGGGCTCTCTGACATCTCTGTCTAGCTCTCTCACATGAGCTAGATAACCCTGACAACCCCTCCTGAGCAGCCTACGAGCCATATTTTAGTCCATATTTTCATGATCTTATTGATGTTTATTTGCACCTATTCTACCTAATTTTGTGGTTTTAATCATGTTTTGCAAGTATTAGGTGTGAAGAAACAATTTGGAGAAAATGCTCTTAAAAATGCCAAAAGAAGCCAAAAGTAGAGAAACAACTTTCGGAGGCAACTTTCGGAAGCCAAAAGCGGACCACCTTCGGTGGCAACCTTCGGCGGCCGAACCATGCAGACAGAGACGAAAGTCCACTACCTTCGGCCGCCGAATTTTTATGTTAGGCCGCCGAACCTTCAGAAGACCAGCCTCCGAAACTCAACTTAGGCAGCCGAACATGCGCTCTATTGCACTCCTTCCTTGTCCAAGAAGCCATATCCCAAGTTGCCATATTTGAGGAGCCAAATAAGGGAAATATCTTGAGATCCAAATCTTCAATATTCACATTCAATTATTGGATTTCAAGATCCCCCTTATTAAGGAAAGAAAATCCAAAGATCACATGCTTCCTACTTAGTGCCATGCACATTCAAAATTCAAAAGGAGTCTTTACCCTCCTTAATAGTGCATGGGCAGCCTCCTAACTATTTAGGCAACATCTTGAAGACCTAGGGCAGCAAGTAAGAAGACCAAAGTGCCCCCACTTGCCTCCAACTCGTTTTTGCCTTCACCTATGCACAAAGAAGCCTCATAACTCACCAAGGGCACTTTGGACAGCCTCAAAAAGTCTCCTGGACTTCCATGAAACCCTAGGCAGCCTCTCAAGACATATTTAAAGGCCTCAAGAAGACAAGAAAAGGAGCTTTTTGATCCTCCCAAAAATCGGAAGGCCCTCCAAGGCATCTCTACACTTTAGTTCTTCATCTTTTGCTTTCTTTTCTTTTATTTTCTGTTTGGCTCAGCCATGAGTGGCTAAAACCTTCTTTCTAGTTGAAGTTTGGTTGAAACTAAGGTTGTTTAAAGGGTTGTGAGATCTGAACAGAAACTTTTGTCTTTGATTTTATTCAATATTCATGCAATTGTGCTTAATTATAAAGATTGCTTTGTTGTTTTGATCAAATTGGCCACTTGATTCTTGATTGCAAAGTTAATTAATTGTTGGATTAGGATATTTGTTAGTCCGTAATTGCTGGAAATATTCTGTCCATAGAACACTTGGTGTAAAAACCCAAGAAATTGTATGATCTAACATCATCTCATGCGTTTGAGTAGTTAGGGTTTGGATCTTTCTTGTTCTTCATGCAATTGGCAATTGTTTTGATGCCCGTGGCCCAAGGACATTCCTTGGCAATTTGTTGATTAGTAATTGGTTAGAGGACGTTCCCTAATCAATTTGTTCATAAGGAAAGACATGGTGGTGAGAAGCGTCTTCCACCCCCATAACCAACCTATTGAGTTAATCAAGATTACCATGTTTCAATGATCAACCCAAACAACCAAAGTGGATCCATATCTTCAACTAGACCTTTCTCTTATTGATTTCCTCTTTTATTTTAATTACTTGCTGTTTCAATTACTTTCATTAGTTGATTAATCAAATCATCTCAAAACCCCCCTTTTTACTTTCCTTGCACTTTACTTTTGTTCTATTTGCAACTACTTGCTTTCTATTGTGTTTTCAATTGTTTTCTTTGATTGAGATAAACAAATAAGTAAACAATTCTCTGTGGATACGATCCTTCACCACTGTCTACAGTTGTAAATTGTAGGTAACCAAAGAAGGTTATTTTTGACCGGCTTCGACAACCGCTCCTGTCACTCATAATGCCAGATACAGTGTTCACCCTGGAGCCACCAAAATGTATCAAGATCTGAAGAAAGTTTATTGGTAGCCAGCTATGAAGAGAGAAGTGGCACAGTTTGTGTCAGCCTGCGAAATATGTCAGAGGGTGAAGCTGGAACATTAGAAGCCGGCTGGAATGCTTAACCCACTACCTATTCCAGAGTGAAAATGGGAGAATATAGCTATGGACTTCGTGGTGGGGCTACCGGCGGCGTCCAACAGATTGGACTCCATATGGGTGATTGTGGACAGACTGACCAAATCTGCTCACTTCATCCCTGTCAGGAGTGGCTATTTTGTGGACAAGTTGGCGCATGTATATGTTGATGAGGTTGTCAGGTTGCATGGGGTTCCTGTTTCAATAGTGTCTGATAAAGGGCCCCAGTTCATCTCCAGGTTTTGGCGGAGTCTGCAGAACGCTATGGGTACCAGGTTAGATTTTACCACTGCTTTCCATCCTCAGACGGACGGACAATCAGAGAGGACCATCCAAACAATAGAGGATATGCTCAGAATGTGTGTGCTGGATTTTGGCTGTTCTTAGAGGTAGCATCTACCTTTAGTGGAGTTTGCCTACAATAACAGCCATCATGCCAGCATAGGGATGGCCCCATATGAAGCTTTGTATGGAAGGAAGTGCAGGTCGCCTGTCTGTTGGGAAGAAGTTGGAGAAAAGGCCTTGGCAGGGCCTGAGCTAGTAGAGATCACCAGCAAAGTGGTGCCCATAATCAGAGAAAGGATCAAGACTGCTGTAAGCAGGCAGAAGAGTTATGCAGATATCCGCAGAAGGCTAGTAGAGTTTTAGGAGGGGAATTTGGTATTGCTCAAGGTGTCTCCAATGAAAGGGGTGATTCGGTTCGGAAAGAAAGGTAAGCTAGCTCCACGATACATCGGACCCTTTGAGATCTTGCAAAAGATTGTGAATGTATCGTATAAGTTAGATTTACCTGCTTCCATGGAGAGAATCCATCCGGTTTTCCATGTTCTATGCTAAGAAAGTTTGTATCAGATCCGGGCAAGGTTCTTAGTGAGCCTGATGTGGAGATCCAAGAGGATCTCACTTATATTGAACAGCCAGTACGGATCCTAGACACCCAGATCAGAAAGCTAAGGAACAAGGAAATCCCGATGGTGAAAGTCCTTTGGAATCACCACAACATCGAAGAGTGTACCTGGGAGACACGGGAGTCCATGCTCCGGCAATATCTTTATCTCTTCTAAGGTGAGTTTTATGTGCTTTGTATGAATGTTTATGTTCTATGCTATGCCATGTGTTTGTTTGGTGAACATTCGGGGACGAATGTTCTTAAGGGGGGAAGAATGTAATATCCGGCTAGACTCCGGTATCGGAATTCCTACCGTCCGGTGGAATCTCGGATGTCGGAAATCTCTAGAAGGGTAGAACCATGTTTTCATAAAATGTTTTAATGTATTTTATGGTTTTAAGCAAGAAAGGAATTGAGTTTTAAATGAAAAAGACCAAGGAGGCATTTCCAGGTTCGGCCGCCGAACATTGGATGGTTTAGGGGGGCAAGTTAGGCTTCCGAAAGTTTCAAAGGTTCGGCCGCCGAACTTGCATGATTTTTGGAGGCACTTTAGGCTGCCGAAAGGTGGTCTGGCAGCCCCTATATAAGAGCTCCATGGCCGAAACGGGTGAGTTTTCTCCCCATTTTTGATCACGGTGAGTTCTTGCTCTCCCATGGTTCGTTTTTGATGTTTTTCCTCCGATCTTTCACGTTTTAACAAGCCTTATGTTGATTTAAAGATATTTGAACAAAAAGAGCGAGTTTTGGAAGCTTAGAGACCAAAGAGTTGAGATCTCTCCCATTCCCAAGTTGGATCGTCTCTCCTCTCGTTCTTCAAGAGGTAAGAGTAGATCCATAGTTCCTTTAATGTTTTAAGTAAGTTTTATGAAGTTTCTTGGGGTAGAAATGCATGTGTAGGTTTATGTGGAGTTTATGGGTTTACTGTGCGTTTATGAACAATGTATGTTGGATATGCATGTTTGATGTGTTGTAGATGGGGTTTAGGATAGTTTGAAGCCCCTAGGAGCTTGTATGCTTGAGTATGCATGTTGTAGAATGAGAAAATGCTTGATTGAATGCATTAGGAGGCTTTCATGCATGGAGAGGCTGAGTTTTTGCCCTTTGGGAAGAACTCAGGTTCGGCAGCCGAAGGTTCTTTCGGCCGCCGAACCTGCCTATGGTAGCATGTATCGGCTGCCGAACCCTGCCCCCGAAAGTGGACTTTCGGCTCTGGAAGGGGGTTTCGGCCGCCGAAGGTGCCGCCGAACATGCATGAGTTTCGTCTTTGGAGGGAACCTTCGGCCGCCGAAAGTGCCGCCAAAGGTGCATGACTTTCGGCTCTGGAGGGACTTTCGGCCGCCGAACCTGCCGCCGAAAGTGCCCTGTTCAGCCCTCCTTTGCATGATTTCTATGATTGTTTTAAGGTGTTTTAGGGGGTTTTTGGGGAGTATTTTAGAGTCATGTTCATGGATGTTTGGTCCCTTATTTGAGTCCACCTGTGTAGGTTTGGACCCGAGGAACCGAGGCCCTCAGCAGTGAGATAGCTGCTTCAGAGTCATTAGAGCTTCAGCCAGAGGTGAGTGGAATAACTCATTACGTTTCAAAGCAAATAAATAAATTTTGAGTATGATACATGCATCATGAATGCCATGAGATATACTAGGGTGCTTGCATTAGAATTCATGAATATGTTGCATTGCATAATATGTTGTTGATGCGGATGAATGTTGGATGATCCATAGCCCTCGATCTATGATGTGATGATATGATATGTACGGTACGGAATGAAAGACCAGTGGGACCCATTCTATGTTCGCTGGCACCATGTAAGAGAAAGACCAGGACCCATTCTACGTTCTGGCACTTTGGAATGTTATGTTTAAGTGAAAGACCAGGACCCATTCTACGTTCTGGCACTATGGAATTATGTAGAGGGCTATTGGTGACAAGTTCATCCTTTATGTGATATGTTTGTGATGTGATGCATTTCATGGAAGCATGGACTTTAAATTTAATGTTTATTTATTCTGCTCACTGGGCTTTATAGCTCACCCCTCTCCCTTAACCCCCAGATTTGCAGGTACAGGGTAGACCAGGAGGTCAGCAGGAGTAGAGTCATGTTATGTAATAGCTAGATGTGGACATGAAAATGATGTAATGTAAAAGTATAGTATAGAAATGTAATGTATTGATGCTTATGGAAGTTAGAGTTGTGCTTGACCATAGTATTGTGTTAATCCCTTTCTGGTACATGATCTCAAATGTTTAATAATGATTATGTATATGAGTTTGTGTATGCACAGGTTAAGAATGAATGAAAGAAAGAAAGAAAGAATGAAAGAATGAATGAAAGAACGAATGAATGATTCAATGAGAAAGTTTTAAATTTTTATGTAATTGTTGATCATGTATGGGATTAAACAGGTATTCAGGATGAATGTTTGGCTTGCTACGGGTCCCGGCGGCCTTAAGCCGATCTGGATCCTAGCGCCGGTAGCGGTCCGGATTCCGGGTCGTTACAGAGTCACTCAATGCAAAGTTGCAAAATGTTTAAATCAATGAATTATTTTACAAAGAATGATTGAACCTTCTATAGACTCTAAAATATAGTCCAACTTACGTTTTTCAATAATTTAATATAATAGTAGACACCCACTTAACAAAAGAAAAAATAAAAAATAGCAAAAACCTATATTAAATTATTTGAAGAATATACATTTATTAACATGAAGTTAACAATTACATCCCACATTAACTCCCTTACGCACCTACGGTAAAGTATATTTGTACGTGATATTTCATGAGCAAACCCAATACTATGTGATCAAAACAAAAGTAAGAAAGCATAGAAATATTGTTTAAACGTAAACAATCTATACTTAGAAATGTTAAAATATGCATTAGTAATTCACGCGTGTAATTTCTACCATTGCAGACAAAAATACCAACACAGTAGCAAAAAGAAAAGAAAACAACATACATTTCTAAAACAAAAATAAATCTCAAAATAGATGTAGCATACAGACAAACTATCTTCCACACAACCATAAGACTACAATCTTTTTCATCCATTCAAAAGCAACTTAAGAAGCTATATATATATACTTAAAATTTAAGAATGAAACTATCAAAAATAGAGATTCACACGGACTATGTATTTCAGAGATAATAGAAACAAAACCAACCTAAGCGCAATATAAGTTGTTGCACACAAATGATAAACCTGAAGAAAACATCAAAAGGAAAGAAGAAACGCGTATGTTGATGAATCCTGTATGAACTAATGGGTAAAACATGGTTTGCGAGCTGCAACTGTTGAACATAGAAGATTAGAAGAATGGCACCAAATGAACATGAACGACATCATTCTGTAAGGAGATAAAAAAAAAGAATGAAAAATAAAAGAGAGATGAGCGTATTAAAGCTATTTGGTGTCATTTAGTTCTAATTTGATATTATTTTAAGATGATACCAAAGCCTTTGTAACATGCTAAGAGCTAAGGACAACATGTTAAAATGACATCAGATTAAATAAAATGATGTTTTGAGAGGGGCTCAATTCTTCAAAAAGCGGTGAAAAGTCAATAACATTTAGGTATAAATGTTGCTTCATTTTTGAAAGAACACGCTCAGAAGAGCTTAATGCTTTTAAATGTGTTGAGAAGACGATGACAATGAATATATATATGTTCAATATGATTAAAACTGAAATATATATGTTCAATATGATTAAAACTGAAACACGTTGAAAGCCAATGATAGTGAATTGAAAATACTGCATTTAATAGACACTGTTTGATTTGGAGGCGAGTTTTATTCTAATATATAATGGATTTAAAAAATTATTTAACATGCCATTATTATAAATATATTATTTTACTCCTAGTATTTATATAAAAAAAATTAGTAGATAACTTTTCGCAATGAATTTATAATATCTAACTTTTATATGCTTGAAGTTTACAATTCAACCTCATACTCATTATAAAAATATAAAGAAAATTAAAACATAAGTAAAATACTTTTTTTTAAAATACTATTTAAAAATTTAAAAAAATTTAAAATTATTTTTAATATTATTTAGTTATAAGAACACCAAAATAATTAAACAATTTTTTCAAATAAATTTTTTTAAAATAGTATTTAAAAAAGAAAAAAGCACGTTTTTAAACCTCAAATTCAATGATAAAACGCCAACTTACTCACGTAGAGTAATGGCTTAAAAATCCAAAAATTTCGGGGAACACGAGATGGACTAGACAACGAAAATCTCGCGAGTTAATAAATAACATTCTCCTCTTTCTGACTCGCGGGTAAGGCTGTTATCGTGTGTGTATCGTTTAAAGAGCCGGCCTTGAGCTTTGTCCGTGGTCAAGCCCTGTCTATTCATTTCAAAAATTAAAACACTATTAATTCTAAACCCCTTCAAGAACGCGCTTTGCTCGAGTTTACCAAGTCCGCTTCCCCTTCTCTGTAGCTGCCAAGTCCTCTTAGGCTTCGCGGATTCATCCTTCTCTCTATCGGTGCCGTTTCCCTGCGAAGTTGTCAGATCCAGGCGATCTGAATCTACCACCTGCGATTACCAGCACCGATCTTCGTCTTTGTTTATTGTTTTCTGTCTTTTCCCTGATATGGAGAATTTGATTTCTCTGGTTAATAAAATACAGAGAGCTTGTACCGCTCTCGGTGATCACGGTGAAGCAAGCGCATTGCCTACACTCTGGGACTCCTTGCCCGCTATCGCCGTTGTCGGTGGCCAGGTCACCTTTCGATCTCTTTGCACTTCAAATCTTTTTTTTTTTTGAATTATATTAAAATTAGTTTCATGATATCAAGCTTGTTTTTGAAAGTTATAGGATAACTGTAGGATCCCAACTGGTGGCTCCGTTTTATGGTTGTCTTAGGTCTTAGTCTTTCTGTTTAAGTTGTAATTTCGAACTTAGGAATTGAAAGAGTATGGCATGACTTCGACGTCAAGTGAGTTTGAATTAGCATTGACTAAAGCTGCTTATGCTTGATTATACGAGTAATAGATTCACTGAGGCTTAATGAGTAAATATGAAATTGAGTGCAAGGATAATGGTAGATATGATTGTCAAGAGGTTTGGCAATTTAGTCATGAGATATATGAGAGACATGTCTTCCTTCTCTTCAATCAAAGGCAGCTCTGAATTATCTGCTGGGTGTATGAAGCTGTCATTTAGTTGCCAAAGCTCATTTTAGCTGATATTTTTCTTTTTCTTTTTATTTTTTTCCTGAAATTGTTGTGCTTATGTTTTTTTAATTATCTTACAGAGTTCGGGAAAGTCTTCTGTGTTGGAAAGCATTGTTGGGAAAGACTTCTTACCCCGTGGATCTGGTAATGGATAACAATTGATACTTGTGGATGCATTGATTTATTTTCCTTTTCTTCTGGTATCAAGAATGGGTTGTTTTGAAACATGTTGCAGGGATTGTTACACGCAGACCTCTTGTGTTGCAGCTCCATAAGAGTGACGAAGGTAGCAGAGAGTATGCAGAGTTCCTTCACCTCCCAAGGAAAAGGTTCACTGATTTTGGTACATTCCTTATCTACCTATATCTTTTCACTTCCTGATTGTGAATTTATTAACTGGTATTCTAGCATGCTACACTTGTTTTTAGCTGCTCTTTTTTAATGTAATTTTATGTGCAGCTGCTGTGCGGAAGGAGATCCAGGATGAGACAGATCGAGAGACTGGACGCACAAAACAAATCTCTAGCGTTCCAATTCATCTGAGTATATACTCTCCTAATGGTAAGATCTGCACTCCTAAAGAATTTTCAGATATTACTTATATTTATATTACTTGCATTTTGTATATAACTAAAACCTTTATTTCTTTTCTTTTTAGTAATTGTTTTATTTTTTTTTTCTAATGAAACTTGACAGTTGTCAACTTGACATTGATCGACCTTCCTGGGCTCACAAAAGTAGCTGTTGGTACGTTGCATTCTGCATATAGCCTTGACTTGATAGTCATCGAAGCATTACTCTATCTTACTTCACGTTTAGTTTCTGAGAAGCATAAGAAGACTTGGGTGAACCAACACTGCTCTGGCTCATATCAACTGAACTTATATTCTTATATTAATTGGGCTGATTTTTGTTTTTGTCAATAAATTTGCTTAACATTGTACCTCAAATTTATCTACTATACTTCAAATTAATCTACCTTTTCCTTCTCCTGGTTCTTATAGTAATATCATCAACATAAGGCCCTATTCTTCGCTGTTCCTGATTCATTGTGCGTTATGCAATGCAGAGGGTCAGCCAGATAGTATTGTGCAGGACATTGAAAATATGGTTCGCTCCTACATTGAGAAGGTAATATACATTTGAGATACTGTAATTGGAGCAGAAAAAAATCTTGAGTAATAAATGTAAGCTTTAATTTTGTTCCTGCTTTCTTGATTCCTAAAGAGAGAATTTGTTAATCTAAAAATTGATTAATTCTGCTTCTGCCATTGTTCTCTTAAGCAGCCATGTTATGCATTTCAATATAGGCCCTAAAGGAGTTTATGAATTGAAGAAGTTTTGCAATGTTACACTACTTCATTGACTGAAATTCTTATGCAGCCTAACTGTATAATTCTAGCAATTTCACCTGCCAATCAAGATCTTGCAACATCTGATGCAATTAAAATCTCTCGTGAGGTGGATCCTACAGGTAATGCAGCTCTATTCTAGTAGATCCAGGTTCTCGGAGCTTGTTTTCAGTTTTACAATCACAATTTCAAAATTTGCCTTCATATGGTTTGACAATTTTGAGCACACATCACATTTGTCTTACATGTTCCTAATACTTAGTTGATTTTCCTATTTTTCAGGGGAGAGAACGCTTGGGGTCTTGACAAAGATCGATCTAATGGACAAGGGTACTGATGCAGTTGAGGTAAGTTGGCTTAGTTTCTAGAGCTGGTGTAGTATTTATTAGTTTGCTAATGCTTCATTCTTGTTTCATAGAATGTTGTCTTCTAACGTACTATAAAGAATGCTAGAGTCTATTCTTGCATGATGGTAGGATAGAGGGTATATGTGTATGTGCAACTTGACATGTTGAAGTTCTATATCCATTTGCTTTGATGCGGATGATTATTTGGTCATTACGTGCTATATGAACAAAGTAAAAATAGAATCAGTTCCCTAAGAAAATTAACATTAGCATTTGGTGCCTGCAAAATCTAGTCCCAAGTACTTGCAATGATACTCCATAATCAAGGTTTCAGAAAAGAAAACAAAGTGAATGTTAGACTTATAGAACTTTTTGAAGTGACTGTAAGGTATGAAATGATGGGAATTGCAAAATTACTAATCAATGCATAAAAATAAGCATTGTAACTTATCAAACTGATAAATATAACTTGGTCTACATAGTCGGATAAGCATTGTGAGCTTGCTGAAGATCACATCCAAAGAACAAAAGCACTAATAGATGTCATTAAGATTTTCTCTCATCACGTAGTCATCATCCATTTACTTGATGATCACTGCAGTGTTATGCTTGTTTAGATGCTCAATTGTCAACTGTTAGGAACTTTTTTATTCCAGTTTTGCCTTTACGACGTTTTGAGTCGCATTTGGTTTTTCTTAGATATTGGAAGGAAAAGCTTATCGGCTAAAATTTCCTTGGGTCGGTGTTGTCAACCGATCACAAGCTGATATTAACAAAAATGTAGACATGATTGCTGCTCGTCGAAGAGAACGTGAGTATTTTGCGAGCTCCCCAGAATACAAGCACCTTGCCCACAGAATGGGCTCTGAGCATCTAGCTAAGGTGCTATCAAAGGTGGGCTGATTATTGTTCTCTTCTCTTTCTCCCTCAGGCTCTTTGTGTATATGTTTCATTTATTACTTCATTACATGAGCTAACTAAAATGTTTGTAAACTCAGCATTTGGAAACTGTAATCAAGTCTAGAATCCCAGGCATCCAGTCCCTTATCAACAAAACAATTGCTGAACTGGAATCCGAATTGAGCCGTCTTGGAAAGCCTATTGCTGCTGATGCTGGAGTAAGCGATCTCTTTTGCTAGTTATCCACATTTTATTAATCAGTAACAGTTTTTTTAGTTGAAGCAGCAAAAACTCTCTCCCTCTATTTTGTCATTCTGCAATTGAAATCTTTCCACACAACTTGCAGGGGAAGTTGTACACAATTATGGAGATCTGTCGTCTCTTTGATCAAACGTACAAAGAGCATCTTGATGGCGTGTATGTGCTATCTTAATTTTCTTTCTCTAATTACCTCTGACCACCTTAATTTTGTGCCTCTTTCATATTTTCTTAATTTTATCAATTAAAGCAGTTCTATATATAATTTCATTGTTATTGACAGGCGAGCTGGTGGTGAAAAAATCTACAATGTTTTTGATACCCAGCTTCCTGCTGCTCTAAAAAGGTTACAGTTTGACAAGCAACTTTCAATGGAAAACATTCGGAAGCTGATCACAGAAGCAGATGGATATCAACCTCATTTGATAGCTCCTGAGCAAGGATACCGGCGTCTCATCGAATCTTCTCTAGTTACCATCAGAGGTCCTGCTGAGGCAGTTGTTGAAGCAGTAAGCATGAAAATTAGGAACAGAAGTTTTTACTTTGCTTTAGGTTATTTCTGTTTTTGATCCATCAAGATTTGACTCATTTTGACCATTAAAGGGATATGTAGCAGTTTCAGAAAAAAGGTGACTTGTGGTAATAGTTGATGGAATGTGTACAATATAGATGATTATTTTTTTTCCCTCATGAATTATCTACAATGAAAATGGTGTGAAGAGATGTAGACATGTGAAAACAGGCTATCTTGCCACTTAATAAACTTTGCTTTTAACCATAGTTATTAAAGGCATGCTTCAAGGCTCACCAGGCTTCAGTCCTAATGTCTCAATAGGAGAGGAATGGGTGACATTCACATGGCACACGCCTTATGTTCTTGAGTGTGTGCCTTGTTTCAGGTGCAAGAATCTAGGAAGACACCTTTATTCCCATCTTCCTTACGTACTTCCATTGACGAAAAGACTTAACTACTTGATTGTAATTTGTTGATCTACTAGAATTCAATAATGATGCACTAAGAAGTTTTCGGAATTAGTATCTCTAATAATAAACTAGTCGCTAAAGTTTCATCAAAGCACTGCACTTAGGATCACAAATCTCCCATATTATATTTTTTCATCATTCATGGTTCTATTGATCCCTTTCTCATGTTGTTTCTAATATTAATCTTATTATCTTTCTCATCTTAACTGCTTTCAAACTCCTCTGTTTCTAGTTAATCTAACGTTGTCATTTTTAAATACCACTGACAATGCTATGTGTTTTTATTTTTTAGTTTTTACTTTTTGTATTATTGTATATTATTTCTTCATTCTTTAAAAAAAGACATTAACATGCTATTTAGGTAATTTATTTCTTGATTTTATGTCATCTATTTTTAAGGAAAAGAAATATTAACATGTTATTTAGGTCTCTCTTTCTAGGTTATCTAAAATTACTTCTTATTTTTCTAAGCATACTAATAATGTTATTGTGTTTGGTTGAATATTAAAAAAAAATAATAATAAATTTGAGGTTTGTCTTTGAATGCCCAAAGTTTGGGTTCATTTTATCTTCTGACAAGTTCTAAAAAAAATTATACTAATGGTGAAGTCTATTTGTTTGTATACTCTTTTGTACTTATTAATGTTTTTATGGATTGACCTTGCACTAGGCCCTAGGTCCCTTTTACACTTTAGTGTGTTTTGAGCTTTTAATAACTACGATTTTAAGTTGAAAACTTACTTTTGACCTTGCAAATGAGTGAATCACTATGGGTGTTGGTTTAGACGTTTATTTTTCTGTGTATGCTGTAGTTGATTTCTTACATGTGCAACTTGCAAATTTTAAACTCTGCACTGGAGGCTTATACTCGCTCTTTCCTTTTTTTTGGTCAAATCTCCAGGTTCATGGTATATTGAAGGAGCTGGTTCACAAGGCTATCAATGAGACTCCAGTATGTTCCTCTCAATGCTAATTGCTTCTGTTGTGTCCTTGCACTTATGCCCCATTTGGCATTGAGAAAAGCAATTTTGAAAAAGTTTCTCTTTTTTTTTTGTCTTTTTAATTTTAATTTTAGTGTCTTACAGCTAAAACATATTGATAATTGAATGTTAATACTCTAACTAATATATTAAAGAACTGCTACTCTGAATAACAATGCTAGACACACGTAGAATTCCTGTTGGCAAGTTTTAGTCACTACACTAGATATAGGTAATTGAAGATGTGGGTGGTTTTCCAGTATTTGCTTTGATTTGCTTTTGCAGCATGGTAAGAATGCTAACAACCACAAATCACTGCTGTTTCTTTTTGGGGAGCATGGTTTTAAATCACGGTCGTGGGTAACGGAAACAGGCTAGTAACAACAATGGCTTGGCACTGTGCAAAATTTTCAAATCAATTTGCGAAGTTCATAGAATGAAATGATATTGATTAGATTTAATTCAGAACAATATATATAAATGCATAATAAATATAAAATACATCAAATATAGACTATTTACTTAAATTAAGCATCATATTGTTTAAAATAATAAAAAGCAACACAATCTTTATAGCTCGAGTAAACTAATAGTTTAAAGTATAATTTTAACTCAAACACTTTAATTTATAAAAAATTTTAAAAAAAGGAAAAAACAATTAAAAGCTAAAATACAGAAAATTTAACTAATCTTTTAGAAAAAATAAGCTTGAAAATGCAGTAGTTTATGATTAATCTAAGCTTGTATGAGAAATATTTAGAGAAAATTTGAATTTGAAAGAGAATAGGAAAGAGAAGATTTGAAAAATATTACCTTTGAAGCTGCTGGAAAGTATGGAAACTAATAAAATTGAGAATAGGGGCTGAGAATAAAGGCAGAAGAGGAAAGATATAAAAGAATTTCAATTATTGGTATATTGTTACTTCGTGCTCGGCAACGGTTGTTAACGTTACGGCCGTTACCCCTGCAACTAGGGGGGCCGTTGTATAAGGGGTAACGGGCCCTCCAAAATCTGTTACATAGTAAACTAACAGCTATTTTTTAAAACCATGTTGGGGAGCAATAAATGGACTGTGCTACATGAGAAGTTGCATTAATTCTTATTAGCATCTAATATTGGGGATGTTAGGCACTGGCTTTTAAAAAAATAGAGAAAGAATTCACTTCAAAGTGGATATAGCATATAAGACTGGAAATAGAACAGCCTTCAGCATGTCAAAGACTGAAAAAATATTTATACATTGCAAGTTACAAAGAAAATTTTGAACTACCATTAGCTGTTGATAATATCTGCTTGAAGGTCATAGGAAGTTGTGGATCCAAGTTTGATATTATCACCTTTAGCTGCTATCCTTGTTTTCATCATAGCTATGTGCTTACATGTGTAAAAAAGAGAGCACATGAATATTGATGAAAAATATGCTACTTGAAGAATAATCAAGCTTGGTTTCTTTTTATTTCTTTTAATGTATTCTTTTCCAGCTGTATGAAGGTATCGACTATTTGAAGAATTTCATATCCTTGGTGTTTTAACTTTTTTTAGCTGTGCCTGCCTTTTCCCTACAGATTCATAATTTTTCAAACTGTTAGATGAACATCGTTTTTCTTGGTTCTCAGGAGTTAAAGCAATATCCTGCTCTTAGAGTAGAGGTTGGAAATGCTGCTATTGAGTCACTTGACAGGATGAAGGAAGAAAGCAGAAAAGCTACACTTAAGCTAGTTGATATGGAGTGTAGCTACCTGACAGTTGATTTCTTCAGGAAGCTTCCTCAAGATGTTGACAAGGGTGGCAATCCCACTCATTCTATATTTGATAGATACAATGATTCATATCTTAGACGAATTGGTAAGCCTGATATTAGGATCTTGCATAAATTTGCCTGAACATGGCATTTATCTTTTCTACAGCTGATATTTGCAAAAGATTGTTGTTTGAAAAATACAAATGCAACTTAATTCTCTATTGACATTGTGATTTCCTACAATGTATGAACAGGAACAACTGTTTTGTCTTATGTCAATATGGTCTGTGCGACTCTTCATAATTCAATTCCCAAATCTGTTGTTTATTGTCAAGTGCGTGAGGCCAAACGAAGCCTGCTTGATCATTTCTTCACAGAGTTGGGTAAAATGGAGGTGAGAATTTGTTTATTGTCAACTGTTTTGTATTTATATTAGATTATGAATGTAACTGTTTTTTTATAACTATTTTTGCAGCAAAAGTATTTATCATCATTGCTGAATGAGGATCCAGCAGTCATGGAGCGGCGATCAGCCCTTGCAAAGAGGCTGGAGTTATACAGGAGTGCTCAAGTAGAAATTGATACAGTTGCTTGGTCCAAGTAGATATGGTTCAGTTGAATTCTGTTGCTGTTGTTTTGACGGCTGTGTATTCTTTCATTTAATTACTTGTGTTGGGTGGGCCACTTATCCTCTTGCATTGCATGCCATATGAATTAACCAAGGGGTCAATAGCCATATATCACTTAGGCAACTCGATTTGTTTCCTTCACAGTACCACATTTATGTAGTATGAAATACAAATGTCTAATTTTCCATGCTATGACGTGCATGGTGGATCTTGTAATATTGGAGACATGCATGGTTATATAGAGCTTGTGCATAATGGCTGTTTTGATTTTTGAAACGGCATTTTTGTTGAGGTTGTGGTATCATATAATACAGCAGGCGGGTGATGATGTCTCATAAGTATATAAAACGGAGCATAGCATCTCGATCTCGGTTCTATGGGATCGATTCCCTCCTTCTCGTGGGGTGCCCTGGTTTTTAAGTGCTAACTTGCTAAGTGAGTATTCATCCAAAATTTATTATCATAAAGTATGTTTTGTAAGAAAATTTATCTTCTTGGCTATAATTGGAAATTCTGTCTTGTGGAAAATAATGTAAAGGTTTGTGTTTTTTTTTTTTTTGTGCATATTAATTTTTAATTAAAGAACTAACTTTTTCAGTTTTCTGGAAATTAAGATTAGAAAAATAGTTTTAGCTGTCTTTATAATTAGTTTTTTTTTTGTTTTTTGTTTTTTCAACAGCATAGAACAATAACTTTTGTAATAGAAGTTATATTATAACATTTTTATAACCAAAATGAAATAATTATTTCAAATTATTTATTTATAATTATAAAAATAATTATATCATTATAAAATAAGTACATAATATATAATAAAAAATTTTGAAAGTGAGATTTACATATTTTTTAAATTAAAAAATAATTTTTTATTACTGAAAGGTAAATCGAGATATTTGTAAAAAAAATTTTATACTTTAAAATTTTTTACAATTCTATTATTTAAAAATAATCAATTTGAATCTATGCTCTTAAATTTTTAAAAGTTATACTTGACATAATAGAAATGTCACGTTATCACAATATAATATAAAATAATTATTATAAAAATTATATATTTTATAATTTTATTTTATATTTTAAAAATAATTAATTTAATTTTATAGTTTTTAAATTTTCACCAATTGTATAGAATCATTAAAAAAAATATTAGTCCACTCGTAAAGATGCAGTATATCTTTTTTAAGGTGGATATATCATTTAATATTTTCCTCTCATAAATTTTTATTCTGGTAACATTTTTGAAAAGCTCTTTTATTGAAATTTTTTATTAATATTTATTATAAAAGAAGTAGAGTTAGCTCGCCAATGAGATGTTTATATTTATATAGTGTTTACACTATGAAATAATTATTAAAATTAATAAAAATTTAATTAATAATTTTATGGGATAAAAATATCAAAATTTCACTTAAATTATATATTGATATAAAAAATCATAAACAAAATTTAATTATAAACTATTATTAAAAAGTTAAATAAAATCTGATGGTACAAAAATTAATAATTTTAATTGGTCTTTTAATAATAGCTTATGAATAAATTTATATTCAAAAATGAAATTTAGCATTTTGATTTTGTTATATAATTTAAGGTAAATTTTATTTTTTAATCATACGTAAATAATAATGTTATATTTATTAATGAAATAATAATGAGTTAATAATTTTTTAAGGTGGATATAATCGGTAGAAATTTTAAAAATATAAAATTAAATTTATTTTTAATATATAATTTTTAATAATTATTTTGCATTATAATGATATGATAATGACATTTAGCCAAACGCATGATATTTTTGTTAGTTACGGTTAATTATAAGTTTTAGAAATTTAAAAGTACTGAGCTATTTCTAAAATACATGATAAAATTATAACAGAATTATAAAATATGAGATTTTTTTCCATTAATCCTTAGAAATATAAAATGGACACGGAAAACGGTTTCCATTCTCTTCAAATTTTAATTCAATTTAACGTACGTCCCAATCCAATTATAACGACGTGGTTGCAGTGATCAACCGGCACAAGCGGGCCACGCGAACGCGCCCCTCTCAAATCCGAGGTTTGGATGTTCGAGTTGGCGGAGTAGCATTCGTTGCTTGTTTAGAGGTAATGAAACTAGAGCGGAACCCTGATTTAACATTTTAACCAACTATTGTTCGATCGCTAGCCAACCTTTTTTTTTATTATTATTAATGCGTATGTCACCGTTAAAAAACAAAGATCCACCGACACACACAGCAGAGGGAGGCGACGGTAGAGGTTCATCTGATTAGGTCTTCCTTTTGCTGATCAAATCAAGGTAAATTTCTCCTGCAATTAGTTTATGCCACAATCATTCAGTTTACTTGTCCTTTATTTTGTTTTTTTGTTATTTATTTTTACGTATTTGTTTTATCAGTCTAGTTATTTATCTGTACCAAATCGTGTTGACTATCTTACAAGGTGCAAAAGGACAATGTTGATGTGCCACGATTGGCTTGTGGCTTTAAAAAACACGGTAAAGTTTTGGAAAGTTTACTTGTGTTCTTGGTCTGAAGTGTTTGTCTTAAAGAGTTGAATCTGCCATAGAATAAGGGATCTTTCATGTTTACAACTTAGGTTAGATTGTCTAGAACTGGATTTGTTGCTTGTGCCTAGTTTTCTAACTAACGAGGGTTGAATTTAGTGGATTTGACAACCATAATTGTAATTGAGATGTTCTGTTACCAAACCACTGCAAGTTTGTACCCAATTCAGTCATGGATTCAAGTCAAAGCAGCCACATATCGAGTCTCTGAATTAGTCAAATATTTCAGTTATCTTTCGGCTATCTTTTAGTTAATTGTTTTAATGATTCCCTGTTTGTAGGAGGATATTTCTCCACTTTTTATTTTATGTGGTTAGTTGAGGAGGGTATTCCTCCATGTTGAAGTAGTGCTCCTTTGATGTAGGAAGCAGTTATACTTCCTTTCTGTATTTAAGCAATAACATCAATGAAGAGGACAACTTCCAAAATCAGTTAAGTCTTGAGCGCTTTAAATCTCAGAGGTTTCAGATTCCCTCTTTTAGGGCCTGAATTGTTAATGACCAGAGGTCATAAAAAGACTCTTAACCCAAACACTTAAACTCCTGCTATACTCTTAGCCCACAGACCCATAACTAGATCCACAATCCGGGACTATAACAGTTTGGTATCAGAGCCTGCAGTTATGGGGGACTCTGTTCAAGATCAACTCGCCAAGCTCTTTGAATTGTTATTGGCCGAGCAGCAAGCAAACAAAGACCGGAATGAAAAGGTTGAGTAATTGCATGCCAAATTGGATGCAATGTCTTAGGAATTGGAATCGACTAAGAAAGGGTTGCAATCTAGCAGCACTGGCAGTCAAGCAAAATCAAGGAGAGATAAGGGAATTTCGGGTGCTTTGGTTTTCGAAAGTTCGGAAGGAAGTTCGATAGTACCAGAATTCACAAAGCTTGATTTTCCTCGTTATGATGGGCTGGAAGACCCTTTGGGGTGGCTTGCTCGATGCCAGCATTTTTTTAGGCACCAACAAACACCCGAAGAGGAGAAGGTGAGTGTAGCTTTGTACCATTTGGAGGGGATTGCTCAGCTGTGGTATATGCAGCCAGCTGCTGGATGACATTCCAGATCCCAATTGGGATGAGTTCACATATCAATGCAATCTTCGTTTTGGGTCTCCAATCCGTAGCAACAAATTAGGCGAATTGGCGCAGCTAAAGCAAGCTGGTTTTGTTGCAGAATATCAGAACCGTTTCGAAGCCTTGGTGTCACGCGCTGGCACCCTCACGCAGGATCAAAAGGTCCAGTTGTACCTCGGTGGATTGCAGGACTCCATTGCTGTTGAGGTCGAGCTACATCATCCAAAAGATTTGGTGAATGCAATGAGCATCTCCCGGCTGTATGAACGGAAACTTTTCCCAAGTTCTTTGGCTGTGAGAGACACCTGTCGCGCTGCCTTCACATCTGCGCCTCGTGCCAACCGATTGGTGAAGCGACTGAACTGTGAGGAGATGGAAGAAAGACGAACACTTTGTTCGCGGCCACCAATGTAAAAAGCTTTTCTGGATAGACTTGGTGGAGACCGAAGAAATAAATGACACAAATTTTGATCCGGAGCTAGAACAACCAGAGATTTTATTTAATGCCATCACTGGAATTCGAAATCCTCAGTCCATGCGATTACAGGGATATTGGAAGGGGAGACAAGTCTTAATTCTAATTGATTCTGGCAGCACTCACAGTTTTGTGTCTGCAACAAAAGTCTAGGAACTTGGTGCTGAAGTAAACGGGCAATATGGCTTGAAAGTTAATGTTGCCAATGGTGAGCAGCTGGATAGCCCAGGTATATGCAAGGGAATCCCAATTCTACTGGATTCCCACTCTTTTTCCGTTGACTTATTTGTTCTGCCACTAACTGGTTTTGATGTGGTTTTGGGAGTTAATTGGTTTCGGACTTTGGGACCCATACTGTGGGATTTTGCTGTCATGAGAATGTGTTTCTTTCAACAAGAAACCTTGATCGAATTGCAAGGCATGACTTCAATTTCCCATACAAAGCAATATGATCTCCACAGTTTGCTGCTTTCCCCATATTCCGAATGGTTTGCTCCAGTATGAATAGCACTTTAAGTCTCAGAGGTTTCAGGTTCCCTCTTTTAGAGCCTGAATTGTTAATGACCAGAGGTCGTAAAAAGACTCTTAATCCAAACACTCAAACTCCAGCCATATCCTTAGCCCACAGACCCATAACTAGATCCACAACCCGGGACCATAACATGTTCTCATTTTCTAAGGTATTATTATTATTGATGTGGCTAAAAAGGAACTGAAAATGACTTACTACTCTGCAAAAAAGAGAAAGTGAGATGGTTGGCGTCTATGGGTAGTCACACATTAGAGCGAGTGTAAGTAGATTGCTTAAGTGTAAGAAAAGTGTGTAAGAATGTGTACCTTGGATTCTGTGTATGCTTTGTTTTTATACTGTAAGAAGATAGGATTAGTTAGTGATTTTCCTAGAGATCGTTAGAGGCTAGGTGCTGTTGAGATAAATGACTTGTATGATAACGTCATCCACTCGGCTATGGAGTGTGCTTTATCTGCCTACTTGGCCAACGAGCGCGACAAAGGCCTGAGGAGGGAGTTTGGAGAGCAAGAGACGAATAAGAATTTCCTTTAGGAAGAGTGTTTGAGACTGAAAGCTCGGGTGTCCAAGATAAAGAACACCATGAAGGAGACTCTAGAGTCTGTAGACAAACTCCAGACAAACTTGGACGAGGCAAATGCTGCAAAGCTTGCCCTTGAAAATCGGGCTAAGAGCTAAGACCGTCGAGGATTAAGTGGGTAACCTTCAACGACAAGTCTAGGAGTTGCAGTCTCAGACTTAGGAAAGTTAGGCCACCACCGACAGAGTTGCTGAACTTGAAGCTGAGCTTCAAGAGATGGTGGCCTGGAGTGGGGAGATGTTTGTTGAAATCCAAGACTCTGTGAAGAAAGAGCTTATCAATTGATTTCCAGTAGAGGACTTCTCCTGAATTGACGACATCTTTTCCGAGCAGGAGGATGAGGACGAGGATAGGCAGGAGGAGGAGAGACCAAATTAAGGCAATCCCTCTGACTTGGCTTCTACTGAAAATGTAATAGACGTAGAAAATGTAATAGAAACTCGGGAGGAGATCGAAGAAGTCCCTCTTGCCTTGTAAAACTTTTCTTTAATGAAAATATTTCCTTCATTGTTTTTAGTTTTGCTAAGTATTAAGATCGGTAATCGACCCAATAATATAAACAATAATCAAAACTCTCGCAAGATAAATGACTTGATGTATTTCAACGGAACTAATAGCCGAACACTCACCTAGCAGTCTTAACCCGACTCATTTCCTAGGCATAAATGTCTTTGGCCTTGTCGAGCCTTTTCTTCAAATCTTGAAGAATCGTTTTGTTTGTAACCTCAGTCATGCAGTTGGTTAGGGATGGTATGTCGAGCTGAATCGTACGTCAATATCTCATTTCTAGCAAAAGTCTTTAAATTTGAAACTTGAAAATCGCGTCTCATTGTCAGTAATAACTACCTTAGGGATATCAAAATGAGTTAAAATGCTCTTGCTAACGAAGGAAATTAGGTGATGGATGGGACTACTTCTGCCTCGGCTCACTTGCTGAAATGATCAATTGCCACAATACTTTCTTGATTCGGTTGCTTTGGAGAATGGGCCAAAGATATCTAGCCCTCATTGAAAAAAGGGTTATAGGTTGTCGATTGTTGCTTTCTTTTTGCCTGGAGTTCGAGGAATGCTTGCATGTGTTTGGTATTGTTGTCACTTTTGGATGAGCTCTTTTGCATTTTGCATTACTGATGGCCAATAATATCCTTGTCTGAGTACTTTTCGGACAATCGTTCGAGCTCCTTCATGACTTCCACAGTCTCCTTCGTGGATATTTCTGAGGATACTTTTGCCATCATCCTTCATTACGCATCATAACTATATTTGAGTTGACGATCTCCTGTATAACTAACCATTTATTTAGTGCATATCTAGAGGATTTTCTTATTACCCTTTTAGCCGTTAAGTTGACTGCTGGGAACTCGTTCTCCGTCAAGAATTTATATACCAGAGTCATCCATGATTCTCCCTCAATTGGCAGAGTCTCCTCTTCATTGGTCATTGGAGTATGCAGGACTTCAAACTGAAGAGGCTAAGTCAAGTGTTGCTCTTCTGCCGCCGCCATTTTTGCCAATTGATCAGCTTTTTCATTGTCACTTATGGCCACTTGATGAAGTTGACAGTCGCCCTGCCTGTTTTTGATCTCGTCATTAAGGATTGAACTTTTTCTTCATACTTAATGAAACTTGGGTCTCGAACTTTGAATTGTCTCTTGTGAGTCACTAAAAATAATGAACTTTTGCATAACTATTTCCACGATGATCCTGAGTGCTATGATCTCAATCTCGTACTCGGCCACATTGTTCGTGGCATTGAAGGCAAGTATTGCCGTGTATTGAAGCTTTATTCCCGTCTGGCTTTGCATTATAATTTCTATACTAGAACCCTTAGCTCCACAAGCACCATTCGTCCACACTTCCATTTAATTGCTGGTTTGGAGGTCTCAATGGGTAGTATCATTTTTACTACAAAGTTGGCCAAAGCTTAGGCTTCCATTGCATTTCTAGAAATGTACCTGATGTCATAGGTTGACAGTATAATGGCCCAAGTGGACAATTGCCCTGAGAGCTATGGCCTTTGAAGTACCTTTCGAAGAGGGTAGTTTGTCCTTACCTTTATAGTACTAGACTCGAAATAAGGTTTTAGTTTTGTGGCAGATATTAAAACTGGAAAGGCCAATTTCTCTAGAGGGGGATAATTTAACTTTATCCTCTTTAAGACTTGACTGACATAATAGGCAGAGTTTTACTCTCCTTTGTCTTCTCGTACAAGCACTAAGCTTACTGTTTCCTATGTAACAGACAAATACAGAAGCAAAACCTCGCGTTCGACGGGTAAGCTTAGCAAAGCTATGATGACAAGAAATTTTTCAAATTATGGAAGGTCTCAATACACTCTTCCCTCTATACAAACTTATTTTTCCCTTTTAATATTTTAAAGAGTGGGAGACACCTCTTGGCTAAGCAAGATATGAATCGGCCAAGAGCTATAACTCGTCCATTTAGTTTCTTATATCATTTATGCACTTAGGTGCTCCACGTCTTGTATGACTTTAATTTTGTCAGAGTTTGCTTCTATGGCTCTTTCAGAGATTATGATTTACTAGCCCTTACCCTAAAAGTATAATTTTTCAGGATTGAGTTTCATACCTACTTTATCCAGCACGTCAAAAATCATCTGAATGTCGCATGAATGATCATTCTAGGTTTGGCTCTTTACTACAATGTCATCAACATATACTTTGACTGTTGTCCCTACTAGATCTTTAAAAATGCCTAACACCAGCCTTTATAGGTTGCCCCTTCATTCTTCAACTCGAATGACATTACCTTATAACAAAAAACCCCTTCATATGTGATAAAAGCGGTCTTCTCGGTATCTTAAAATGGCACCTAAAAAAGAGACCAACGTCGTGACCCGAGATAGAGTACAACTTGTCAATGGATGAGAGTGGATAATGATCCTTCAGACATGCCTTATTTAGATCGTCCACACGCATTCTCCATTTTTTGTTTGCTTTTTTTACCAATACTACATTCCATATAGGATATTAGATCGTCCACACGCATTCTCCATTTTTTGTTTGCTTTTTTTACCAATACTACATTCCATATAGGATATTAGACTTTCTTTATTAAACCTACACTAAAAAATTTGTTAACTTCTTCCTTAATCATCTACTGTCTCTCCGGAGCAAACTTTCTTTTCTTTTACTATACTGGTTTTATTAAATCATCAACATACAACTTGTTCGTAGGTAGGGTTGGATCTACACCTATTGCCCTCTAGATACCAAGCAAAGGTAGTCATTATGCGTGTTAGTAATTTTACTAAATTATTTTTTACTACACTACTCAATGTAGTTTCAAAACACACCTTTTTATCTGCTTCCAAGAGGATTTCCTCCACCAGGTTAGCTGGTTCTGGTTTCGTATGAGAGTTTGGTTTTTCCAGCAAATCAATCAGCATCGTTGCTCTTTTGAGACTTTTCGTGGAGTGCATGTAGCATTCTTGTACTGACTTTTGGCTGCCTCGAACAATTGCTAATCCCTCGGTGCTAGTAACTTGAAACACAAAGCACCCATGTTAATTATTATCCCATGGCAGTTTAAGACAAGGCGCCCGAATATTACATTATAGACGAGTGAATTATCTACTACCACGAATTCTGCATACAACTCCTCCTTGCATTCTCACCCTCCAGCACAAATGAGAGATGAATGGTACTAAGAAATTGCCATGGTTTAATCCCCTAATCTCATGAACGGGTAGGAGACTTTAGCAAAATTGTTTTTATCTAAATCTAACTTATTAAAAACTTTTAAAGTGAGATGGTTAACGGAGCTATCTGTGTCTGCTAAGACTCGCCTTACATCATATTTGTTCAACCGAACGCTTCTAACCAATGGTCAATGTGCAGAGTTTGTCACCCTGTCTGTTGGCCTGAACTTTACCTCTTGTTTTGTCCAAGGTCCTTGTTCTACAGATAAGACATCCTCATGAGTGCGCTTGTTCTTTCCCTTGCAATCATTAGGGCCACCAACAATTACATGTATAATTCCAACAGGTTCCCTATCAATAGTATTTTCTGATATTCTTACCTCAGACTCGGGTCTCCTGTCCTCTGTCTTTCCTGGTAAACTTTCGGAGTGTGCCATCCCTTATCAGTCTTTTGATTTCATCCTTCAATTGTCGCATTCCTCCATTGTGTGTCCGTGATCTTCTTGAAATCGATTGTATTTTGTCTTGTTCCGCCTGTCGACTTTATTAGGGTTAAGCTTAGAAGGCTATCTGACCTCTTTGTCATTCTTCTTGATACACATCAAAATATGTGTGCGTGAGTCATTTAACATTTAAGGGAGTGTAGTTCTTATACTTATCTCAGTCTTCCCTCTCTCGGGACACGAGATAATTCTTACGATCTCCTTCATAGCCTCTCCTTTTTGGCTTCTAGATTTTACTTTAACTTGTCCTCTTATCATCTTTTAGTGTCTGGACTTCATCATCCAATCGTATGTACTTTTGTGCCTTGTCCATTAATTGCTGATAAGTGACTGTTGGGTTTTTGACTAATGAATCCATAAAGTTTATGTTGTGAGTCTCTTTCTTCAGTGCCTCACATGCTATTTTATGATTTAGTTCTTTAATCTGTATTGCTTTAGTATTGAAACGCGAGATAAAACTCCATAAAGGCTCGCTCTCTCCTTGCCGGATTTTCTGCAGGTCTGATAAGAGCTTTTTATGAGGTATACAAGTAATGAACTTATACTTAAACAACATGGCAAGTTGATTAAAACTATTGATAGAACTTGAACTCAGACGCTGGTACCATTTCTGAGCCAAACTTGTGAGGGTGGATGAGAAGACTCCGTACAACACAAAATTGTTGACATTATGGAGCTGCATTGTAGTCCGGAAGATAGCCAAATGGCTCCTAGGGTCTTCCGTCTCATCATATTTGTCTAAACTGGACATTTTGAACTTCGTGGAAAAGGTCTCTATAAGGATTTCCTCTGAGAGGGGCGAGACATCATCTAAGTCATAATCTTCCTTTTGTTTTGTTTTTTTTTATACCTTTGTACAACACGAACCAACTTCCAGTCAACGCCTTTTGAGGCCTCGTCTGATGCTTTCTCATCTTCCACTTTGGCCTTTCCTTTGGATTACGTGTGAATTGCCTTCGTCTGGGACTTTAGAATTTCGAAGGAAGCTTTCTCCCTTATTCTAGAAACCATGAATGAGGTCTTCTCCTGAGCTTTATATTGCTTGAGAGTTGCCTACAGTTTCTTGATGCATTGCACCATCTGCTCATTGTTCAGATTCTTGTGGTCTGTCTCATTAACCATGGGAGGAATGTCCTATCCATTGTTAGGGGTGGAAGAGACGATTGCTTCCCTGTTGGCAGTAGATTTAACAACAGCTCGCGAGTTTTTAGCCATTTTTAAGAATAAAGTGTGCGAAATAAAGGATTCTAAGTGAAAAGGTAAATGGAAATGTTAGGCCGGAATTATCCCAAATGAACAGGAGGAATCTATTGGATCCCGACAATGGAATCAAATAAGCATCATCTCTTATCTCAAAATAGTATTTGTTGTTTGTATATTAATGATAATCTCCTTTTGTTGGATGTATTGGATGATTCTATTGCAAGATCAACTTTCTTTTGTTCCCATTTCATTGTTTTCAAAAATCTTTAATCTACTTTTTCTTTCTAAGTAATGACATGAGGAGAAGTTAATAAATTGAGGTGAGGAATGTCATACCACGTTTCAGTTGTGTAGTTATGAGGCAATCAATCGACAAATTATCTTTGAAAAGGCAGAGACCTTGTTAGGACAACAAACTCAATTAGAAAGAAAGTTCTCTTTGCATCCAATCTCCATTGCACCTTAATCAATATATTAGAATCCGTCATATTCTGCACAGATCATGTCCAGGTAAGCCAGGGCAATGGATTCCTTGTTGCAGTGCTTATACTTGCATGCGTTATCTTTATATTGTGTATTGAGGAATTCGTAAAATGCAAAATTTTGCATGGTCAACAGAGTTTGTTATATGGTTATGGGTATTTGTATGCTAAAATATGCAATTGTTTGACTCTCAATTTGTGTTTCTGGGAATTTCTTCCTTCCTTACTTGTTTCTGGAAATTTCTTAGTTCCTTACTTGTTCTAGAAGTGAATTGTTTACAACTTGTCAATGAGAGAACTCTTTGATTTCCAAGTGTTATGGATAGTAGATAGACTAAATCTATAACAAATAGATTATATTTATCTATTAGTTTTTTTTAATCTCTACTATCTCATCTTATTTCTAGTATCTTATCTTATTCGTTTGTTATTAGATTTCTGTTAATTTATCTTAAGAGTTCTTTTTCTAATAATTGCTTATATTAGACTTCTACTCTAATTAAAAGTACTATGATGTTTAATTTTACTTAATGGAAGAAGCAAATTTATTCTCAAAATCGTGAGATTTAAGGCTCTCTCGTTAACAAGTCTGAGGCATTAAGAGCTCCTTTCGATGAGCTCATCCTCTATCAATCATTCTGTGATGCTGATCTGTAACAATGAGTTTCAAGGAATCTGATCGTTGCTGAAAATATCACTTGTTAAATCCTTTTATCATTACAAGTAAATAATACACTGAATTGCCAAAACTAACAAGTTTGATACCTACAATTTAAGCTTCCAAAAACTAAGGAAATTACCTACAGTAACTGAGGAAACTGCCCACAATTTAGGCAACAAAGAAAACTAAGAAACTACCCATAACATAAGCAACACAGGAAAGTTACAGACTACAATAAAGGAAACTGAATGACACTACAGGAAACTAACAATTAGCTTGGACTTCATAACAGAAAGAAACCGTCGTTCACTCTGTATGTTTGCCCATAAAAATAATGTTGTGAGCTACTGATCATTCGCTTGGTTTTCTTTGTGCAAATGCAGTGTGCCTTTGATAATATTCAGCAGCAAGAGGAATATTTGGTTTTATGGCCTCTGAGAGAGAAGATTTCAGCCTCTCAGGACCCTTACACCTATCTGCTGTTGACTGGTATGTTCTCACACTTGTTCAATAAACCTTTCTTTGCACAGAGAGAGAGAGTTCCTCTTTCAACTTTAATAATTTCAAGGTACAAACGTTCTTGGTTTTCTGCAGTTCTCAATGTAATATGGAGGAAGTACCATACCATAGTTTTTTTCTTTTTTTTTTTTATTATTTTTATATTATTTAGTTGGCAGTAAATGCTGGTACTGAGATGTGAGCAGCCAAGTATCTCCCACATGACACTTATGATTATTGCAATATTTTAGTAAAGAAGGAAAAAATTCCATGTATTTTCTTCCTTCTCTGATTCTAAATGTTTTTCTGGCAATATCATGTAATATTTTGTTATGCAGGACAAATGTACATCATCAAAGGTCTGTAGCTGCCAGTTTGGTTCAGGGTGTGTACATTCTGGAGCGAGACCGCCAGCTGAAACGTGAAGGCCCAGAAGCTCTTGCAAGTCCTTGGTGGGAGTTCTTTAATTTTAAGTTGTTCCGTAAACTTGTGGATGATGTTGATTCCTCCATTTTTGGTGCCGTTTATGAATTTAAACCTTCGACATCTTATTCTACTCATTCATTAGATGACAGTCCACGTTATGTTATTGCATTCCGAGGCACTGTAACAAAGCCAGATTCTGTGTCACGGGACATTGAGTTGGACCTTCATATCATCCGAAATGGACTCCATGAAACATCTCGATTCGAAATTGGTATGCAAGCAGTTAGAAATGTGGTTGCTACAGTAGGCGAATCCAATGTCTGGCTAGTAGGACATTCCTTGGGAGCGGCAATGGCATTGCTTGCTGGAAAGACCATGGCTAAGACGGGCATCTTTATTCAAGCTTTTCTCTTTAATTCACCATTCTTCTCTGCCCCAATTGAGAGAATAAAAGATAAGCGGGTGAAACATGGGTTACGGATTGCAGGTAGTGTGATAACAGCTGGACTTGCCTTTGCTGCAGCTGCAAAGAAGAATCATCAAAATAGGCGCTCTGTAGATCCATTTACTGCTTTGTCTGCATGGATACCATCTCTTTTTGTCAATCCAGACGACCACCTCTGCTCGGAATACATTGGTTATTTTGAACACAGAAAGAAGATGGATGAGATTGGCATTGGAGCTATTGAGAGGATAGCAACCCAAAATTCAATTGGGGGTCTTATTATGAGTGCAATGGGCAAGGAGTCAGAGCCACTGCACCTCATTCCTTCAGCAAATCTGACAGTAAATTTAATTCCATCTCAAGATTTTAAGGAAGCCCACGGAATCCATCAGTGGTGGAGGCCTGATCTGGAAGTGACGTCTAAACTCTACAAGTATCAATAGCTTGGCGCAATTACTGTAATTTATATTACTTCATTAATTCTTTTGTGTTGTTGGAGGATTGTTGTGGAAAAAACTTGTCGTCAACCTTTTGTGATGTTATGTCCTGATTTCTGTTGCAATGTTGTTTCCCTTTGTGCAAGGTTCCATATAACTAATGTGTGTGTACTCCTTGGTTTTTATTAGTGCTATTACAGTAATAGGTATGGCCAAACAAGACTTCAAGGTAAATTGATTTAATTTGGTGTTTTCGGTTATTTTTTGGTATAAATAATTTGGTTAGATTGACAAAAGTTTGAAAGTTCAGTTTTGATTTGATTTAGTTATTTTCATTAGGAACCAAAGAAAAATCCAAGAGTTTTAAATTGCGGTTGCGATCGCAATCGCGGTTAACGGAAACAAGTCTGTAACAGCCGTAACATAACGATAATAGCTTGGCGTTACATAAATTTTTCAAATCAATTTGCAAAGTTTATAAAATAACATGATATCAATAGATTTAATTTAGAATAATGTATACAAATATATAATAAACATAAATATATCAAATATATATTATTTAGCTTAAATTAAATACCATATAAGAAATTACTAATCTCACTACTACCAAAAAGACGTCGTGCAGGTTCTTGTTGGTATTTGACTTTGGCTTTCTGAGCTTTGATCATTGATCATTAAGGTGATGTTGCTGATATTGATAGTATTGTTGTGGATTAAAACTGAATAAAGAACCACCACCCATAATATCATTAGAATCACCGTAAGTTGGCAGTGGGTACGATGAAATTGACTCTGCTCCTGATAAGGGGTAATATGAATATGTAGGAGGATAATTTATTGGATATGACACCCCTCTAAATTGGCCATAGAATCCATAATTTGATAAAGTATCTTCAGATGATGAGCTACCAGGTCCACCACTATACATAATATTTAGATTATAGTGCCAAAGTCGTATCTATAATTTAATAAATCAAATAACCCCTCCTCCTCATATGCAACACCCTTACCCCTTGCTTAGGATGTTTCAGTACCACCAGATCGTGATCTTTGATAGGTACGCATCGGAGATGGTTCAGAAGCAATTCTAATTCCACTTTGTCTTTGACTAGGTGGATTTCGTGAACTATGACTACCACCTCCTTCAACTGTGATTCCTTCTCTACCTTGATCACCACCACCATCATCATCATCACTATTAGAGCTGGATAAAATAAAAGAATTATTATCACCAGCACCACCTTGTTGTCCTTGAGTTTGAGTAGCAGATTCAGACTGTCTTCATCATCCAACCATGGATTTGGTTGCCTATCAAGCAATGGAGATTTCTTTTCCTCCAACCAAGAGTTTAACGGATCATCTTCTTTCAAAATATAATCCAAATTAATTGGATCTCTTAACTAACTCCTGTTGGCCTTTTCTTGTCACATTTCTAATTTTCAGCCTCAGGTTGTTGTGCACAAAGACAAGTGCATGTAATTTTTATTACTTCAATCTATTTCTTGTCTTTGTGTGAATGAGAGAAAATGTGCTCCAATTTCTCTTGCAGTTTGAAGCCAAAGTTGTTTGGCTCAGTATTTTTCTCAACTCAGGAGCACTTTCTCCCTAATTATTCCACCACTCAACTGCAAAATGTTTTTAAATTTTTATTATTTTAATAATCTTAGTTGTATAAAAATAAATGAACAAAAATCATTTATACTTATTTTATAAACTTAGTACCTGGATTAGTGAACTTAATTGCCTTTTGCGCCAAAACTGTTCCAAAACTCTCTATTTTGTCCCGAAAAAGGAGGCCTACATGTTCCAAATTCCAATAAGTTAACTTTAAGTTCAAAAACAACAGTTCAAGCTTCAAGCCTTCAACTACAGTAACATAGTAACACTTGAGAATTATCTTGTTACTTACTTGATTTAATGCTTTTCCTTGATTTACTAAATCCTCCTTTAGACGTTGAATCACATTTTTGAAACTCAACATGATTTCATTATTATTTCCAACATCATGTGAGCCATATTGATATTGAGGATTTAGAAAATACCCTGCAAAATAAAATATGAAGATAGATAATAAGTTATCTCTTAATTTAATAATTTAATTTTCTAAACTATCAAATTATAATACCATTCTTACCAACGGCATGTAAGTCATGATGCAATTGAAAATTCCATCTATGATCGATTATTCTCCAATATTTCAAATAGCTTTTGGAATTTTTTTGAATAGCCGACTTTGCTCGTTTTATTGCCTCGTATATAAATCCCATTGTTGGCTTGTCATCCCCATCAACCAATCTTAAAATCGTTGGGAGAGGTTCTTGAACTTTAATTATTTGTTGTGCCCTCTCCCAAAAGTTTCTTCATTTGCTGCCTAAGCCAAGCACAATTTTCTTAGCTTCATGCGCTGGACCACTTGTTGCTTGTCCATATTTACTCGTCATCCATTGCTCCGATTCGAATATATTCCTTAGCCCCACCCTATAACGAACAATAGACTCTAAAGCAATGAAGTTTGTAGCAAATCTAGTGATGTCAGGTCGAATAATATCTCTATTGTCAATGAATTTCTTCATATAATTGACCACCCAATTATGATTATAAATAAATTTGGTAATTACCTTGGGTTAGTCAATTATTTTTTTCACTCTTCTTCTTTCCAATATCTTCTAAAATCAAATCAATACAATGAGTGCTACAAGCAGTCCAATATAGATTAGGAAATTTCTCCATCAGTTTCTTCCCTCCTAATTTAATGGCACCTTCATTGTCCGTTACCACTTAGACAACTTTTTGAGGGCCTATTTTTTCAACTACTTCTTTCATAATTTTAAAATAGTATTCTCCATCTTTATATTCCACATTGGATGCTTCAATAGACTTGTGAAACACCGTGCCTTTGTTTGAGTATACAAGAAAATTTACTATACTCCTACGTGTTGGCACACTCCAACCATCACACATTATAGTAAATTCCCTCTCCTTCCATATCCCATCAAATGAGGCTATATATTTTTTTCATCTCATTGTACTCATTTTTCAGATAAACTTCTGCAATTTGATAAGCACTTAGGGGAGATACATTAGGTTCGATTTCTGCTGCTGTTCTTAAAAGTGGCTTTGTCCAGAGTGACTCAAGAATACTAAAGGGAAGCCTATTATGTATAAAAAAATTTCCAAATGCTTTCAACATTTTCTCCTTCTATGTCTTCAGCCATCTAGATTTTAACTTTGGCTGCTTTTGTTGAGCTCTGCTTCTCTCTATCTCAACTTTTATGGCAGCCAACCGAAATGCTGGTGTAGATACTTCTGCATATCTTTGTGCTTCTCTACCTCTCTTACATGTAGTAGCAAAACGACCCAACACTTGTCCGCTACTACCACCAACATCAAATCTAGATCCAATTCTCCTTCTAAATTCATCTTCTTCCAACTGTCTCATGCTTGCTCGTCTCGCCATTTCCCTTTCGATGTCCTCCTCCTCCTCTTCATCATTATTTTTTATTCTATTTATATTCATAATTTCTTCTTCTAATTCTCTTCTCTTTTCTCTTTCTCTTTTTAGCTAATTGGTATTCTTTTAGGACACCGGTCATATCTTTCTTATTTTGGGAAGAAACTTTCTTACAACCTGCAATTTGACTAGATATGTTAGCTAAGTGCAACTTTAATCTTATTATTTCATCTGTGACTTTTCTCCCACAGAAATTACAAATCATTTCTCATTTTTTCCCTGTAGGTGTTGCAAACTTTCACCCAATATCATCACTTAGTTTACCACCCCTTCCACCTGTGACTTTTCTCCCACAGAAATTACAAATCATTTCTCCTTTTTTTCCTGTAGGTGTTGCAAACTTCCACCCAATATCATCACTTAGTTTACCACCCCTTGAGTAGAACCAGAACCACTTCCACGAGACATTTTCAATGCAAATATTTAATAACTATTCTTAAAAATTAAAAGATATCAAATGTCAAATATATGGAAGGTAAATACTTTTTTTCATAACTAATATTTTAATTTTAACTCCATACATTAATTTCTATTTAACACAAATTATATAGATATGGAATTTTTAATTGTTAAACTACAAGTCTTAATCTACCACTATTAATCTAACTCAAAACTAACACTTTAATCCACAAAAATTAAACAAAAAAAAAATATAGCAACTAAAAATAATTTAATTTCATAATAATTTCTGAAAAATAGTCTAAACTAACAAAAACCATACAATTTTTATAGATTGGACAAATTAATAGCCTCAAAGTATATTTTTAACTCAAAACTATAAATTTAATCTACAAAATTTTAAAAATAAAAAATACAGCAGCACTGATACCTCTGAATTTTGAAAATAAAAATACACTATTAATTTAACTCAAAGCTAACACTTTAATCCATAAAAATGAAACAAAAAAATACAGCAACTAAAATTAATTTAATTTCATAATAATTTTTAAAAAATAGTCTAAACTAACAAAAACTATATAATTTTTATAGATTGGACAAATTAATAGCTCAAATATTTTTAACTCAAAACTACAAATTTAATCTATAAAATTTTTTTAAAAAAATACAGCAACTCTGAAAGTAAAAATACACAGAAATATTAACTCACCTTTTAGAAGAAATTGCCTTGAAATGAAGTAGTTAATGGTAGATTTAAGTTTGTAAATGAGAAATATTTAGGGAAACTTGATATATTTGAGAAAAAAGGAAGAAAAAGTTAGAAAACTTAATTTTAAAATGAGTTTCTGTTGTGCTGCTTGCTGAAAGAAAAAAGAAGAAAAAAGTAGTCAATGAATAGCTGACTTTTGAAAATATTCTTTGAAATTCTAAATTTTGTATTGGGATAAAGTAATGACCGTTACCATTATATCACTGTCGATAACAGCCGTTATTGTACCAGCCCGGAAACCGAACTGCCACCGGCACTAGGATCCAGATCGACTTAAGGTCGCCGGGACCCATAGTAAGCCTGCTATCCTGACTGTGAACCTGTGACATCCCATACATGATCATATATATTCTGTAAAAACATAAAAATTTTCTTCACCTCCTGAAGAACTTGAGGATGAGTGATCCTAACGTGGAGATATGGAGAAATCCTCTCTCAAAGCTCCAAGCTTCAAACCTTGGTTATTTGGCTCAAATCTTCAAAATAACAACAAAACTCTTAAACACTTTGAAGGATTTGGTGAAAAACATGAAAATAATCAAAGTCAACGTGAGAAGGTTTTTGGCTCACCTCTGGCTGCAAGTGGAGGAGAAATATCCTCCTTCCACCGACCTTTGGCCCTTTTATAGGTGGCTGGCCAGACCACCTTCGGCAGCCGAACGTGAATCCGAAACCATGCAATGTTCGGCGGCTGAAAGTGACCTTCGGCGGCCGAACCTTTGCATTTCTCCCTTATTGCTTTTCTTTCCAAACTCATTTCCTTTCACACTTGAAAACATTCAAAACTCTTAAACTCTTAAAATACACATGAAAATATATGTCTTACCCTTCTCGAGGGTTCCGACACTCGAGATTCCACCGAACTACAGGAATTTCGAGGCCAGACTCGAGCCGGGTATTACATTCTCCCCCCCTTAAGAACATTCGTCCTCGAATGTTCCTCAAACACAACATAAAACACATAGACAAGGGGAAAACCTAACCTTAAAACAGATATGGGTACTGTTGGAGCATAGACTCCCGTGTCTCCCAGGTGCACTCTTCGAGATTGTGGTGGTTCCATAGGACTTTCACCATTGGTATCTCCTTGTTTCTCAGCTTTCTAATCTGGGTGTCTAAGATCCGCACTGGCTGCTCTACATAGGTGAGATCACTTAAGATTTCCACCTCAGGTTCACTAAGAACCTTCTCTGGATCTGACACAAACTTCCTCAACAGAGAAACATGGAATACCGGGTGAATTCTTTCCATAGAGGTAGGTAAATCCAGCTTATACGACACATTTCCGATCCTTTGCAAAATCTCAAAGGGACCAATGTACCGTGGGGCCAGTTTACCCTTCTTTCCAAAGCGAACCACTCCCTTCATTGGAGACACCTTTAACAATACCATATCCCCCTCCTGGAACTCTATATGCTTCCTACGGACGTCTGCATAGCTTTTCTGTCTGCTCACAGCTGTTCTGATCCTCTCTCTGATGATAGGCACTAACTTGCTGGTAATCTCAACTAACTCTGGCCCTGCAAGAGCCTTCTCTCCTACCTCTTCCCAGCAAACAGGTGTTCTGCACTTCCTCCCATACAGAGCTTTATAAGGAGCCATCCCTATGCTAGCATGATGGCTGTTGTTGTAGACAAACTCCACCAGAGATAGATGCTGCCTCCAAGAACCGCCAAAGTCTAACACATACATTCTCAGCATATCTTCTATGGTCTGGATGGTCCTCTCTGACTGACCGTCTGTCTGTGGATGGAAAGCAGTGCTGAAATCCAATCTTGTACCCATAGCAGCTTGCAGACTCCGCCAAAACCTGGAGGTGAACTGCGGTCCTCTATCTAATACTATCGACACTGGAACTCCATGCAGCCTCACTATCTCGTCTACATACACCTGCGCCAACTTGTCCACAGAATAGTTACTCCTGACTGGAATGAAGTGGGCAGATTTGGTGAGTCTATCCACAATCACCCATATGGAGTCTAGTCTGTTAGACGTCGCCGGTAACCCCACTACAAAATCCATAGCTATGTTTTCCCATTTCCACTCTGGAATTGGCAGTGGGTTAAGCATTCCAGCCGGCTTCTGGTGTTCTAGCTTCACCCTTTGACATGTTTCGCAGGCGGACACAAATTGTGCCACTTCCCTCTTCATCGCTGGCCACCAATACACCTTTCTCAAATCTTGATACATCTTGGTGGCTCTAGGGTGAACGCTATACCTCGCATTATGAGCTTCCCTCATAATGTCTTCCTTTAAACTGCTATCATCTGGTACACATAATCTCTTACCGTGACGAAGAATCCCCTCACTGTCAAATCTGAACTCTGCACTGTTGCCAGACTGAACAGTCCTGGCAATTTTCACTAACTCAGGATCTTCGTGCTGTTTCAGAGCCACTTGCTCGAGAAACACTAGTGTAACTCTCATCTGTGCAATCAAAGCACCTATACCAGATAACTGCAACTGTAGCCCTTCATCCATGAGTCTGTAAAAGTCTTTCACCACCGGTCTTCTCTCTATTGCAATGTGGGATAAACTGCCAAGTGACTTCCGGCTTAAGGCATCAGCTACAACATTAGCCTTACCCGGATGATAGTGGATCTTACAATCGTAATCACTGAGCAATTCTACCCACCGTCTCTGCCTCAAGTTTAACTCTCTCTGACTTAAGATGTGCTGCAGGCTCTTATGATCTGTATAGATCTCACACTTTACCCCATAGAGGTAATGCCTCCACATCTTAAGTGCAAAGATAACAGCTGCCATCTCAAGATCGTGTGTCGGGTAGTTCAGCTCGTGCTTCTTAAGCTGTCTAGAAGCATAAGCTATCACTCTGTCATTCTGCATTAACACACAACCTAATCCCACTCGGGCTGCATCACAGAACACTGTGAACTCATCATCACTGTTCGGCAGAGCTAACACCGGTGCTGAAGTTAACCGTCTCTTCAACTCTTCAAAACTCTCATCACAATCCTCTGACCACACGAACTTCTGATTCTTCCTGGTCAGTCTGGTCATAGGAGCAACTATCTTCGAAAAGTCCTGAACGAACCTCCGATAGTAGCCTGCCAAACCCAGAAAACTCTTGATCTCAGTCACTATCGTGGGTGTAGGCCAATTGGCTACTGCCTCTACCTTCTTGGGATCTACTGCTATTCCTTCCTCTGAGACGACATGTCCCAAAAAGGCAATGCTCCTTAGCCAGAACTCGCTCTTGGAGAACTTGGCATACAAGCCATGCTCTCTCAAAGTTTGCAAAACTATCCTCAGATGCTGGACATGCTCCTCGGCATTCCTGGTGTAACGACCCGGAAACCGGTACCCCTCAGTAACGGTCCGAACCATCACTGGCACTAGGATCCAAATCGGCTTAAGGCCGCCGGGACCCGTAGTCAGCCAACTATACTCTCTGTGTACCTGATAAATCCCATTCATAATATAAAACAATACTCACAATCCTGTAAAACTCTGTAGGCTTAACCACTGCTACTCAGAAATGTCAATCTGAAATGGCCCTCAGGGCCTGTACCAGGGACTACTATCTGCTGTGGTCCAGGGATTAACACAATCTGTAACACATCCCACTGGTATCTCATCGAAGCCATACATTAAGCCTAACTCACACATTTCTCATCAAGAAACGTAAAACAGGATTGTGTACAAGGGATGAATCACACATCACACTATAGCAGTGACACTAGGGAAAGCATAAGTTTATCCAGTATATGACAGTACATATCTATCTATTACATTACAACTAATCTTTCAATTACATCATGTCCACTATCCTATTACAACATACATTCATGCATAACTGTCCTCTGTACTCTTGCTGACTTTGACTTCTCCTAGCTCTCTCAGAACCTGCAAAACTGGGGTCAAGGGAGTGGGATGAGCTCTAGAGCCCAGTGAGGAGGAACAATAAAAACAGTTCATTCATTACATGCTCTCATGAAATGCATCACATCACAAACATATCATCTCAAGGATGAACTTGTCACCATAGCCCTCTACATACATAATAGTATGTCCAACTGTGCCAGGGGCGATGAGGCCTCACCTGGACTACTCTGAAGTAACTCATATCATAACATGTCCAACTGTGCCAGGGGCGATTAGGCCTCACCTGGACTGCTCTGAGCTCTGATCTGACAGCCCAGCTGTCTCACTCATAGTACCAGGAGCGACCTGGACTAACCAGGGGCGACCTGGTATGGCTATCTCATGCCACAACTCTGTATCTGTGCTCTATCAAGGGCTAAGGATCATCCAACATTCATCCACACAAATATCAGCTTATGCAATGCAGCATATTCGTGGAATCTAATGCAATACAACCTAATACATAACATGGCATTTTATGATGCATGGATCATGCTAGATTCGTGTCATTTCTGAATGTAAAATAGTACAGTTAGTTCCACTCACCTGTAGTCTCTACTTGGCTACCTCTGGGCTACCTTTAACTCTGAAACAGCTACTACTGCTAAACACCTTGGTTCCTCGGGTCCAATCCTACAGTGGAGGACTCAAATGAGGTACCAAACATACTCTAACATAACTATGAACATCTCTCCAAAAACCCTCTAAAACATCACAAAACATGCATGCAAAACAAGCAAAGGAAGGCTGGACAGGGCACCTTCGGCAGCACTTTCGGCGGCCGAATGTCTCCTCCAGAGACGAAAGTCAGGCATGTTCGGCGGCCTAACTTGGACTTTCGGGGGCCGAACCTGAGTTTAGCCAGAACTCAGTTTCGTGCACAAGGACGCCTGTCAGTCCCTCCATCACCTGTTCAGACCTCAACACATGCATTTAACCCTTCTAAAACATGCATAAACACTTCAACAAGCCTAAGGGAGCTTCAAATAACTTTAAACTCCAACAAACAAGCTTACAAGACACACAGCAAACATAAAGGATTCATAAACCCTATGATGCACATCTCATGCAAACTCATGCCTAGCTCCCTTTTCCCTTTACAAAACTCATAAAAACATCATAAGAACCATGGATCAACACTTACCTCTTGAAGAACAAAGGCTGAGATGATCCAAACTCAAAGATATGGAGAAACCAAGCTTCAAAAGCTTCAAACTCCAAAACCTTGTTTAAAGCTCACAACTCTTCAAAACAAGGGTAAAACTCATTACAACCGTGAAAGATTTGAAGAAAAACCATGAAAATACTTTAAGGAGATCAAGACCTCACCTAGGTCAGAAGGAGAGAAGAAACCTCCTCCTTTTTCTGCCACTCGGTGCCCTTATAGATGAGCAACCGCCTCAGGTTCGGCTGCCGAATCGCATGCAAAACTATGCAACCTTCGGCGGCCGAACTTAACCTTCGGGGGCCGAAACTAGGGAACTTTAGGCGGCCGAACTTAACCTTAGGGGGCCGAACATGGCAAAATGCCTCCTTGGCCATATCTCTTCAAAACTCAATCCTTTTCTACGCTAAACCTTTAAAACACTTGAAAATATTTTAGAAAACTTTCTCTTACCCTTCCAGAGACCTCTGACATCCTCGAACTCCCCCGGACGGTAGGAATTCCGATGTCTGAATCTAGCCGGGTATTACACCTGGAGTACACCAAGATATCATCTATAAAGACGATCATAAAACGATCCAAGTATTCCCTGAAAACCCTATTCATGAGATCCATGAATGCTGCAGGGGCATTAGTCAACCCGAACGGCATCACTAGGAACTCATAATGCCCATATCTGGTTCAGAAAGCAGTCTTGGATACATCGCCTTCCCTGATCTTCAACTGGTGGTATCCGGATCTCAGATCTATCTTAGAAAAACAACCTGCTTCTGACAGTTGGTCGAATAGATCATCGATCCTGGGTAAAGGATACTTGTTTTTGATAGTGACTTTGTTCAACTGTCTGTAGTCGACACAAAGTCTAAGAGGTCCATCCTTCTTTCTGACAAATAATACTGGAGCACCCCAGGGTGAGGTACTCGGGCGGATGAAACCCTTAGCTACCAAATCCTGTAACTGCTCTTTCAACTCTCTCAACTCTGCTGGTGCCATCCGGTAGGGAGGAATAGAGATCGGTCTAGCACCGGGCATCAACTCTATCTCGAACTCTATGTCCCTATCGGGTGGTAGTCCTGGAAGCTCTTTAGGAAACACATCTGGGAATTCGTTCACAACTGGTACTGAGGACGGTTCCCGAACCCGAATGTCTAGCTCTCTCACATAAGCTAGGAACCCCTGACAACCTTTCCGCAACATCCTACGAGCCTGGAGGGCTGATATCAAACCCCTAGGTGTCCCTCTCCTGTCTCTTCTGAAGACACACTCTGACCCATCCTGGTCTCTGAGACTCACTACCTTGTCCCTGCAGTGCAAGGTAGCACTATAGGTAGATAACCAATCCATCCCTAGAATGACATCAAAATCTGTCAACTCTAGAACCACAAGGTCAGCTGGAAGGCATCTATCCTCAATAAACACTGGACTGAACTGACAGACTGACTCTGCCAATGATGGGTCACATCTAGGTCCACTGACCTAGAGAGGACACGCTAACTCGGATACAAGCAACTCCAATCTCTCTGCGGCTCTAGAAGAAATGAAAGAGTGAGAAGCACCGGGGTCCATTAAAGCATACACCTCTGAACACCCAATGATGAGATTACTTGACACCACTGTGTTCGAAGTGTCTGCCTCCTGTTGAGTCATGGTGAAAATCCGTGCTGGGGCTGACGGATCTGCACCTCGGGAACCCATCCCTGATGAAGAGGCTGCCCCTCTTCCTCTACCTCTGCCACTGCTTGGTGGACGGACTGAAGCTGCTGACTGAACGGCACTACCTGAGGTCATCTGCTGGGATGGTGTAACCAAAGTCGCCTGAGGACATTCCCGTGCATAATGTCCCTCCTGCCCACATCTATAGCAGGCTGTAGATCCCAGCAAACAAGCTCCGCTATGTGGTCTCCCACACCTAGTACAAACTGGAATATCTGTGCCAGAACTGGAGCCGCTCCTCATTCCCAGACCCGTTTTAATCCGGTTCCAGAACTTGCCTCTCTTTCCTCTGAGTTTGTCCCATCTCTTCTTACTCGCACTTGCTGTACTCTGTGAGGAGGAACCTGGTTTAGTACCAGAAGACTGTGCCTTTGGTTGATTGACTACTCCTTGACTTATGGCACTGGCCTCCATCTTTCTAGCAGCATCCACGATGGAGTGGAAACTCTCCTTCTCCGCGTGGAGAATCAAAGAGAAATACCGGGGATGAAGCCTTGTGGCATATCTCTTTGCCTTCTTCTGATCTGTATCATACGCTTGACCCACGTATGGTAACAATTCCAGGAACTTATCTGTATATTCATCAACACTCATCTCCTCCATCTGTCTCAACTGCTCAAACTCCACAACCTTTAGCTCCCTAGAACTGTCAGGGAAAGCCCACCCAGCAAATTCGTTGGCGAACTCTTCCCATGTCATACTGTCAATTCTGGGGTCCACATAGTTCTTGAACCATTCTCTGGCTTTCTTGCACTTTAATGTGAACCCTGCCATCTCAATGGCCCTGCTATCATCTGCTCCCAACTCGCTTGTTATCATTCTGACTGCACTGAGATACTCAAAGGGATCATCTCCCGTATTGAATTTAGGAGCATCCAACTTTAAGTACTCAGTCATCTTCACCTTAGTTCCCCCTGAAGAACTGGGTTGTGCTTCAACAACAGGGGCTACTGGTTCAGGTGGTGGTGGTGGAGGTACTGTTTCTCTGGCTTCAGGCTGTACTGGACTTGGATGAAAAGGTGGGGGTGGATACATGTGATATGGTGGATAAAAGGAAGGATAGGGCATATATGGCATGTAGGGTGGATATGGGGCAAAGCTGGAGTAATCCGACGTGCCCCCCATCGGATACTCTGGGCCCTGTGGAAAGGGTGGATAGCCAAACCCCGAGGCCTGTACGCCTCCCTGGGACTCCCCCATTCCTTCTTCTGACCTTCCTACACCCATGCTTATATCTCTACTCTGAGCCTCCTCCATAGCAACTCTCTCTTCCTCTGATCTTCCCCCTCTGCCTATTCCTCTTCTGCTCTCGTCAGAAGACCTTCTAGGGTCTCTTGATGTTCCCTCCCTGCTTGACCTGTGAGATCTTGCCCTTGGCAAGGCAGGTGGACGAGCAGCTGTACCCTCACTTACAGGTGGGACTCCAGTCAATCTCGCGGATCGATGAGTTCCTCGCATCTTAACTCTCTCTGGAAAACAACACATCACAGAGCACATAAGCAACACATATCAGCATACATCACATATAAACGAATGCACATGTGTGAATCATGGCATTACACATCAGCATATAGCAACAGGACTGACATCCTATCCTAGTGGACATGTTTCCCTATGGTGCTTGACCTGCTAAAACCTCGATAGGCCCAACTCTGTCTATATAGGTCCGACCATGTGAACCTAATGCTCTGATACCAATCTGTAACAACCCGGAAACCGAACTGCCACCGGCACTAGGATCCAGATCGACTTAAGGTCGCCGGGACCCGTAGTAAGCCTGCTATCCTGACTGTGAACCTGTGACATCCCATACATGATCATATATATTCTGTAAAAACATAAAACTTTTCTTCATTCCAAGGCTTAACCTGTGCATGCACTATCTCTGTTCTCTACCAATCCCTACTAGAGCTCCTCATTGCTCTATGCGGATAAAACTCATAATGTTAAGTCTGGTTTTCTCATAAACATACAACACTATATAACCATAACCTGATCATGTGAAAACACAAAAAGGGATCACAACTCTTATAATCAAGCACCATTCTATACACTGTACACATACATTATCTCTTTACATTTACCTATACATGTCCACACTGACTAACTATTACAAACTATATACTCTTCTTGTACCCTGCTGACTTCCCTTTGAACTCTGAACCTGCACAACTGGAGTTAGGGGAGAGGGATGAGCTACTATAGCCCAGTGAGTAGAACAGTAATAAAGAACAGGTGATAAAACATGCTCTCATGCAATGTATCACATCACAAGTAATCACATCTCAGCATGGACGGATCAACACTCCCTCTATACCATATGCCTGGTCCTCGTAGGGCTGTTCCAGGTCTTTGTGCCTGGTCCCCGTAGGGCTGTTCCAGGTCTTTATGCCTGGTCCCCGTAGGGCTGTTCCAGGTCTTTCCTCTGAGGGCTATTGAATCCTTACTATGTCCATACAGTCATAGAATCAAGGATAAATGCAATGCATCATATTCGTGTACACTAATGCACTCACCCTATAGCATATTCATGATGCATGAAGCATGATAAAAATACTCGTTTCTCATATTAAAATATTAAGTTCAGTTTCACTCACCTCGGGTTGACTCTGAACTGACTCTGCAGGTTCTGCAACTGGACTCACTGCTGACCTCCCTGATTCCTCTGGTCCGTACCTACACAGGTGGACTCAAATGAGGGACCAAACTAACTCAAGAACCTCTCTAAAACACTCCCCCAAAAACCCTCTACAAGATCCCCAAACAAGCACATAAATCATGCAAAAGAAAGCTGGACAGGGTACTTTCGGCGGCAGGTTCGGCGGCCGAAACCCCTCTCCAGAGACGAAACTCATGCATGTTCGGCAGCACCTTCGGCGGCCGAAAGTCTCATCCAGAGACGAAACTCAACCTTCGGCGGCACTTTCGGCGGCTGAACCTTGCCTCCAGAGACGAAAGTCCCAAGTTTCGGGGGCAAGCTTTGGTAGCCGAAACTGCCTCCACAAGGGGTTCGGAGGCCGAACCTTCCTTCGGCGGCCGAACCTGGTTTTGCCCGATGGGCAGAACCCTGCTCTGTTTCATGCAAACTTTGCCCAAAAACCTACAACATGCACATCAACTACTCCCAACTAGCACATACACATATATATGCACAAAGGGATCTCAAACTATCCTAAAACCTCACAAAAACACATCAAACAACACTGAACATGCTTGAACATATACATCTCCCAAAAACCTCACCTAAACCTAATCATGCATACTACCCATCAAGCTTTCATAAAACCGTTAAAAATCAGCAAAGAAATTCAGGATCCACCCTTACCTCCTGAAGAACTTGAGGATGAGTGATCCTAACGTGGAGATATGGAGAAATCCTCTCTCAAAGCTCCAAGCTTCAAACCTTGGTTATTTGGCTCAAATCTTCAAAACAACAACAAAACTCTTAAACACTTTGAAGGATTTGGTGAAAAACATGAAAATCATCAAAGTCAACGTGAGAAGGTTTTTGGCTCACCTCTGGCTGCAAGTAGAGGAGAAATATCCTCCTTCCACCGACCTTTGGCCCTTTTATAGGTGGCTGGCCAGACCACCTTCGGCAGCCGAACGTGAATCCGAAACCATGCAATGTTCGGCGGCCGAAAGTGACCTTCGGCGGCCGAACCTTTGCATTTCTCCCTTGTTGCTTTTCTTTCCAAACTCATTTCCTTTCACACTTGAAAACATTCAAAACTCTTAAACTCTTAAAATACACATGAAAACATATGTCTTACCCTTCTCAAGGGTTCCGACACTCGAGATTCCACCGAACTACAGGAATTTCGAGGCCGGACTCGAGCCGGGTATTACAGTTATCATTATATAACGGTCGTTATGATCGCAATCCAAGAAGGACCATTGAGTAACGGCCTAACGGATAACGGCCCCTTGATACTGTTACAAAACGGTCGTTACATAACGTAATAGCACAAAACGACCGTTACGTAACGTAATGGCCGTTATTTAAAACCATAGTCTCATTTAGACTTTACTAGTTTATTTAATGTGCCTTAAAAGATTTTTATACTCTATATCACTTTTAAATGTAATATAAAATTATATTATAAAAATATTTTAATATTTATATTTTTAAATAAAAATGATAATATATATTTTATAATTTAATTTGATAGTAAAATATTAAACTTATGAAATTATACTATTATATATGAAAAATTTAAATATATAAATAATTTAAAATATTTTTCTCTATTTTAATTTATATATATTTTCAAGTATACTATAAAATTATCTTATAAAAATACTTTAATATTAATATTTATATTTATATTATAATGATCATAATACACATTGTATAATTTAATTTTATAGTATATTAATATTATAATATTATAATATTATATATAAAAAATTTAAATATATAATTAACTCAATCAATCTCTAATTTATTATATTATATATATATATAAACCATAATAAAATTTAAAAAATATAAATAAAATAGAAAAACATTTATAATAATAGTGTCTCTAATTTATCATTTTTTTGAACTATTTTCTACAGTAAAAAAACTTTTTTAAATTATTTTTTTATTAAAAGTGTTATAATTAAAATAAAAAATAATTAATAATAAATATAAGTATGACTATTTTAGACAATCTTATCATTTTTCGCTCTCACTTTAATATATATTATAAATTACAAGAGTTAATGACAAAAAAAAATCTAAATTTTTTTATTACAATTACATTATTTTTTTTTAATTAAAATTTAACTTTTTAAAATTATTCTAATTATATTTTACTTTTATTTGTGTCATTAAAAAATTAATGAAATTGTTGCATCACTTGTCACATTAATGCTATATCACCACACTATGAGTAAAATTTAAAATTAATTGTCAAAAAAATTCTATAATTTACTTTTATTACAATTTCACTCTATATTTTTATTTTTTACCAATTAAACTATATTTTTTAGTATTGAATCAAATACACCGTACCATTACTTGTATAACTGGAAACTTACAAAACTATCAAGTTATTTTTTTTATTATTAAATATATTTAAAAATTATTATTTATATTGTTATTTTTTTTATTTTTGTCAATAACTTTATAATAATAATTTATCTTTATTTTATTTTAACTAAAATTATTATTAACTAAAATTTTTTAAATTTGTTTAATATTTTTACTATTTAGCATTACTTTTAAAATTTTTTTTAAAAAAATCTTATTAAATACCTTAGTTATGAAATATTAAAATATAATTTAAAATAATATTTAATGTGATTCGGTTTTAAAATATTAAAAATAATAAAATAAGTTTTTAGACTATATTTTTTAAATTATACTTTTAACTCTCAAGTATAATATTAATTCTCTATTTTTTTAATTATACTATATTTAAGATGAATTTTAAAAGAATAATAATATATAAATTAAATATTTAATTATTTGGTATGACAAGATTAAGTGGTTAAAATGATATGTAATCCATTTAAAATTATAAATTTAGTTTTTATTTTTTCATATTTTAAATAAATTTTATTAATAAAATAAATAATGATAAAAATTTTATACTTTTAATTTTATCGTAATTCTATTCTAAACTTTTAAATTATTATCAATTTTATTTTAAATTAATATAATAAGTGATATGATATTAATATGACTAGTAACATAACAATTTTGTTAATTTTTAATAATATAGATAACTGTAAAATATAAATAAAATAATTTTAAAAATTGTAAAAAAAATATAGGTATAATTGCAATAAATTAAAAGTGTAGAATTTTTTTACCATTAATTCTAAATTATATATAATTTAAAAATAATAAAAAATTATATGAATTTATTATAGATAATAATCTAATTAAATTAATTTTATTTTATTTTATTTTTTAAATAAAAATTAAAAATTAGGAGTAAAACCTGAAATTTCTTATATTTACTCAGATTCACTTACCACCAAACTAAATATTTGAGTGTAAATTTTATTTTATTTTAAAATATAATATATCATAAAATTTTATTTTTTAATATATTAAATTACGTTACTTTTTTATTAGTATTTTACGTTATCTTTTTAATAGTAATATTATAAATATCTTAATTTTTTTTACAAAACCCGCTTAATTAGAAAAAAAAAATTTCTATCACACTGTTACAGTTTTAATTGATTAGAACTATCAATTTTGAAAATTTTTGAATTCTAATAAAAATAATTATAATAATTTAAACGAAAAAAAATTAAGAATTTAAACCGGAAAAAATTAAGAAATTAAAATTTATCTAAACGCTATGATTTATTTAATTAATACAATTTAAATTAAATTAATTTGAATTTTTTGAAAAATTTTCAATTATATATCTAATAAATTGTTTTTTTTATTAATTCTAATCCACATCAAATTTTAACTAAAATTATCTATTAAAACAATATCAACAATAAAATTATAAAAATATTTAATTAACATGATATATATATATGCCATTCTAATAATTATTGTCCTAATATTTAATATTATTGTAATTTTTATAAACCATAAATAACAAAATTTATATTAACTCATAATTAAAATTAGTTTTATTATAATAATTTTAAATTATTATGGCAATTTTAACAATTTCATTTTTTCAATCTTCTATCTCTTCTATATAAGTTTGTTAATTTTATTTTAATTGACAATAATTTAAATTAATTAGTATTATTTATTAAATTTAGATAGTAAAATTATTTTAAATTTTAAATTATAATAGGATTCTTAGTATAAGTTAAAATTATTATTAAAATAATATTAACTTTTTATTTGATAATATATAATAATACTAACAATTGAATTTATTTACAGATGCAATTTAGTATCTAAATTTTTCATTATTAAAAGTTATTATTGATAAATTAATTAGTACTAAATAATGATCTGAGATCCAGAAAAATAGGGTTTTACAATGGGTTCTATAAAACTGGGAAAACCTAGACCTAGAGGAGAGTATTTCTCCTTTTATATGTTTCCTTTTGTCTGCTAGTGACGTGTTAACAGAACGTATATCATTGGACCACCTGTCCCTGCTACGTTGATACGGACGTACGAGAGAATCAGATATCTGTCCCATGCGTAACGGCCCCTGATTCTCCCCAGGAGCGCATGCGTATGGACCCACATGACGGACAGGTGGGTCTCCCTCCTGATTCCGGATTGGACCGGAAGATAAGTCACGGGCTGAGCCTAAGAAGGATCTATTCATCGGGCCTAAGAGGTTAAGCCGGCCTGATTGAGGAAATGGGTTGGAGCTCGATCTGGAGGGGAACGGGCTGGACCAGTCTCTCGGGGAAGGCCTTGGACCCCCCTCCCCCAAATGATGGGCTCACGATATGGGCCTGGCCCAAGTCCGAGGTGGAGAAATCCAGCGGTCATCAATTGCCCCTTTACCTTCTCATCAGTTATTGCCCGACTGATGAGGGGGTAAATACCAAAGATCATTATGACCGCGCCGTCTAAGTACAGTCTGCCCCAAAACATCTTTTCATCTCGCTACTGTTTCAAATTTCAAATTTTCTCTGTCCTTTTGAAACCTTTGCTCTCTTTGGTCTTTTGCGCGATTTGTCTTCATCGTTCTTCTGCCCCAACCACTTTCAAGGTACGCTCTTCTCTTCGTCCTCCCATGGATAGCCCAAAGATTCCCGACGTTCTTAGAGTAAAGTCAAATGTTACTCCTTCCTCTCTGAACAACTTCTTTTCCAGGGAGTACTTAGATACCCCTCTTTTTTGTATTCGGGCTCCATACCCAAACGAGAGGATCGTTCTTCCTGATCCTCCCCCTTCTGACCTAATCGATCCCCAAAAGGATCTTAGCCTAGTCTTTTTCGCTAAACAAAGGGAGTTTGGCTTAACCTTCCCCTTTTCTCTTTTCTTTACCGAGGTCTTCCGGTACTTCAGGATAACCCCTCGGATGTTAGTTCCCAATTCCATTCTGTTCATGTCTTCTTTTGAATCTGTGTGCTTGAGCTGGGGGTTCACACCCACGGTGCACTTATTCGTATCCTTCTTCCGGCTAGTCAGGGCAACTCAGGGTTTTTATTATTTTTCCCCTCGTGGGGGGCTTTCAATCTTTTCGGGTCATAAAGACTCAATAAAGGGCTGGATGGAGGGCTTTGAAGTAGTGGAGCTCAAGAAGGAGTCCGGGTTCATCTGGGACCTATAGCTTTCTTGGGAGGATGTTTCACTGAACTGCAATGACCTGCCCCAGCTGAGCCTTACCGAACAAGTTGGGTATATTCGACCGACTTCTGTTGAAAAGAAGTATGATGTCGAGAAATGTATGTTTGTGTCAAATCTCCATGATATTAGAAACGCGGGTATTTTACTTCACCTAGCCGTGTTGTTTTATCCTTGTGAATTTTGTGGCAAGTTATCTTACTTTGCGCTGATTTTGAATTTTTGCAGCCTCCGACGTGAAGATGGACCAGATCAAGCCCCTGAAGAACCTTATATTGTCTCGCGAGAGCATGAACGCGGCTCTGGACGCCCTCCGGGCCGGGCAATCGGTGAAAGAGGCTACCCAGGAGGTGGCCAAGACTATTTCTATCAGGACGGTGGGTAAGCCTCTTGCTCCACCCTCTTCACGAGCTTCCCAACCGAGTATCCGAGGTGCCAGGTCTTCCAAGCTTTCCAGCCGTAGCAGGTCGAGCTCAGCTCCCCAATCTTCTCAAACCTCCAGGCCTCAGTGGGCTTCTAGTGCAAAGATGAAGGGGGCTCCGGAGACTGTTGCCAAATCAACTGAAGACTCCGAGCTCATGAGGACGGATGATCTTCAGTCCTCTACTGACGTCTCCGTGGAGCTTCTGGAGATTGCCCCCACTGATGAGGGGAGCCCTGGAGACCCAATTGAGGCTATCCCAAAAGGACAAAATGTCCAAGAAGTTTCTCCTGGGGTCGTCTCTACGAGGGGGCTGAATCTGAGCCAGCGGAGAGGGCTCTTCCTCGAAGGGAGACAGCAATTGTTTCTTGGGGCGCGACCAAGGAGGTCGGGAGTAAGCGTCCTGTTCCCTCTGACGCTCTTGCTTCTGTTGCTAAGAAATCCCGAGCCTCAGGACGTACTGCCCCTGCCCTGCCTCCGCTCGAGAAGAAGAAGACCTCGATGGTGCCCATGCTTTCTGCTCTCGACAATGATATCCTGAATGCAGAGGACATCACCCATCAGTCTCCAGCGACCGTGGTCGCTGAAATAATCCGGGAGCGGATGTTTGGTGGAGTTACACAGGCTTCAGATCCTCGTTTGTTGGCTCTCTCTTGCCATCTAGCCAGCTCTACTCAGGAGCAGGTGGCCTTCCGGGCTCAGTCTAGAGAGCAGCTGGGGAATACTGCTAGGGAGATACTCCTGATGGTGAGTCTTGCTTGATTCCCTTCTGTTCTTAATTTGTTTCTGCCTTTCCTTACCCCTTAGCCTTATTTGCCGTCCCTTTTACTAGGTCATTGGCCTATTCATGGAGATTGATGCCCGAGACCACGCTCTCAGGGACTCTGTGAACCGTCGTGTCGAAGAGGCGCGCCTTGAGGAAAATTTATCCGCGACCAGTGATGCCCGGGGCAATCTCACCGCTGTTAAGGAGGACTACAGGTCCCTCCAGTTTGACTTGTGCGTGGCCTTGGAGGCCCGTAAGCAGGCTGAGGAAGAGGCAGCTAAGGTGCAAAAGCATGCCCAGTCCCTGGAAGCAGAGTTATCTTGCGGTCGAAAGGTTCTTAAAGAGTCTGACGAGAGGGCAGCTGCAGCAGAGGTTCGTTGTGAAGAAGTTTTGAAGCAGCTGTCCTCCATGGCGGAGGCCTTTCTCGAAAGGGATGAGGCCGTGAGCCAGAGGGAGGAGGTCCAGCATCAAAATGAGCAGTTAAAGGCAGATTTTGATGCCATGCTGACTCAAAGGAATGAAGCTCTAGCTCGAGTTGTGGTTCTGGAGCAGGAGCTGAGCAAGCAAGTTAACAACGTTAAGGACTTGACTTTGGCAGTAGAGAAGTCTCACCTTCAGAACCAACAGCTCTGCCAACAAGTCGAATCCTTGGAGGAGAAGTGCTCGGCCCTGCTCGAAGAAGCCAGGCTAGCTGAAGATAGGACCCAGCTGGAGTGTGAGAGGCATTTGATGGAGTACAAAGCGTCCTCCGAGCTGGAGAAGGAGATTTAACAGGCCTGTGAAGCTCGTCTTCAAGCTTACAAGGACTCTCCTGAGTTGAAGGCGAAGATAGCTGAGGCTAGCCAGACACAACTTGCGGAGTACAAAGCCTCTGATGAGATGAAGTTGGCTATCTGGAAAAAAGGCTTCCGCATGTTCGTATCTGGCTTCAATCGAGGTTTAAGAGAATCCAGGCTTGCTCCTTTCACCTCGCTATCAAAACTTCGAGCTGCTGAGGTGGATTCTGATAGCGAGGACGTACTCTACGGGGAGGACGACCTGCCCATGCCTAAGGGAACCTCTCGCACTGTAGCTGGGCCTTCTGAGGCTGAACCCGAGCTGGGGAGCGAAGATGCTGGGCTCCAGGGGCAGGAGTTAGTACCTTTTGTGGGTACTGGAGGGCCTGAGCCAGAAGGCGTTGGGTCTCCCATAGGCAGTGATGTAAATAATGTAAATACAGATAATGTGGATAGTGTAGATGGTGCAGGGGATAATGTAGATACTAGTTTAGCTGATGATAATGCCTCGAAGCATGTAAGTCCTTTAAGGACAATCTTTCCTCCAACAATCTTAGATAATTAGATTGTAAATTTTCCTTTACTTTTAATGAAATTTTACTTTTGCTTATCCTTTGTATTTGAGCTGTTCTTACTTCTATTTGTCCAAATGGAATACTTAAACGATGTACTTCATAATTTTTCTAAGGAATCCTCTGTGCTATTTTTCCATTTTTGCCTTCAAATCTGTCAGAACTGAAATTCTATCAGTTGACTGAGCTTTTAACTTATAAATTTCTCCATTTCACTAAGGCATTCTTATCTGTAAGCTCTTTCCGAGCTGGACTAGCTTTAACTGTGAGCTCAGTTTTTAACAGTGGGCTGAACTTTGAGTTTTTATGATATCAGCAAGGATATCCTCATTTTTCTCATTACTTTATTAATATGAGCTCGGGCACATAGCCTTTGCATAATAGTGATAAGTTAGATCTTGTACCTTTTAAGGTGGTGAGTAGGGCTGGCCTTTTATTTTCAGCTCTATTTCCTCTTATCTTGTAGGAGGATTGTTGTCCTCAGTTTGTCTTTGAGCTTTCTGGATTTGTGTTTGCGCGCCTTAGATCGGCGCTGTTGCCTTTGTCTTCTTAGTTTCAGTGCCAGCAGCCTATGATTCGAGTTCGGATTCAAACCTTTGGTTTTAGCATCTTCTTGAGGTCGGAACGACGCTTTACCTCATTGGGCTGTCGTGTGAGATCAGAGTTTTTTTCTCTTTAAGTCCTGACCTCCTTTGGGAGACCGGAGTTTAGCTTTTCATTGGTGATCCCGGACTCCATCTTTCGTGTGAGCTCGGAGCTGCGTTCTCATGAGTTGTTTTTGCTTGTTGTGCCAGGAGAACTTGGGGACCCTGGTCTTCTACCTCACTGAGGTCTTTATGTCTCAGTGAGGTCTTCTTACGCCAGGAGATCTTGGATCTCAGGGTCTTCGTTGCCAGGAGATCTTGGAGATCCTGGACTTGTATCCGGGATCTTGGGGATCCCGGTCTTCTACCTCTGAGGTCTCTATGTCTCAGGGTCTTCTTTGCCAGGAGATCTTGGGGATCCTGGACTTGTATCCGGGAGATCTTGGGGATCCCGGTCTTCTACCTCTGAGGTCTCTATGTCTCAGGGTCTTCTTTGCCAGGAGATCTTGGGGATCCTGGACTTGTATCCGGGAGATCTTGGGGATCCCGGTCTTCTACCTCTGAGGTCTCTATTGTAATATCCGGCTCGAGTCCGGCCTCAGAATTCCTGTAGTTCGGTAGAATCTCGAGTGTCGAAACCCTCGAGAAGGGTACTACATATGTTTTCATGTGTGTTTTAAGAGTTTTGAATGGTTTCAAGTGTGAAAGGAAATAAGTTTTGAAAGAAAAGCAACAAGGGAGAAATGCAAAGGTTCGGCCGCCGAAGGTCACTTTCGGCCGCCGAACATTGCATGGTTTCGGATTCACGTTCGGCTGCCGAAGGTGGTCTGGCCAGCCACCTATAAAAGGGCCAAGGGTCGGTGGAAGGAGGCTATTTCTCCTCCACTTGCAGCCAGAGGTGAGTTCCAGCCTCTCTCACGTTGACTTTCATGGTTTTTATGATTTCCTTCAAATCTTTCCACGGTTTTCAGAGTTTTGATGATTTTGAAGGTTTTAAGCAAAAAGAACAAAGTTTGAAGCTTGGCGAGTTTGAGAACGGATTTCTCTATATCTCCACGTTAGGATCGTGTAATCTGTTGTGTAGAAGAGGTAAGTACAGATCCTGAACCTTCTTTGTTGATTTTTGAAGGTTTTATGAAGTTTGTATGGGTAGTATGCATGTTTAGGTTTAGGTGAGGTTTTTGGTGCTCTTTCATGTTTAAGTGTTATGTGCTATGTTTGTTTGGGGTTTAGGATAGTTTGAGACCTCTTTGTGCATATATATGTGTATGTGCTAGTTGGGAGTAGTTGATATGCATGTTGTAGGTTTTTGGGCAAAGTTTGCATGAAACAGAGCAGGGTTCTGCCCATCGGGCAAAACCAGGTTCGGCCGCCGAAGGAAGGTTCGGCCGCCGAACCCCTTGTGGAGGCAGTTTCGGCTGCCAAAGCTTGCCCCCGAAACTTGGGACTTTCGTCTCTGGAGGCAAGGTTCGGCCGCCGAAAGTGCCGCCGAAGGTTGAGTTTCGTCTCTGGATGAGACTTTGGCCGCCGAAGGTGCCGCCGAACATGCATGAGTTTTGTCTCTGGAGAAGGGTTTCGGCCGCCGAACCTGCCGCCAAAAGTGCCCTGTCCAGCTTTCTTTTGCATGATTTATGTGCTTGTTTGGGGATCTTGTAGAGGGTTTTTGGGGGAGTGTTTTAGAGAGGTTATTGAGTTAGTTTAGTCCCTCATTTGAGTCCACCTGTGTAGGTACGGACCAGAGGAATCAGGGAGGTCAGCAGTGAGTCCAGTTTTCGACCTGCAGAGTCAGTTCAGAGTCAACCCGAGGTGAGTGGAACTGAACTTAGTATTTTACTATGAGAAACGAGTATTTTATCATGCTTCATGCATCATGAATATGCTATAGGGTGAGTGCATTAGTGTACACGAATATGATGCATTGCATTTATCCTTGATTCTATGACTGTATGGACATAGTAAGGATTCAATAGCCCTCAGAGAAAAGACCTGGAACAGCCCTACGGGGACCAGGCATAAAGACCGGGAACAGCCCTACGGGGACCATGCATAAAGACCTGGAACAGCCCTACGGGGACCAGGCACAAAGACCTGGAACAGCCCTACGGGGACCAGGCATATGGTATAGAGGGAGTGTTGATCCGTCCATGCTGAGATGTGATTACTTGTGATGTGATACATTGCATGAGAGCATGTTTTATCACCTGTTCTTTATTACTGTTCTACTCACTGGGCTATAGTAGCTCATCCCTCTCCCCTAACTCCAGTTGTGCAGGTTCAGAATTCAGAGGGAAGTCAGCAGGGTACAGGAAGAGTATATAGTTTGTAATAGTTAGTCAGTGTGGACATGTAAATGTAAAGAGATAATGTATGTGTATAGTGTATAGAATGGTGCTTGATTATAAGAGTTGTAATCCCTTTTTGTGTTTTCACATGATCAGTTTATGTTTATATATTGTTGTATGTTTATGAGAAAACCAGGCTTAACATTATGAGTTTTATCCGCCTAGAGCAATGAGGAGCTCTAGTAAGGATTGGTAGAGAATAGAGATAGTGCATGCACAGGTTAAGCCTTGGAATGAAGAAAAGTTTTATGTTTTTTTTTTTACAGAAAATATATGATCATGTATGGGATGTCACAGGTTCACAGTCAGGATAACAGGCTTACTACGGGTCCCGGCGACCTTAAGTCGATCTGGATCCTAGTGCCGGTGGCAGTTCGGTTTCCGGGCTGTTACAGATTGGTATCAGAGCATTAGGTTCACATGGTCGGACCTATATAGACAAAGTTGGGCCTATAGAGGTTTTAGCAGGTCAGGCACCATAGGGAAACATGTCCACTAGGATAGGATGTCAGTCCTGTCGCTATATGCTGCTGTGCAATGCCATGATTCATACATGTGCATTAGTTTATATGTGATGTATGCTGATATGTGTTGCTTATGTGCTCTGTGATGTGTTTTTTTCCAGAGAGAGTTAAGATGCGAGGAACTCGTCGATCCGCGAGATTGACTGGGGTCCCACCTGTAAGTGAGGGTACAGCTGCTCGTCCACCCGCCTTGCCAAGGGCAAGATCTCACAGGTCAAACAGGGAGGGAACGTCAAGAGACCCTAGAAGGTCTTCTGACGAGAGCAGAAGAGGAATAGGCAGAGGGGGAAGATCAGAAGAAGAGAGAGTTGCTATGGAGGAGGCTCAGAGTAGAGATATAAGCATGGGTGTAGGAAGGTCAGAAGAAGGAATGGGGGAGTCCCAGGGAGGCGTACAGGCCTCGGGGTTTGGCTATCCACCCTTTCCACAGGGCCTAGGGGATCCGATGGGAGGCACGTCGGAGTACTCCAGCTTTGCCCCATATCCACCCTACATGCCATGTATGCCCTATCCTTCCTTTTATCCACCATATCACATGTATCCACCCCCACCTTTTCATCCAAGTCCAGTACAGCCTGAAGCCAGAGAAACAGTACCTCCACCACCACCACCTGAACCAGTAGCCCCTGTTGTTGAAGCACAACCCAGTTCTTCAGGGGGAACTAAGGTGAAGATGACTGAGTACTTAAAGTTGGATGCTCCTAAATTCAATACGGGAGATGATCCCTTTGAGTATCTCAGTGCAGTCATAATGATAACAAGTGAGTTGGGAGCAAATGATAGCAGGGCCATTGAGATGGCAGGGTTCACATTAAAATGCAAGAAAGCCAGAGAATGGTTCAAGAACTATGTGGACCCCATACTAGACAGTATGACATGGGAAGAGTTCGCCAACGAATTTGCTGGGTGGGCTTTCCCTGACAGTTCCAGGGAGCTAAAGGTTGTGGAGTTTGAGCAGTTGAGACAGACGGAGGAGATGAGCGTTGATGAGTATACAGATAAGTTCCTAGAATTGTTACCATACGTGGGACAGGCGTATGATACAGATCAGAAGAAGGCAAAGAGATATGCCACAAGGCTTCATCCCCGGTATTTCTCTTTGATTCTCCACGCGGAGAAGGAGAGTTTCCACTCCATTGTGGATGCTGCTAGAAAGATGGAGGCCAGTGCCATAAGTCAAGGAGTAGTCAATCAACCAAAGGCACAGTCTTCTGGGACGAAACCAGGTTCCTCCTCACAGAGTACAGCAAGTGCGAGTAAGAAGAGATGGGACAAACTCAGAGGAAAGAGAGGCAAGTTCTGGAACCGGATTAAAACGGGTCTGGGAATGAGGAGCGGCTCCAGTTCTGGCACAGATATTCCAGTTTGCAATAGGTGTGGGAGACCACATAGCGGAGCTTGTTTGCTGGGATCTACAGCCCGCTATAGATGTGGGCAGGAGGGACATTATGCACGGGAATGTCCTCAGGCGATTTTGGTTACACCATCCCAGCAAATGACCTCAGGTAGTGTCGTTCAATCAGCAGCTTCAGTCCGTCCACCAAGCAGTGGCAGAGGTAGAGGAAGAGGGGCAGCCTCTTCATCAGGGATGGGTTCCCGAGGTGCAGATCCGTCAGCCCCAGCACGGATTTTCACCATGACTCAACAGGAGGCAGACACTTCGAACACAGTGGTGTCAAGTAATCTCATCATTGGGTGTTCAGAGGTGTATGCTTTAATGGACCCCGGTGCTTCTCACTCTTTCATTTCTTCTAGAGCCGCAGAGAGATTGGAGTTGCTTGTATCCGAGTTAGCGTGTCCTCTCTAGGTCAGTGGACCTAGATGTGACCCATCATTGGCAGAGTCAGTCTGTCAGTTCAGTCCAGTGTTTATAGAGGATAGATGTCTTCCAGCTGACCTTGTGGTTCTAGAGTTGACAGATTTTGATGTCATTCTAGGGATGGATTGGTTATCTACCTATAGTGCTACCTTGCACTGTAGGGACAAGGTAGTGAGTCTCAGAGACCAGGATGGGTCAGAGTGTGTCTTCAGAGGAGACAGGAGAGGGACACCTAGGGGTTTGATATCAGCCCTCCAGGCTCGTAGGATGTTAAGGAAGGGGTGTCAGGGGTTCCTAGCTTATGTGAGAGAGCTAGACAGTCAGGTTAGGGAACCGTCCTCAGTACCAGTTGTGAACGAATTCCCAGATGTGTTTCCTGAAGAGCTTCCAGGACTACCACCCGATAGGGACATAGAGTTCGAGATAGAGTTGATGCCCGGTGCTAGACCGATCTCTATTCCTCCCTACCGGATGGCACCAGCAGAGTTGAGAGAGTTGAAAGAATAGTTGCAGGATTTGGTAACTAAGGGTTTCATCCGCCCGAGTACCTCACCCTTGGGTGCTCCAGTATTATTTGTCAGAAAGAAGGATGGACCTCTTAGACTTTGTATCGACTACAGACAGTTGAACAAAGTTACTATCAAGAACAAGTATCCATTACCCAGGATCGATGATCTATTCGATCAACTGTCAGGAGCAGGTTGTTTTTCTAAGATAGATCTGAGATCCGGATACCACCAGTTGAAGATCAGGGAAGGAGATGTCTCCAAGACTGCTTTTCGAACCAGATATGGGCATTATGAGTTCCTAGTGATGCCGTTCGGGTTGACTAATGCCCCTGCAGCATTCATGGATCTCATGAATAGGGTTTTTAGGGAGTACTTGGATCGGTTTGTGATCGTCTTTATAGATGATATCTTGGTGTACTCCAGGAATGCAGAAGAGCATGCCCAGCATCTGCGGATAGTGTTGCAAACCTTGCGAGAGCATGGCTTGTATGCCAAGTTCTCCAAGTGCGAGTTCTGGCTAAGGAGCATTGCCTTTTTGGGACATGTAGTATCAGAGGAAGGAATAGCAGTAGATCCCAAGAAGGTAGAGGCAGTAGCCAATTGGCCTACACCCACGACAGTGACTGAGATCAAGAGTTTTCTGGGTTTGGCAGGCTACTATCGGAGGTTCGTTCAGGACTTTTCGAAGATAGCTGCTCCTATGACCAGACTGACCAGGAAGAATCAGAAGTTCGTATGGGCAGAGGATTGTGATGAGAGTTTTGAAGAGTTGAAGAGACGGTTAACTTCAGCACCGGTGTTAGCACTGCCGAACAGTGATGATGAGTTCACAGTGTTCTGTGATGCATCCCGAGTGGGATTAGGTTGTGTGTTAATGCAGAATGACAGAGTGATAGCTTATGCTTCTAGACAGCTTAAGAAGCACGAGCTGAACTATCCGACACACGATCTTGAGATGACAGCTGTTATCTTTGCACTTAAGATGTGGAGGCATTACCTCTATGGGGTAAAGTGTGAGATCTATACAGATCATAAGAGCCTACAGCACATCTTAAGTCTGAGAGAGTTAAACTTGAGGCAGAGACGGTGGGTAGAATTGCTCAGTGATTACGATTGTAAGATCCACTATCATCCGGGTAAGGCTAATGTTGTAGCTGATGCCTTAAGCCGGAAGTCACTTGGCAGTTTATCCCACATTGCAATCGAGAGAAGACTGGTGGTGAAGGACTTTTACAGACTCATGAATGAAGGGCTACAGTTGCAGTTATCTGGTACAGGTGCTTTGATTGCACAGATGAGAGTTACACCAGTGTTTCTCGAGCAAGTGGCTCTGAAACAGCACGAAGATCCTGAGTTAGTGAAAATTGCCAGGACTGTTCAGTCTGGCAACAGTGCAGAGTTCAGATTTGACAGTGAGGGGATTCTTCGTCACGGTAAGAGATTATGTGTACCAGATGATAGCAGTTTAAAGGAAGACATTATGAGGGAAGCTCATAATGCGAGGTATAGCGTTCACCCTGGAGCCACCAAGATGTATCAAGATCTGAGAAAGGTGTATTGGTGGCCAGCGATGAAGAGGGAAGTGGCACAATTTGTGTCCGCCTGCGAAACATGTTAAAGGGTGAAGCTAGAACACCAGAAGCCAGCTGGAATGCTTAACCCACTGCCGATTCCAGAGTGGAAATGGGAGAACATCGCTATGGATTTTGTAGTGGGGTTACCGGCGACGTCCAACAGGCTAGACTCCATATGGGTGATTGTGGACAGACTGACGAAATCTGCTCACTTCATTCCAGTCAGGAGCAACTATTCTGTGGACAAGTTAGCGCAGGTCTATGTAGAAGAGATAGTCAAGCTGCATGGAGTTCCAGTGTCGATAGTATCAGATAGAGGACCGCAGTTCACCTCCAAGTTTTGGCGGAGTCTGCAAGCTGCTATGGGTACAAGATTGGATTTCAGTACTGCTTTCCATCCACAGACAGACGGTCAGTCAGAGAGGACCATCCAGACCATAGAAGATATGCTAAGAATGTGTGTGTTAGACTTTGGCGGTTCTTGGAGGCAGCATCTACCTCTGGTGGAGTTTGCCTACAACAACAGCCATCATGCTAGCATAGGGATGGCTCCTTATGAAGCTCTGTATGGGAGGAAGTGCAAAACACCTATTTTCTGGGAAGAGGTAGGAGAGAAGGCTCTTACAGGGCCAGAGTTAGTTGAGATTACCAGCAAGTTAGTGCCTATAATCAGAGAGAGGATCAGAACAGCTGTAAGCAGGCAGAAAAGCTATGCAGACATCCGTAGGAAGCAGATAGAGTTCCAGGAGGGGGATATGGTATTGCTGAAAGTGTCTCCAATGAAAGGAGTGGTTCGCTTTGGAAAGAAGGGTAAATTGGCTCCACGGTACATAGGTCCCTTTGAAATCTTGCAGAAGATCGGGCCTGTGTCGTATAAGCTGGATTTACCTGCATCGATGGAACGAATTCACCCGGTATTTCATGTTTCGATGTTGAGAAAGTTTGTGTCAGATCCAGAGAAGGTTCTTAGTGAGCCTGAGGTGGAAATCTTAAGCGATCTCACCTATGTCGAGCAGCCAGTGCGAATCATTGACACCCAGATTCGAAAGATGAGAAACAAGGAGATACCCATGGTGAAAGTCCTATGGAACCACCACAATCTAGACGAGTGTACCTGGGAGACACGGGATTCGATGCTCCAACAATACCCATATTTGTTTTGAGGTTAGTTATAGCGCTTTTTCCCCTGTTCTATGTATTGATGTGTTTAGTTGTTTGAGGAACATTCGAGGACGAATGTTCTTAAGGGGGGGAGAATGTAATATCCGGCTCGAGTCCGGCCTCGGAATTCCTGTAGTTCGGTGGAATCTCGAGTGTCGGAACCCTCGAGAAGGGTACTACATATGTTTTCATGTGTGTTTTAAGAGTTTTGAATGGTTTCAAGTGTGAAAGGAAATGAGTTTTGAAAGAAAAGCAACAAGGGAGAAATGCAAAGGTTCGGCCGCCGAAGGTCACTTTCGGCCGCCGAACATTGCATGGTTTCGGATTCACGTTCGGCTGCCGAAGGTGGTCTGGCCAGCCACCTATAAAAGGGCCAAGGGTCGGTGGAAGGAGGCTATTTCTCCTCCACTTGCAGCCAGAGGTGAGTTCCAGCCTCTCTCACGTTGACTTTCATGGTTTTTATGATTTCCTTCAAATCTTTCCACGGTTTTCAGAGTTTTGATGATTTTGAAGGTTTTAAGCAAAAAGAACAAAGTTTGAAGCTTGGCGAGTTTGAGAACGGATTTCTCTATATCTCCACATTAGGATCGTGTAATCTCTTGTTTAGAAGAGGTAAGTACAGATCCTGAACCTTCTTTGTTGATTTTTGAAGGTTTTATGAAGTTTGTATGGGTAGTATGCATGTTTAGGTTTAGGTGAGGTTTTTGGTGCTCTTTCATGTTTAAGTGTTATGTGCTATGTTTGTTTGGGGTTTAGGATAGTTTGAGACCTCTTTGTGCATATATATGTGTATGTGCTAGTTGGGAGTAGTTGATATGCATGTTGTAGGTTTTTGGGCAAAGTTTGCATGAAACAGAGCAGGGTTCTGCCCATCGGGCAAAACCAGGTTCGGCCGCCGAAGGAAGGTTCGGCCGCCGAACCCCTTGTGGAGGCAGTTTAGGCTGCCAAAGCTTGCCCCCAAAACTTGGGACTTTCGTCTCTGGAGGCAAGGTTCGGCCGCCGAAAGTGCCGCCGAAGGTTGAGTTTCGTCTCTGGATGAGACTTTCGGCCGCCGAAGGTGCCGCCGAACATGCATGAGTTTCGTCTCTGGAGAGGGGTTTTGGCCGCCGAACCTGCCACCGAAAGTGCCCTGTCCAGCTTTCTTTTGCATGATTTATGTGCTTGTTTGGGGATCTTGTAGAGGGTTTTTGGGGGAGTGTTTTACAGAGGTTCTTGAGTTAGTTTGGTCCCTCATTTGAGTCCACCTGTGTAGGTACGGACCAGAGGAATCAGGGAGGTCAGCAGTGAGTCCAGTTTCCGACCTGCAGAGTCAGTTCAGAGTCAACCCGAGGTGAGTGGAACTGAACTTAGTATTTTACTATGAGAAACGAGTATTTTATCATGCTTCATGCATCATGAATATGCTATAGGGTGAGTGCATTAGTGTACACGAATATGATGCATTGCATTTATCCTTGATTCTATGACTGTATGGACATAGTAAGGATTCAATAGCCCTCAGAGGAAAGACCTGGAACAGCCCTACGGGGACCAGGCATAAAGACCGAGAACAGCCCTACGGGGACTAGGCATAAAGACCTAGAACAGCCCTACGGGGACCAGGCACAAAGACCTGGAACAGCCCTATGGGGACCAGGCATATGGTATAGAGGGAGTGTTGATCCGTCCATGCTGAGATGTGATTACTTGTGATGTGATACATTGCATGAGAGCATGTTTTATCACCTGTTCTTTATTACTGTTCTACTCACTGGGCTATAGTAGCTCATCCCTCTCCCCTAACTCCAGTTGTGCAGGTTCAGAATTCAGAGGGAAGTCAGCAGGGTACAGGAAGAGTATATAGTTTGTAATAGTTAGTCAGTGTGGACATGTAAATGTAAAGAGATAATGTATGTGTACAGTGTATAGAATGGTGCTTGATTATAAGAGTTGTAATCCCTTTTTGTGTTTTCACATGATCAGTTTATGTTTATATATTGTTGTATGTTTATGAGAAAACCAGGCTTAACATTATGAGTTTTATCCGCCTAGAGCAATGAGGAGCTCTAGTAGGGATTGGTAGAGAACAGAGATAGTACATGCACAGGTTAAGCCTTGGAATGAAGAAAAGTTTTATGTTTTTTTTTTACAGAAAATATATGATCATGTATGGGATGTCACAGGTTCACAGTCAGGATAACAGGCTTACTACGGGTCCCGGCGACCTTAAGTCGATCTGGATCCTAGTGCCGGTGGCAGTTCGGTTTCCGGGCTGTTATATCTATGTCTCAGGGTCTTCTTTGCTAGGAGATCTTGGGGATCCTGGACTTGTATCCGGGAGATCTTGGGGATCCCGGTCTTCTACCTCTGAGGTCTCTATGTCTCAGGGTCTTCTTTGCCAGGAGATCTTGGGGATCCTGGACTTGTATCCGGGAGATCTTGGGGATCCCGGTCTTCTACCTCTGAGGTCTCTATGTCTCAAGGTCTTCTTTGCCAGGAGATCTTGGGGATCCTGGACTTGTATCCAGGAGATCTTGGGGATCCCAGTCTTCTACCTCTGAGGTCTCTATGTCTCAGGGTCTTCTTTGCCAGGAGATCTTGGGGATCCTGGACTTGTATCCGGGAGATCTTGGGGATCTCGGTCTTCTACCTCTGAGGTCTCTATGTCTCAGGGTCTTCTTTGCCAGGAGATCTTGGGGATCCTGGACTTGTATCCGGGAGATCTTGAGGATCCCGGTCTTCTACCTCTGAGGTCTCTGTCTCAGGGTCTTCTTTGCCAGGAGATCTTGGGGATCCTAGACTTGTATCCGGGAGATCTTGGGGATCCCGGTCTTCTACCTCTGAGGTCTCTATATCTCAGGGTCTTCTGAGCTTTGTTCTTTCTTTTCTATAGGGAATTAATCATTCACAATAATAGAGACAATCTCGTTGCGTAAATGTTATTTTATTCATTCATGTTTTTCAGAGTACAATGCTTTTCTTTACAAATATTTCAGGGGAAATATCTCTTCAGGTGCTGGATATTCCAAGCGTGGGGCTCAGGGTTTCTCTGCATATATTCAATTCGGTATACTCCTGGCTTAACCACTTTTGTTATCCTGAATGGGCCCTCCCAGGTCGGTGCTAACTTGCCCACTGCCGCTCTTTTTCCTGTAGCCTCTAAGTTTCTTAGGGCCAGGTCTCCCACCTTTAGACTTCTTTCCCTGACCCTTTGGTTATAATAACGGGCTGCTCGTTGTTGATAAGCAGCAGTTCGGACTTGAGCTTCCTCCCTAATTTCTTCGAGAGCGTCCAAGTTGTTCCTTAACTTGTCACCGTTAGTGTTTTCGTTAGCAAATTGGACTCGATGAGTGGGGACTTGCAGCTCGACTGGGACTACGGCCTCTGTGCCGAAAGCCAGTGCAAAAGGCGTTTCTTTAGTGGACGCTCTGGGGGTAGTTCGGAGTGCCCACAGAATACTGTTGAGCTCTTCGGCCCAGTTCGCCTTTGCCCCATCCAGCCGCTTCTTTAATCCTTGGAGGATAGCTCTGTTGGTAACCTCTATTTGACCATTGGTCTGAGGATGGGCCACTGAAGAGAACTTGTGCCATATGCCCATGTTTGCCGTAAATGCCCTGAAGGCGTTGCAGTCAAATTGCCTGCCGTTATCTGAGATGAGCACCCTTGGTATGCCAAATCTGAAAATGATGTTTCCCCATATAAAGTCTATCATCTTGCGGGCTGTGATTGTGGGGATTGCCTCCGCCTCTGGCCATTTCGAGAAGTACTCCACAGCCACCACTACAAACTTTTTCTGCCCCGTGGTTTTGGGAAATGGTCCCAAGATGTCTATTCCCTATTGTGAGAACGGCCATGGGCTGGATATGCTGGACTGAGGAGTGGCTGGGACATTGATGGCGTTGGCAAACCTCTGGCATACGTTGCATTTCCGGACGAACTCTTCCGCCTCTTTTTTAACAGTGGGCTAATAGTACCCTTGTCTGAATATTTTATTGGCCAGCGTTCCCGCTCCTTCGTGAGCTCCACACATCCCCTTGTGTATTTCTTTCATCACCTTTATTGCCTCCTCTGGGCTCACACACCGGAGCCATGGGCTGGATTTCCCCCTTCTATACAGGGTCTCCCTTATTGCTTGGTAATTAGCAGCACGAGCTGCTATCTTTCTTGCTTCATCCTTATCTTCAGGGAGTTTTCCCTTCTCCAGATATTCCAGGTATGGGGTCATCCAAGTTTGGCTTTGTTCTACCTGCAACACAGTGGCTATTTTATTAAAAGCGGGCATGCTGACATGATGTATGTATACTTCATCAGGGAGCTGTTCTAGTTCTTCCTTGGACAATCGACTAAGCAGGTCTGCTTCCTCGTTTTCCTCCCGAGGTATTCTTTGGTACTTAATGGTGACTCCCCGACCTCTGAGTTCGGCTTCTATGGCTTTTACCTTTGCCAGGTAATTCTGCATGGTTGGGTCTCTGGCCTGATACGCTCCAGTTGTCTGATTGATCACCAGCTGGGAGTCACTATTTACTTCAAGGTCAGTTGCCCCTACCTCCATTGCCACCAACATCCCATTTATTAGGGCTTCATATTCTGCCACGTTATTGGAGGCCTTAAATTCTAGGCGTAGGGCGTAGCAGATCTTAAATTCTTCAGGTCCTTTAAGCATTATTCCTGCGCCGCTGCCCCCAGAGCCCGATGCTCCATCTACATACAACTTCCAGTTGAATTCCTGGATGGGCTCTCCTTCTCTCCCATTCTTTGATGCTTCTGACGATGACTCTCCCCGCTCTTCACTGAATGTGCACTCTGCAATGAAGTCAGCAAGGGCCTGAGATTTTATGGCGGTCCGAGGTCAATACTTTAGGCCGTAAGGGCTAATCTCAACGGACCAAGCCAACATCCGACCTGATGTTTCCGGCCTATATAGGATCTTCTTTAGGGGTTGGTCTGTCATTACTATCCCCTGGTGGCTTTCCAAATAAACCCTGAACTTCCGGACTGCAACCAGTAGAGCGTATGCTATCTTTTCAATGTTCAAATATCTGACCTCGGCATCTTTAAGCACCTTACTGACGTAGAAAACAGGCTTTTGTTCTCCTTCTTCTACCCTTACCAATATTGCACTGACTGCTTGTTCAGAGGCTGCCAAGTATATCAGAAGTTCTTCTCCTTCTAAGGGGCTACTAAGCATGTGGGGCGAGCTGAGATAGCTTTTGAGCTCTTTGAAAGCTTTTTGGCAGTCCTCTGTCCATTCGAAGTTCGGCACTTTCCTCAACTTCTTGAAGAAGGGCAAGCATTTCTCTGCCGATCTTGACATAAAGCGGTTTAACGCCACTACTCTCCCAGTCAATCTCTGGACATCCCATACACAGGTTGGCTCTGGCATATTCAGTATAGCCTCTACTTTCTCTGGATTGGGCTCGATGCCTTTCCCACTCACCATGTATCCCAGGAACTTTCCTCCCCTGATGAATAAGGCACATTTTGCTGGGTTCAGCCTCATTCTGTATTGTTCTAATACCCCGAATACCTCCCTCAGATCTACCATGTGCTGCTGGAAAGTTAGGCTTTTGACTACCATATCGTCTACATAAACTTCTACGTTTCTGCCAATTTGGTTTTTGAAGATTTTGTTCATCAATCTTTGGTATGTTGCTCTGGCATTTTTTAGCCCAAAGGGCATGGCTTTATAGCAGTAGGTCCCATCTTCTGTTATGAACGAGGTCTTTTCTTCATCTAACCTGTCCATTGGGATTTGATGATAGCCAGACATAGCATCCAAAGAAGACATGTAATCGAAACCGGCCGTAGAATCGACCATTTTATTAATATCAAGGAGGGGATAACAATCTTTAGGACAGGCCTGATTCAGGTCAGTGAAATCTATGCACATCCTATATTTGCCATTGGCTTTTTTGACTAATACAGGATTAGCTAACCACTGCGGGTACATGACTTCCCTAATAAAGCCTGCCTCTTCTAACTTCTGTACTTCCTCCCTAGTGGCCTGTTGCTTCTCCCTTCCTACCACCCTCTTCTTCTGCTTCACCGGCATGGCTTCGGGGAGGACATTCAACTTGTGGGTCATCACCTCGGGATCAATTCCGGGCATGTCTGAAGGCTTCCAGGCGAAGCTCGATGCGTGACCTCGGATCAGGGCCATGACTTCCATTTTTTGTTCTTCAGTGAGGCCGGCATTGAGACTGAAGACCTTATCCGTCTCTGCTTCTGATAAAGGAAAAGTCTCTAGCTCTCCGACCGGCTCTGTTCTGGTCTCTTTCTCTTCATCCCTGACCTTTAGTACCTCTAGGCCTAGCTTTTCTCCGGCCGAACTCGGTTTTGCCACTGTAGCCAAGTATACCGCCCTCGCCTCTTCCTGGCTGCCCCTGACTACGCCCACTCCTGCTTCCGTTGGGAATTTCATGGCCAAGTATCTAATGCTGGTGACTGCCTCGAAGTCAAATAGTGCAGGTCTTCCCAATATCGCGTTGTAGCTCAGAGGAAGTTTGACCACCAAGAACACCGCATAATGAGTGCGAGTCCTCGGTGCTTCTCCTAGGGTGAGAGCCAGCTTCACCTTCCCTTCCACAGGTACCGGGACTCCTCTGATTCCTTTGACCGGTGCCTGATCCCGGACCAATTGCTCTTTAGGGATTCCCATCTGCTGGAAGACCCGGTAGGGCAGCAGGTTGACCTTACTCCCATCATCCACTAGGATCTTTTTCACCCGATAGTTGTGGATGATGGCTTCAATGACAAGGGCGTCGTCATGGGGCATTTGAACGCCTTGAGCATCCTCTGGAGAAAAAGTGATGGCCACTGGAGAGTGCTCGACGACCTGCATGACCTCGGCGCCACTGCCTTCCCCCTCTTGACTCCTCTTCTTTCCTCTACGGCTCATCCGACCTCCTGTTCCCCCCACAATCATGTTAATGGTCCCACTAGACCCATCATTCACTGCTTCCACTCTCCTCGGCGCTTGGGTTGCCTGATTGGGTGCCCTTCTGGTTTCTTCACGAAGTTCTTCAGGTGTCCTCTTTTTATCAGCCTCTCGATTTCTGTGATCAACTGGAAGTAGTTATTGGTGTCATGGCCATGAGTGTGATGAAAATGACAGTATTTGTCAAGATTTCGCTGGTCGGCTTCTGTTCTCAGGGGTCTGGGCCACTGTAAGAATTCCTTGTCTTGGATGGCCATGAGCACTTTAGCTCTAGAGGCATTAAGTGGGGTCGACTTCTCTGGAACCCACGAAGGGAGTGGCTTCTGTTCTGAGACCCGAGGAGGGAGAGGTCTTTGGTCCCTTCGCTCCCAGGGCTGTCTGTAAGACTCATGCCTTTTGCCATGTTTCTTCTCGTGCTTCTCCGGCCTCCTTTCCTCCGGGGCTTTCTCCTTACCTGCCACTCCCTTGGCAAATCAGCTTGTCACCAAGGCATCATCCTGCCTTATATACTTCTCAGCCCTCTTCATCAGCTCGGCCAGTGAGGTCGGAGGCTTCCTGCTTAATGAACCGAAGAACTCGGCAGAGGTCGTCCCCTTTTGCATGGCCTCCACCGCCCTTCCCTCATCGAGCTCGAGAATCTGCAGGGCCTCTGTATTGAAATGAGCGACATACTCCCTGAGCGATTCGTCTCTTCTCTGCTTGATTGTCTCTAGGTAGCTCGTCTTCCTATCTGCGGGCACTCCGGCAATAAATCGGCTGATGAAGCGAGTGGCCAGATCTCCAAAACTGCTGATACTTCCAGCCTCAAGGTTATTAAACCACGCCCTTGCTGGCCCCGAGAGCGTCATTGGGAATGCCTTGCACATCAAGGCATCTGACAGAGTCTGCAGCTCCATGAAAGTCTTGTAGTTGAGGACATGCTCTCGGGGGTTTCCAGCTCCGTCATAAGCCGCCATCGATGGCATCATAAACTTCTTAGGAACAGTCTCTTACTGCACCCACTTCGAGAAAGGTGAAGAAGTGGGCAGGAGGGTTTGGCTCTGATCCTTCTTTCCCAGCTCGGCCAAGAGCTGCTCTCTCAACTTCTGCAGCTTTTGGTCCACATTCTCATCTTCCTGCCTGGGTTTCTTCTCCAGGCGGTATTCCTCCTCCTCTGCTTCACTTCTTGTCCATTTGGTTGTCCCGGCGGAATAGTTGTCAGCCTCATCATTCTCTATCATCTCCCTCACCCTCCTTCCATGGACTCGGGCCTCCGGTTCTTCCTCTTCCCTAGCTCTTCTCCCCCTTTCCCCAGTACCGCGGCTGCTGGTTTGAAGGCGGTCATGGTCAGGTTAGGGCTCATTGGTTTGGGGTTCTTCTACCACTGGGAGTGTACTCATCGGGGTGCTGAGGCCCCTTTGTTGCATTATCTGCCCCAACCAGTGGGCGGTGTTCTGTAGTTGGAGGGCCATGGTTTGAAGGTCCTGGTTAGATAAGGTAGCGGTGGGAGCATTCCCTGCCAAGCTTGGCGAGGGATTGAGAGGAATAGGTGTTTGGTTATTTAGTGTTGTAGGACTAGAAAAGGAGAACTACTGCCCCTCTTGGGCAGAGCTCAGGTCATTTGGGATGTTAAGGTTGCTTTCATTGTGATTAGCCATCGTGGATCTCAGTGGGTTTTGTTAAGAGTGGAACTCCGGTGATGAAAAGATCTTCTTCGCTTCCCACAGATGGCGCCAATTGATGATCTGAGATCCAGAAAAATATGGTTTTACAATGGGTTCTGTAAAACTGGGAAAACCTAGACCTAGAGGAGAGTATTTCTCCTTTTATATGTTTCCTTTTGTCTGCTAGTGACGTGTTAACGAACGTATATCATTGGACCACCTGTCGCTGCTATGTTGATACGGACGTACGAGGGAATCAGATCTCTGTCTCATGCGTAACGGCCCCTGATTCTCCCCGAGAGTGCATGTGTATGGACCCACATGACGTACAGGTGGGTCTCCCTCCTGATTTCGGATTGGACCGGAAGATAAGTCACGGGCTGAGCCCAAGAAGGATCTATTCATCGGGCCTAAGAGGTTAAGCCGGCCTGATTGAGGAAATGGGTTGGAGCCCGATCTGGAGGGGAATGGGCTGGACCAGTCTCTCGGGGAAGGCCTTGGACTCCCCTCCCCCAAATGATGGGCTCACGATATGGGTCTGGCCCCAGTCCAAGGTGGAGATATCCAGCGATCATCACTAAATATTATTAATGTCATTTTAATATGCATTAGCTATAAATTTATTGTTTTTTTTTTTTTTTGAAATAGGGAGTTGGGGGAGTCGAACCTTAGAACTCTCAAGGCTACAAGGATGCACTTTCCACCAGGCTAAGCCTCGGAGTGCAGCTATAAATTTATTGTTATTACTTCATTCTTTAGATGAATCGTATATATGTCATAAAAGACATTTTTTTAACTTGCGCAATTAAAAAAAATTTCTTTTTGTCAAATATTTTTCTGTAATTATTTAAAATCATAGCAAAGTTTAACCAATTTAGATTTAATTAGAAAATCTAATTAATCAATTGGATTAAAGAAATTTAAATAATAATAAAGTATTAATTTTTTTAGCCAAATAAATTAAAATATTATTTTATAATTATTAAGTAATTTTATAAATAAATTTTTATATTTTCATTATTTCCATATCCCTTATAAATGTTTGTGTGTAGGTAGAATAGAATACATATTTTAAAATATGATATTTTCAGATAACTTGATTTCCAAACAAAGAGGGATATCATCCCAAACAGAGAGACAATTATACCTAATAGATTCTCTAGCCAAAGTATGGGTATCTAGAGCAGCATTACGAACTCATCTAACAGAAATATCAGATAATTTGGCAAAGATGCTTAAGTGCCTGTCTAAACCCCTTGCATAAGATAATTTGGCAAAGATGCTCCTCCTTCTTTCTCAACTCTCGAGCATAAATCATTAAAGTCTCCCGAATAAAATCACGAAAGAGAGTTTATACGAGATAAAACTCGAATAAGGTTCTAAAACTGACTTCGTCGTTGCGATTCCGGAAACTCATAATAACTAGTAAACCTCTATTGAACATTACCTTCCGAAACAATCGAATCAATAAAATTTGAAGAAAAGCCAACCACAGAAATAGACACATGATTCTTCCATATTAACGAAAGGTCTTCTTCTAATCATTGTCTATTGACTGAGAAGCAACCGTTAAAATATAAAAAATTACGAAAAAAATATGTAATAGAAATCATAAGTAACAATCAGAATATCTCTAAAACTCTTAATAGGGACAACAATATTTTCTTTTTCATCGATAGTCAATTGACGCAAATCATTTTCCATGAAAAAGAGAAAAGAAGAAGTTAGATTTAAGAAAAAGGAAAAAACGAAAGTATCGAGTCAAAAAAAATTTATATTGTTAATTGATTTTCAAATAACTTTATAATTAGTTTATTTGATAAAATTATAATTTACTTTAAAATTTAAATTAATTATAAATAATTAAAAAAATTAAGAATAATAAATTTAGTTAATTTTAGAATTATCAGTTCATTTTTTATAAAATTGTGAAGACTTTATCTATTTTAAAAAAATATTTTATTTCAATAATTTTTATAAATTAATAAAATTTAAAATTATTATTTTAATATAAAATTGAAAATTTATTATTTTAAGATTTATTTTTTTCATAATATTTTTTATATTATTTAATATTTGAATATACTATTCTAATTAATAGTTTATATCTTAAAATTTAATATTTTTATAATTATACATATCTCCAAATTTGATATTTTTTAGGCTAACTATAAAATTTATTTAAATAATAAAATATATCAATGAAATGAATTTAAGATTTAAATAAAATTGTAAATTTTAAATAATTAAAAAGTATTATGATATTTTAAAAAAATATTATTCTTTTTTTTCTCTTTATTATAAAATTATATTTTATTAAATTAAATTTTTAATTTTAAAAATATTATAAAATTACTTAATTTAATAATAAAGGTTAAATTTTTTTAGCTTTTAGTTGTTGTTTAAAACAGAATTAGGTACAAAAATTCAATATTTTATTTTTAAAATTAAAAAATAAAAGTATTAACTTTTTTAAAACAATTTAAATTATAATAAAAACTTAATTAAAGAATTATAAATATAATAAGAAATTAAAATTTATACAAACTCACTAAATAATTTAAATAAAAATAAAAATAAAAATAAAAATAATTTAATAACAATTAAATTCACTGCTTTAATGTAATAATATAAATTTTTAATCGACATTCAGATTTTTTTTTAAATATCGTGGATTTTTTTATTTTTTTAATTAATAATTTTTGTAATACCCGGCTAGACTCCGGTATCGGAATTCCTACCGTCCGGTGGAATCTCGGATGTCGGAGACCTCTAGAAGGGTAAAACCATGTTTTCATAAAATGTTTTAATGTGTTTTATGTTTTAAGCATGAAAGAAAATGAGTTTTTGCATGAAAATAATCTTGGAGGAAGACCCAGGTTCGGCCGTCGAACATGCAGACATTTCGGGTGTGCCTTAGGCCCCCGAAGGCATAGTGAGGGAAGTCCAGGTTCGGCCGCCGAACCTCAAGTTCGGCCGCCGAACATGGCATACATGCGGAGGCACGTTCGGCCCCCGAACGTGGCCTGGCCAGCCACTATAAAAGGGTCCCTTAGCCGAAAATGGGAGAGCTTTTCTCCCCATTGTCGGCCAAGGTGAGCTCTCCGCCGTCCCTCACCAATCTTGAGTTTCTTCCTTCAGATCTTTCACGATTTTCACAAGTTTTCGCTTTGTTTTGAAGATTTTCAAGTTTTGAGCAAGTTTTGGAGCTTGGAGGTTCAAGGAACACTCTTTCTCCCATCCCCGAGCTAGGGTCGTTTCCCTCTCGATCTTCAAGAGGTAAGGGTCGATCTTGAGCTTATAGTATGTTTTAAACAAGTTTTATGAAGATCTATGGGGTAGAAATGCATGTTAGGTTGTTGTTATGTTTTTGGGTTTATGTTGGTTTATGGACAATGTATGTTGGTTTTGTGTTGTTTGATGTGTTGTAGATGGGGTTTAAGATAGTTTGAATCCCCTAGGAGTTGATGTATGTATCTATGCGTATTTTGGTTGAGTTATATGCTTGATTGGATGATTGGGAGGCAAATGTGCATGAGGAACCAAGTTTCTGCCCTTCTGGTAGAAACCAGGTTCGGCAGCCGAAGGACTTTCGGCCGCCGAACCTGCCTGGGAGGAAAGCCTTTCGGCTGCCGAAGCCTGCCCCCGAAAGGAGACTTTCGTCTCTGTCTGGGAGTTTCGGCCGCCGAAAGTGCCGCCGAACATGCATGAGTTTCGCCTCTGTCTGGGAGTTTCGGCCGCCGAAGGTGCTGCCGAACCTGCCTGACTTTCGGCTCTGGAGGGACTTTCGGCCGCCGAACCTGCCGTCGAAAGTGCCCTGTTCAGCCTTCCTTTGCATGTTTTTGCATGATTGCTTTGAGGCGTTTAGGGGGGTTTTTGGGGGATGTTTTTAGAGTTATGTTCTAGTTGTTTGGTCCCTCATTTGAGTCCACCTGTGTAGGTTCGGACCCGAGGAACCGAGGACCCCAGCAGTGAGTCAGCTGCTTCAGTCATTGTTAGAGCTAGCCAGAGGTGAGTAGAATAAACTTTTACGATTTAAAGCAAATAAATTACAAGTTTGAGCAAGTTCATGCATCATGAATGCCATGTGATGAATTAGGTTGTTTGCATTAGAATTCACGAATATGTTGCATTGCATTTATGATGTTGATGTGGATTGGTCATTGGATGATCCTTTAGTCCTCATATGATATGATGATGTTACGGCATGATATGGTATGGAAGTCCAGGTTGTACCCATTCTACGTCCCTGGCACTATGTAAGAGAAAGTCCAGGTTGTACCCATTCTACGTCCCTGGCACAGTTGGACTGTATGACATGTTATGTTAAGAGAAAGACCGGTTGTACCCATTCTACGTCCCGGCACAGTTGGACTATGTAGAGGACTATTGGTGACAATACCATCCGAGATGTGATTTGTTGTGATGTGTTGCATTACATGATGACATGAGATTTTAAATGTTGTTTTTCATTATTCTGCTCACTGGACTCTAGTAGCTCACCCCTTTCCCTAATCCCCCAGGATTACAGGTACGGGCTAGACAGAGAAGTCAAGAAGAGTAAAATCATGTGTTTGTAATAGATAGAAAGTGGACATGATAAATTGTAAGATGATGTAAAGTTTGAATAGTCATGTTATGTATAATGATATTGAGGATTAGAAGTTGTGCTTGACCCTATGGGTATTGTTATCCCTTTTATTACATGATGTCAGATGTTTTATGATGTAGATGTAAACCAACTCAACACATGTATGTCACCCATTGGGGGCATTGATGAGATCCCAAAGAGGGGTCAATGTTTATAGTTATGTTTATGTTCAGTGCATGCACAGGTTGAGTTTGGTGTATGAGAGAATGTATGAAAGAAAAGTTTTAAATTTTTATGTATGATTGTTGATCATGTATGGGATTAAACAGGTTTACAGGTCACATGTCAGGCTTGCTACAGGTCCCGGCGGCCTTAAGCCGACCTGGATCCTAGCGCCGGTAGCGGTCCGATTTTCGGGTCGTTACAATTTTTTAAATTAAAAGTATAAAAATATTTTTTTAGAAATTATTTAATAATTTTAGCTATTTTTTATAAAATTTATTTTATATTATATACCAAAATTTTTAAAGTTGATTTTAAATATAAGTGGGTATTAAATAATAGTACATTTATTTTTATTTTTTAATCAATCATAATAAAAACAATTGTAAAATTTATCTGATAAAAATTTAATAGTAAAAATACGATTAATAATATAATTTTAATTTATTTATTATTAATGTTTTTATGATATAATATATTTTAAATTTAAATGAAGAATAATCTATTTAATTTAAAGTTTTTAAATATTAATAAATTTATATATCTTATTATTTTCTTAACTAATTTTTAAAATTAATTTAATAAATAAAAAAAATTTCTCCTTCCAATAGTATAGATAAATTAAAAAAAGTAAAGATATTTAAGTGAAATAATTTTTAAGTTATTAATTCACTAAAAAATTAGTGATTTTATGTACTTTTTATTTTAATTTTTTTTATTTCATTAATATTTTTAATATTCATTAATTCAATTTAATTTTTTTTTATTTTAATTTATACTTTAAAATATGGATTTATTATTTTAATAATCTTCTTAATATGTATCTAATATTTAAACATGTTATTTTAATAATTTTTATTTTAAATAATACAAAATTTTGAACATTTTTCCCCTCTTTTTCATATTTCTTGTTCAAGTACATGTAGACCGCAATCCTCTTTGTTTGCATAGGACTTATTTGGTTTAGCAATTTTATATAATTGATAGCATTTGTTTATAACTGATAACTGAATTATTTGATAACTAATATTTAATTTTTGCTAATATGTATTAGATTTTTGGTAAAATATAAAGAAAGGCTACTAACTTGATTTGTTCATTAGTTATCTCCTGTGGTTTTATACTTAAATAAACCATATAAAACTCTTTCTGATAGCAATGTGGGTTTTCATTCTCCATCTCATGGAATTTCGGTAACATATGAATCATACTTGTTCGAAATTTTAGGTGTAATACCCGGCTAAATCAGGCATCGGAATTCCTACCGTTCGATGGAATTCAAGGATGTCAGAGGTGTCTCGAAGGGTAGAGTGAAGGTTTTCTAACCGATTTTTAAGACTGATGGGGTTAAGTATTTTTAAGGATTTGTTTAAGAAAAGAGTTAAGTTTTGTGGAGAATTAGCCAAAGGAGTTTCTGTCATGTTCGGCCCCCGAAGGGTAAGTTCGGCCGCCGAAAGTGCCCAATGTTCGGCCCCCGAAGGTTATGTTCGGCCCCCGAAAGTTGCATGGTTTTGCATGCAGTTTCGGCAGCCGAAGCTGAGGTGGTCGGTTAGTTGTGCACACTCCTCAGTCCGTGGTTTGGCCAGGTATTTCACCTCCAGATCATGACCAGAGGTTTGGCCACGTCTCCCTTGACTCATCTGCAAGCTTTTATCAGCTTAGGCAGAGGGTTGGTCGTGTTTTCAGTGAGTTTGAGTGTGTTTCAAAGGTTTTGAAAGTTTTTTAGAGAAAAGTGAGGTTTTGGTGGTTGGAGCTTGTGAAGGGGATTTGCTGAGTTCAGATCATTCCTCTTCTGATTTCAGGAGGTAAGAGAAGCTTTTAGTTTGTTTTAATGGTTTTTAACAGCTTTTGTAAAGAGTATATGCGTGCGTTACATGTTTAGGTGTTTAAGTGTGTTTATGCGTGAAAGTTTGAGTATGTGTTTTAGTTGCTGTTTTGTTGGGGTTAATAGGTAGTTTTGGACCCCTTTGTGCATATACCAACCAGAGTATATGGGAGTGGAGGAGTTAAGTATGCATGTGTGGAGTGGAGTTGGTGTTTGGCAGGCTTGTTCATGCACGAAGCTGAGTTCTGGATGAACTCAGGTTCGGCCGCCGAAGGGAGGATTCGGCCGCCGAACCCCTTGTGGAGGCAGTTTCGGCTGCCAGAATGGACTTTCGGATCTGTCATGCACATTCGGCCGCCGAAGGTGCCGCCGAAGGTGCCCTGACCAGCTTTTCCTATGCATGCTTTATATGCTTATTCTCTGAGTTTTTAGAGGGGTTTTGGGGATTTGGTTTATCAGTGGCATAGCGTATGTGTGGTGCCTCATTTACATCCTCCATTGTAGGATTGGACCCGAGGAACTGCAGAGTTTAGCAGTCGTAGCGATCTCAGAGTTAGAGGTAGCCCAGAGTTAGCCAAGTAAGGCTACAGGTGAGTGGAACTAACTGTACTATTTTACATTCAGAAATGACACGAATCTAGCATGATCCATGCATCATCAAATGCTATGTTCTGTATTAGGTTGTATTGCATTAGATTCCACGAATATGTTGCATTGCATAAGCTGATATTTGTGTGGATGAATGTTGGATGATCCTTAGCCCTTGATCGAGCACAGATACAGAGTTATGGCATGAGATAGCCATACCAGGTCGCCCCTGGTTAGTCCAGGTCGCTCCTGGTACTATGAGTGAGACAGCTGGGCTGTCAGGACAGCTGGGCTGTCAGGTCAGAGCTCAGAGCAGTCCAGGTGAGGCCTAATCGCCCCTGGCACAGTTGGACATGTTATGATATGAGTTACTTCAGAGTAGTCCAGGTGAGGCCTAATCGCCCCTGGCACAGTTGGACATACTATTATGTATGTAGAGGGCTATGGTGACAAGTTCATCCTTGAGATGATATGTTTGTGATGTGATGCATTTCATGAGAGCATGTAATTAATGAACTGTTTTTATTGTTCCTCCTCACTGGGCTCTAGAGCTCATCCCACTCCCTTAAACCCAGTTTTGCAGGTTCTGAGATAGCTATGGGAAGTTAAAGTCAGCAAGAGTACAAAGGACAATTATGCATGAATGTATGTTGTAATAGGATAGTGGACATGATGTAATTGAAAGATTAGTTGTAATGTAATAGAGAGATATGTACTGTCATATCTGGATAGACTTATGCTTTCCCTAGTGTCACTGCTATAGTGTGATGTATGATTCATCCCTTGTACACAATCCTGTTTTACGTTTCTTGATGAGAAATGTGTGAGTTAGGCTTAATGTATGGCTTCGATGAGATACCAGTGGGATGTGTTACAGATTGTGTTAATCCCTGGACCACAGCAGATAGTAGTCCCTGGTACAGGCCCTGAGGGCCATTTCAGATTGACATATCTGAGTAGCAGTGGTTAAGCCTACAGAGTTTTACAGGATTGTGAGTATTGTTTTGTGTGATGAATGGGATTTATCAGGTACACAGAGAGTATAGTTGGCTGACTACGGGTCCCGGCGGCCTTAAGCCGATCTGGATCCTAGTGCCAGTGATGGTTCGGACCGTTACTGAGGGGTACCGGTTTTTGGGTCGTTACAGATTGGTATCAGAGCATAGGGCCTCTAGAGTACGATGTGCTGAGTCAGTATACTCAGGGATCAGAGATATCTCACATCGGAAAGAGGTTAAGATGTTAGAGTTTTAGATCTTTCGAGTACGGTGTGTTGAGCGAAGATGCTCAAGGATTAGATTCCCACATCGGAAAGAGGTGTAGTCTTGTATAGGAGGGAAAGCACAATAAGTTAAGAGCATGTCCACTAGGATAGGATGTGGAGTCCTGTCTTGCATGATGATGTGAAATGCCATTATGAGCAACATGTGCGATGAATATGTTTGATATGTGCTGAGGATTCATGTGTGCTCACATGGATCATTTGATGATATTTTTGTGTGTTGTTGTGCTTTTCAGCGGCAGGATGAGAGGAACTCGTCGATCTGCAAGATTGATTGGAGCTCCGCCGGAGAATGAGGACATGGATGTCCATCTCCCTATTCTGCAAAGGGCAACATTCGATAGTTTAAGTAGAGAAGGTACATCAAGGGACCCTAGAAGGTCTGTTGAGGAGAGTAGAAGGGGAGTTGTCCAGAGTGGTATGTCAGGGCTTATGAGAGAAAGAGAGGAGGATGACCAGAGTAGAGAGGGCGGCTTTGGTATGAGCGGATTAGGAGGAGATATGGGTGAGTCCCAAGGAGGCACTCAGGCCTCGAGGTTTGTTCCACCTCAGTATCCACCCTACCAGTGGGGGGCAGAGTACCCGATGAAAGATATAGCAGAGTTTCCTAGGTATCACCCATCTTCCACCTTTATGCCCTATCCTCCCTTTTATCCGCCATATCCACCATTATATCCACCATATCCACCATCATATCCACAGTATACCATGTTTCCACCCTTCTTTTGTTACCCAAGGTCAGTAAACCCTAACCCAGGGCAAGTTGCACCTCCTCCACCACCAGTAGAACCAGTAGCCCCAGTTATCCAAACACCTAAGCTTAGTTCACCTGGAGAAAGTATGGTGCAGCTGACAGATTATTTACGGTTAGATATTCCCAAGTTTGAGACTGGTGATGACCCTGTTGAGTATCTTAGAATGGTTAAGATGATAACTGATGAGTTGGGAGCCAGTGAGAGTAGAGCCATTCAGATGGCAGGGAGCACATTGAATTGTGCGCAGGCAAGGGAATGGTTCAACCAGTATGTGGATTCGAGGGTAGAAAGCTTATTCTGGGAGCAGTTTGCTCATGAGTTTGTAGGAGGGGTTGTCGATAGGTCAAGGGCGAGTTCCCATGATATAGTAGATATGGGACAGAAGAGGGAAGCTAGTACCAACCTTGCAGGGCCAAGTGATGTGAATCTCTCCCCTCTGCACGAGGCTGGTATAGAAAGGAAGAAGGGAGGTAGAGGCCTCAGACGATCAAAGAAGAATAAGTTCTGGAAGCAGATAAAGTCTGGTCTGGGAATAGGTGAGGGTTCGAGTTCTGGTTTGAATACCTCAAAATGTCCGAGGTGCGGTAGGCCGCACAAGGGAGTCTGTTTAGTAGGGACAACAGCATGTTTCAGGTGCGGACAGGAGGGGCACATAGCACGTGAGTGTTCCACCGCGACTTTGATAACACAGTCCCAGCAAACAGTCTCAGACAGAGTGGCTCAGCCAGGAGCTCTAGCCATGGTGCAGGGCAGAGGCAGAAGGGGCGGGATCACTCCTTCTTCCACAGGTTCCCCAGGGGAAGATCCATCAGTACCAGCACGGATCTTCGCTTTGACGCAGCAGGAGGCTGACACATCGGACCTGGCAGTGACAGGTACGTTTCACTTCCATATGTTTTGATGTGTTTGGTCATAGTAACTCTGATGTTTCACTTTCCTTAGGGCCGTGAGAGCCGTCGAGAGTATGGGTTTGATAACTTCTGGGATTAGAATGTCCTCTTTGGGTCAATAGACTCAAGTGTGATCCGTCAGTGGCAGAATTAGTCTGCCAATAGAGTTGAGTGCGAGTTTTGAGTAGGTGCCTTCCAGCTGACCTTGTGGTTCTAGAGTGACTGGTTGATGTCATTCTAGGGGTGGATGGGCTAGCTACTCATAGTACTGCCTTAGATAGCAGAGGCAGAGTAGTCAGGCTTTGAGACCAGGATGGATGGATCACAGGTAATGTGTGTGGGGACAAAGTAGAGATGCCTAGAAGTTTGCTATCAGCCCTAGAGGCTCTTACGCTGTTTAGGAGAGGGTATCAAAGGTTTCTTGCTTGTGTTAGAGAACAGCGTAGTTAGTCAGATTAGAAGGGGAACAGTTGTAGTGCCCACAGCCAGAGAAAAGTTGTCGATAGGACCCAGACAAGTCATCAGGTGTACCACCCGCTAAACGAAGAGAGTGAGAACGATGAATGGTAAAGATTGCACTACTAGAGTGCGAGAGATAGGAAAAGCCAAATGAGTACTAGCGAGATAGTGAACCAGGAAAGATATTCGAGAGTAGTGCTATGAGATGCTTTTTATCCAGGTATAGGGATAGGGAGAGTGATCTCTCATCTCCGAGTGCAGCCCTCAAAGATAATAAATAAGGCAAAGAACAGAGTAAGAAAAGAATAAGAGGAAGAAAAAAAGTAAGTGTCATAGATTAGAGTAACAAAACAAAAGAAAGAAAAAGAATACGCAAAGAAAGAAAAGAGTAAGACGAAGGGTAAGTTCAGGAGGAGCTTTCAGTTTACTCTGGGATTCGGTGATAAAGTGAGAGAAATTGAGGCAGAGGAAAGGGTTAGCCTTTTCATTAGTACGTTCCCGAGAGAAGGTCCGTTACCTATAGTTCGGATCTTCACTCTGACTCCGTAGGAAACTATCACATCGAACACAGTGACGTCAGGGATGTTCACTTGTGGATGTTCGGATGTGTATGCTTTGTTTTGAACCCGCGTGTTCCTACTTCCTTGTGACTTAGTGAGCTGTGACTCGAGTGGGTTGAATGACTTCTAGGCTTTGTTTTCTCTGGGTTAGTGGACCCGAGTATGATCCATCTGAGGCAGAGTCAGTTAGTCAGAGCAGTTTAGCGATTGGAGTGAGTAGAGACTATCCAGCTGACCTTATGGTTCTAGAGTTGACCAGTTGATGTCATTCTAGGGCGGATTGGCTACTTACTCATTGTACTCCTTGTGTCTGTGTCTGTAGAGACAAGGTAAGAGAGTTCAGAGGCTAAGATGGATCAGAGATAGTCCTTGAAAGGGATAGAGTATAGGTGCCTAGAGGTTTGATGTCAGCCCAGTAGGCTCAACGGTACACAGGAAAGAGTATCAGAGGGTTCTAACTCTTGTGAGCGAGTTTAGGAGTCAGATCAGGGAATCAGCCTCAACGCCCGTTGCTAGTGAGTTCTAGATGGTTGTCCCAGACGAGCTGTCAGGTTATCCATCTGTCAGGGAGTCAGAGTGTGGAATATGAGTGGTGTCTGGACGCGGAACCATTTCTTTCCTTCTTTCCTTCTACCCTACAGCATGGCACCTGCAAAGAGAGCATAGTCAGCATAGTATAGAGACGCTTGGTAGAGAAAGGTTATCCGACTTAGTACCTCACCTTGGAATGTTCCAGTGTCAGTGTGAGAAAAACGAAGGATGAAACCTTGAAATTTTGTAACGACTGTGAGCAGTTGCACAAAAGCACTACCAGGACAGGTGTTTCCATGTAAATGGATGAGCTATAGGACCAGCTAGTAGAAGCTAGTGGTTTTTTAGAAGAGATCTGAGAGTTGGAAACTATATGTCGAGAGTTAGAAAAACTGACATCTTGATCATAGTGAAGAGTCTAAACCCGATATAAGGGGTAAACCTGCTCAGCGACTCTGCGTATACCAGACAGTATCTACTGGGTGAGGCAACTGCGATGTGAGCTGCCCTCAGTCAGAAGTCGCTTATCAGTTGAACCTATAGAAACAGCTAAGCTAGAGAGCTAGCGAGCGCTCGAGAGATAGTTCAGTGTAGGTAAAAGGGAGAGAAGAAGAAAGGCGGGAAAGGATCAGAGTGCGCAGCAAAAGCGTATAAAATCAGAGAAGCATGCCCAGTAGCTACTCAGTGTAGTAGTAGCTAGAGAACATGGCATGAAGGCCAAGATCAGGGCATGTCTATTCCCTTGTGTTGAGTCACAAGTAGAGTGAGTGAATGAAGCATATCCTGAGAGTCATTGCTCCTCTGACCGGAGTGAGTACAAGGAAACTAAGGGTAAAGATCTAGCGTAGTGAGAAAGCTAAGAAAAGCCAAAGAGAAAAAGAAAGGTAGCAGTCCCTATAGAGTATGGACACAGATGAAGCAGATACGAATCCACAGAGTCAGACAATATGGCTAACCCGGGAGTATGTACTCCAGTGGTATCTGTGTCGCTTCTTAGAGGAAGGTGGTAGGCTTTCCTTATTTACTTGTGTGTATATGTGTTTGTTTGTTTTTTAACATTCGAGGGCGAATGTTTTGTAAGGGGGGAAGATTGTAATACCCGGCTAAATTAGGCATCGGAATTCCTACCGTTCGATGGAATTCAAGGATGTCAGAGGTGTCTCGAAGGGTAGAGTGAAGGTTTTCTAACCGATTTTTAAGACTGATGGGGTTAAGTATTTTTAAGGATTTGTTTAAGAAAAGAGTTAAGTTTTGTGGAGAATTAGCCAAAGGAGTTTCTGTCATGTTCGGCCCCCGAAGGGTAAGTTCGGCCGCCGAAAGTGCCCAATGTTCGGCCCCCGAAGGTTATGTTCGGCCCCCGAAAGTTGCATGGTTTTGCATGCAGTTTCGGCAGCCGAAGCTGAGGTGGTCGGTTAGTTGTGCACACTCCTCAGTCCGTGGTTTGGCCAGGTGTTTCACCTCCAGATCATGACCAGAGGTTTGGCCACGTCTCCCTTGACTCATCTGCAAGCTTTTATCAGCTTAGGCAGAGGGTTGGTCGTGTTTTCAGTGAGTTTGAGTGTGTTTCAAAGGTTTTGAAAGTTTTTGAGAGAAAAGTGAGGTTTTGGTGGTTGGAGCTTGTGAAGGGGATTTGCTGAGTTCAGATCATTCCTCTTCTGATTTCAGGAGGTAAGAGAAGCTTTTAGTTTGTTTTAATGGTTTTTAACAGCTTTTGTAAAGAGTATATGCGTGCGTTACATGTTTAGGTGTTTAAGTGTGTTTATGCGTGAAAGTTTGAGTATGTGTTTTAGTTGCTGTTTTGTTGGGGTTAATAGGTAGTTTTGGACCCCTTTGTGCATATACCAACCAGAGTATATGGGAGTGGAGGAGTTAAGTATGCATGTGTGGAGTGGAGTTGGTGTTTGGCAGGCTTGTTCATGCACGAAGCTGAGTTCTGGATGAACTCAGGTTCGGCCGCCGAAGGGAGGATTCGGCCGCCGAACCCCTTGTGGAGGCAGTTTCGGCTGCCAGAATGGACTTTCGGATCTGTCATGCACATTCGGCCGCCGAAGGTGCCGCCGAAGGTGCCCTGACCAGCTTTTCCTATGCATGCTTTATATGCTTATTCTCTGAGTTTTTAGAGGGGTTTTGGGGATTTGGTTTATCAGTGGCATAGCGTATGTGTGGTGCCTCATTTACATCCTCCATTGTAGGATTGGACCCGAGGAACTGCAGAGTTTAGCAGTCGTAGCGATCTCAGAGTTAGAGGTAGCCCAGAGTTAGCCAAGTAAGGCTACAGGTGAGTGGAACTAACTGTACTATTTTACATTCAGAAATGACACGAATCTAGCATGATCCATGCATCATCAAATGCTATGTTCTGTATTAGGTTGTATTGCATTAGATTCCACGAATATGTTGCATTGCATAAGCTGATATTTGTGTGGATGAATGTTGGATGATCCTTAGCCCTTGATCGAGCACAGATACAGAGTTATGGCATGAGATAGCCATACCAGGTCGCCCCTGGTTAGTCCAGGTCGCTCCTGGTACTATGAGTGAGACAGCTGGGCTGTCAGGACAGCTGGGCTGTCAGGTCAGAGCTCAGAGCAGTCCAGGTGAGGCCTAATCGCCCCTGGCACAGTTGGACATGTTATGATATGAGTTACTTCAGAGTAGTCCAGGTGAGGCCTAATCGCCCCTGGCACAGTTGGACATACTATTATGTATGTAGAGGGCTATGGTGACAAGTTCATCCTTGAGATGATATGTTTGTGATGTGATGCATTTCATGAGAGCATGTTGTAACGACCCGGAAACCGGTACCCCTCAGTAACGGTCCGAACCATCACTGGCACTAGGATCCAGATCGGCTTAAGGCCGCCGGGACCCGTAGTCAGCCAACTATACTCTCTGTGTACCTGATAAATCCCATTCATCACACAAAACAATACTCACAATCCTGTAAAACTCTGTAGGCTTAACCACTGCTACTCAGATATGTCAATCTGAAATGGCCCTCAGGGCCTATACCAGGGACTACTATCTGCTGTGGTCCAGGGATTAACACAATCTGTAACACATCCCACTGGTATCTCATCGAAGCCATACATTAAGCCTAACTCACACATTTCTCATCAAGAAACGTAAAACAGGATTGTGTACAAGGGATGAATCATACATCACACTATAGCAGTGACACTAGGGAAAGCATAAGTCTATCCAGATATGACAGTACATATGTCTCTATTACATTACAACTAATCTTTCAATTACATCATGTCCACTATCCTATTACAACATACATTCATGCATAACTGTCCTCTGTACTCTTGCTGACTTTAACTTCCCATAGCTATCTCAGAACCTGCAAAACTGGGATTAAGGGAGTGGGATGAGCTCTAGAGCCCAGTGAGGAGGAACAATAAAACAATTCATTAATTACATGTTCGCATGAAATGCATCACATCACAATCATATCAGCTCAAAGATGAACTTGTCACCAGTAGCCCTCAACTACATGTTAGAATACCAACCGTGCCAAGGAGACAATGTCATCACCTGGTCTTCCACTTATCTCTCTGATATCATAACATGACTAACTGTGCCAAGGAGACGAGGTCTCACCTGGTCTACACTTCATTCTGATCTGACAGCCCAGCTGTCTCACTCATAGTACCAGGAGCGACCTGGACTATCCAGGGGCGACCTGGTATGGCTATCTCATGCCATAACTCTGTATCTGCTCTCAGTCAAGGGCTAAGGATCATCCAACATTCATCCACAGAAACAACAACATATGCAATGCATCATATTCGTGAAGTCTAATGCACACAACCTAATATATATCATGGCAGTTTATGATGTATGGCGCATGCTAGAATCATGTCATTTCTTAAGATAACTATTCAGTTTAGTTCCACTCACCTGTAGCCTCTGCTTGGCTAACTCTGAGCTACCTCTAACTCTGAGACCGCTGAGACCGCTACGACTGCTAAACTCTGCGGTTCCTCGGGTCCAATCCTACAATGGAGGACGCAAATGAGGCACCACACATACTCTCTGCCACTGATAAAACAAGTCCCCAAAACCCCTCTAGAACACCTCAAAACATGCAGGCAAAACAAGCAAAGGAAGGCTGGACAGAACACTTTCGGCGGCAGGTTCGGCGGCCGAATGTCCCTCCAGAGCCGAAACTCAAGTACCTTCGGCGGCCGCATCTCCACTTTCGGCTGCCGAACCCTTTCGGGGGCAAGGTTCGGGGGCTACAACTCACTCCAGAGACGAAAGTCTCTAACCTTCGGCGGCACCTTCGGCGGCCGAATCCCCTAAACAGAGCCGAACCTCAAAAACACTCGGGGGCAAGCTGTGGCAGCCGAAGCCACCATGCAAGGGGTTCGGCGGCCAAATCCTTCTTCGGCTGCCGAACCTGAGTTCTTTAAGAACTCAGCGTCTTCCGCAACCTAGCTCCTCCATCTTTTCCTCCTCTCTAATCATGCATAACTCCAAACCTCAACTTACATATACTCAAGTATATGCTCCAAGGGGTCCAAAACTACCTATCAACCCCAACAATCAACACACATAACACATAATCATGCATAAACCATTAAAACATCACAACGAAACCTAGAAACATAACTCTACCCTTAATCTCTTAAAAAACTATTAGAAATCATTAAAACAAGTATAAAGACTTCCCTTACCTCCTGAAATCAGAAGCTGGACAACCTGAACACCAAGCTATGCACCAACACCTCTTTTTCCTTCACCAAAACACCAAAACTCTCTTCTTTTGTTTCAACACGTTCTAAACACTTTACCACCCTCAAACCTGTGCATGAGTGATTAAAAGCTTATAGATGAGTCATGGGAGACGTGGCATAACCTCTGGGAAGATTTGGGGGTAACATCTGTCCCAAATCAATGACTAAGGAGTGCCCACACATTGGCTGGCCAACTCAGCTTCGGCTGCCGAAACTGCATGCAAAACCATGCAACGTTCGGGGGCCGAACATAACCTTCGGGGGCCGAACATTGGGCACTTTCGGCGGCCGAACTTAACCTTCGGGGGCCGAACATGACAGAAACTCCTTTGGCCAATTCTCCACAAAACTCAACTCGTTTTCTACCCTAAACCTTTAAACAACTTTCACTCTACCCGTCGAGAAATCTCTGACATCCCTGAATTTCACCGGATGGTAGACATTCCGATGCCTGATTTAGCCGGGTATTACAATCTTCCCCCCTTACAAAACATTCGCCCTCGAATGTTAAAAAACAAACAAACACATATACACACAAGTAAATAAGGAAAGCCTACCACCTTCCTCTAAGAAGCGACACAGATACCACTGGAGTACATACTCCCGGGCTATCCATATTGTCTGACTTTGTGGATTCGTATCTGCTTCATCTGTGTCCATACTCTATAGGGACTGCTACCTTTCTTTTTCTCTTTGGCTTTTCTTCGCTTTCTCACTACGCTAGATCTTTACCCTTAGTTTCCTTGTACTCACTCCGGTCAGAGGAGCAATGACTCTCAGGATATGCTTCATTCACTCACTCTACTTGTGACTCAACACAAGGGAATAGACATGCCCTGATCTTGGCCTTCATGCCATGTTCTCTAGCTACTACTACACTGAGTAGCTACTGGGCATGCTTCTCTGATTTTATATGCTTTTGCTGCGCACTCTGATCCTTTCCCGCCTTTCTTCTTCTCTCCCTTTTACCTAAGCGCTCGCTAGCTCTCTAGCTTAGCTGTTTCTATAGGTTCAACTGATAAGCGACTTCTGACTGAGGGCAGTTCACATCGCAGTTGCCTCACCCAGTAGATACTGTCTGGTATACTCAGAGTCGCTGAGCAGGTTTACCCCTTATCTCGGGTTTAGACTCTTCACTATGATCAAGATCTCAGTTTTCTAACTTTCGACATATAGTTCCCAACTCTCAGGTCTCTTCTAGACAACCACTAGCTTCTACTAGCTGGTCCTATAGCTCATCCATTTACATGGAAACACCTGTCCTGGTAGTGCTTTTGTGCAACTGCTCACAGTCGGTACAAAATCTCAAGGTTTCATCCTTCGTTTCTCTCACACTGACACTGGAACATTCCAAGGTGAGGTACTAAGTCGGATAACCTTTCTCTACCAAGCGTCTCTATACTATGCTGACTATGCTCTCTTTGCAGGTGCCATGCTGTAGGGTAGAAGGAAAGAAATGGTTCCGCGTCCAGACACCACTTCTATTCCACACTCTGACTCCCTAACAGATGGAAAACCTGACAGCTCGTCTGGGACAACCATCTAGAACTCACTAGCAATGGGCGTTGAGGCTGATTCCCTGATCTGACTCCTAAACTCGCTCACAAGAGCTAGAACCCTCTGATACCCTTTCCTGTGTACCGTTGAGCCTACTGGGCTGACATCAAACCTCTAGGCACCTATACTCTGTCCCTTTCAAGGACTATCTCTGATCCATCTTAGCCTCTGAACTCTCTTACCTTGTCTCTACAGACACAGACACAAGTAGTACACTGAGTAAGTAGCCAATCCGCCCTAGAATGACATCAACTAGTCAACTCTAGAACCATAAGGTCAGCTGGATAGTCTCTACTCACTCCAATCGCTAAACTGCTCTGACTAACTGACTCTGCCTCAGATGGATCATACTCGGGTCCACTAACCCAGAGAAAACAAAGCCTAGAAGGCATCCAACCCACTCGAGTCACAGCTCACTAAGTCACAAGGAAGTAGGAACACGCGGGTTCAAAACAAAGCATACACATCCGAACATCCACAAGTGAACATCCCTGACGTCATACATTAAGCCTAACTCACACATTTCTCATCAAGAAACGTAAAACAGGATTGTGTACAAGGGATGAATCATACATCACACTATAGCAGTGACACTAGGGAAAGCATAAGTCTATCCAGATATGACAGTACATATGTCTCTATTACATTACAACTAATCTTTCAATTACATCATGTCCACTATCCTATTACAACATACATTCATGCATAACTGTCCTCTGTACTCTTGCTGACTTTAACTTCCCATAGCTATCTCAGAACCTGCAAAACTGGGATTAAGGGAGTGGGATGAGCTCTAGAGCCCAGTGAGGAGGAACAATAAAACAATTCATTAATTACATGTTCGCATGAAATGCATCACATCACAATCATATCAGCTCAAAGATGAACTTGTCACCAGTAGCCCTCAACTACATGTTAGAATACCAACCGTGCCAAGGAGACAATGTCATCACCTGGTCTTCCACTTATCTCTCTGATATCATAACATGACTAACTGTGCCAAGGAGACGAGGTCTCACCTGGTCTACACTTCATTCTGATCTGACAGCCCAGCTGTCTCACTCATAGTACCAGGAGCGACCTGGACTATCCAGGGGCGACCTGGTATGGCTATCTCATGCCATAACTCTGTATCTGCTCTCAGTCAAGGGCTAAGGATCATCCAACATTCATCCACAGAAACAACAACATATGCAATGCATCATATTCGTGAAGTCTAATGCACACAACCTAATATATATCATGGCAGTTTATGATGTATGGCGCATGCTAGAATCATGTCATTTCTTAAGATAACTATTCAGTTTAGTTCCACTCACCTGTAGCCTCTGCTTGGCTAACTCTGAGCTACCTCTAACTCTGAGACCGCTGAGACCGCTACGACTGCTAAACTCTGCGGTTCCTCGGGTCCAATCCTACAATGGAGGACGCAAATGAGGCACCACACATACTCTCTGCCACTGATAAAACAAGTCCCCAAAACCCCTCTAGAACACCTCAAAACATGCAGGCAAAACAAGCAAAGGAAGGCTGGACAGAACACTTTCGGCGGCAGGTTCGGCGGCCGAATGTCCCTCCAGAGCCGAAACTCAAGTACCTTCGGCGGCCGCATCTCCACTTTCGGCTGCCGAACCCTTTCGGGGGCAAGGTTCGGGGGCTACAACTCACTCCAGAGACGAAAGTCTCTAACCTTCGGCGGCACCTTCGGCGGCCGAATCCCCTAAACAGAGCCGAACCTCAAAAACACTCGGGGGCAAGCTGTGGCAGCCGAAGCCACCATGCAAGGGGTTCGGCGGCCAAATCCTTCTTCGGCTGCCGAACCTGAGTTCTTTAAGAACTCAGCGTCTTCCGCAACCTAGCTCCTCCATCTTTTCCTCCTCTCTAATCATGCATAACTCCAAACCTCAACTTACATATACTCAAGTATATGCTCCAAGGGGTCCAAAACTACCTATCAACCCCAACAATCAACACACATAACACATAATCATGCATAAACCATTAAAACATCACAACGAAACCTAGAAACATAACTCTACCCTTAATCTCTTAAAAAACTATTAGAAATCATTAAAACAAGTATAAAGACTTCCCTTACCTCCTGAAATCAGAAGCTGGACAACCTGAACACCAAGCTATGCACCAACACCTCTTTTTCCTTCACCAAAACACCAAAACTCTCTTCTTTTGTTTCAACACGTTCTAAACACTTTACCACCCTCAAACCTGTGCATGAGTGATTAAAAGCTTATAGATGAGTCATGGGCGACGTGGCATAACCTCTGGGAAGATTTGGGGGTAACATCTGTCCCAAATCAATGACTAAGGAGTGCCCACACATTGGCTGGCCAACTCAGCTTCGGCTGCCGAAACTGCATGCAAAACCATGCAACGTTCGGGGGCCGAATATAACCTTCGGGGGCCGAACATTGGGCACTTTCGGCGGCCGAACTTAACCTTCGGGGGCCGAACATGACAGAAACTCCTTTGGCCAATTCTCCACAAAACTCAACTCGTTTTCTACCCTAAACCTTTAAACAACTTTCACTCTACCCGTCGAGAAATCTCTGACATCCCTGAATTTCACCGGATGGTAGAAATTCCGATGCCTGATTTAGCCGGGTATTACACATGTAATTAATGAACTGTTTTTATTGTTCCTCCTCACTGGGCTCTAGAGCTCATCCCACTCCCTTAATCCCAGTTTTGCAGGTTCTGAGATAGCTATGGGAAGTTAAAGTCAGCAAGAGTACAGAGGACAGTTATGCATGAATGTATGTTGTAATAGGATAGTGGACATGATGTAATTGAAAGATTAGTTGTAATGTAATAGAGAGATATGTACTGTCATATCTGGATAGACTTATGCTTTCCCTAGTGTCACTGCTATAGTGTGATGTATGATTCATCCCTTGTACACAATCCTGTTTTACGTTTCTTGATGAGAAATGTGTGAGTTAGGCTTAATGTATGGCTTCGATGAGATACCAGTGGGATGTGTTACAGATTGTGTTAATCCCTGGACCACAGCAGATAGTAGTCCCTGGTACAGGCCCTGAGGGCCATTTCAGATTGACATATCTGAGTAGCAGTGGTTAAGCCTACAGAGTTTTACAGGATTGTGAGTATTGTTTTGTGTGATGAATGGGATTTATCAGGTACACAGAGAGTATAGTTGGCTGACTACGGGTCCCGGCGGCCTTAAGCCGATCTGGATCCTAGTGCCAGTGATGGTTCGGACCGTTACTGAGGGGTACCGGTTTCCGGGTCGTTACATTAGGGGTGCCCTCAACACTGGGTATGTGATGCAAAGAGGTTGCTCTTTGACAGCAGCCATTTCTTTTCTGTTGGAATCAATTGGATGTTCGATCAGGTTTGAAGACGTAGAGTCTTCGGCATTCTCACGCTTAGGTGTTCGGGTAGGCGATTGAGAGGTTCTCGAATTGGTATGTTTTTGCAACTTAGTTGATTTCTTCAAGTTTTGCAATCTTCTCAATTTCTGGATCAAACTGAATTTTACTATTTTCAAATCTGGTCATAAAATAAAAATAAATTGTTAGAGGTCTCCGGCAACGGCGCTAAAATTTAACGGGCGTCGAATCCGTCAATTAAAACTGATTCTTTTTTTTTTTAATTAAAATTTTTTTAGTTAATAGAGTGAATAAGTGTCAATCCCATAAAAACCTTAAAATTTTTTAATTTTTTGATAAGTAAGAAAAAAAAAACTATTTAAAATAAAAGAGAGAAGGAGATAATTTCTATCGGAGAAGTTGATTTTAAGAAAAACTAAAAGAAGAAATAAAATAATATGATTGGAATGATGAAACTAATAATTAATTAAAAAGCTCAGCTGAAAATAATCAAAATTGAGAGATTTGTAATTTATCATTGATTCAAAAGATGATTCATTTAATTATCAATTATTTAGTTATATTGTTAAAACAAGCGGATTCCACCAGTTTCTTCCTTAAGATTAAATTCATCTGTGTGGCATTCAAATTAATTCCTAATTAATTAATAACCCCATCAAACGTGTAAATTTAATTAATTAATTACTTTAATAAAAAAAATTCAAATTTGATAAAAAATTACAATCAAATTGTTTAATCCAAATCAATAAGAATTGCTATTTATGTTAATCCAATTAAATAATTACGTATTTACTTGAGCTAATTAGTAATATGTTTATTTGAGCTCATTAGTAATATGTTGTTATTCAATAGGTCTCTTAAATTCTTAAAAAGACAACAATGAAGGTGATATTTCTCAAAAAACAGAAAAAGAAAAAAAAAACAGATATTAAGATGAACAGAATTTAAGAACAAATCTCACAGCATAAATAAACTTCAACTTGATTAGTTTTTAACTGAAAGAAAGAGTTTAGCCATTAAAGATCATAATAAAATTGCAGAAAAATAAAAGACAGAGAAAGGAATTCAGCTAGAGAAGGACGGAAAGGAGAGAGTGAGGAGAAGTTGAGGGGTGTAGAAATGATTGTGAGGATGCCTTTCTACTTCTAAAGCAATTTTTATATAGCATTTCCTCAAACAAAAAGATAATTATTAAAAATTTAAAAAGAAAAAGATAAAATAAATCTACTATTCCTATTATGATTCTTATCCTAATTGTAATCTGATTGTATTTGCAGCTATATGAATCCGTTTTAAATTGTGTACAGCTAGCAAAATAGAAATCCTACAATCTGTCCGTCAAGTTTGGTCAAAATCTTGAATAGACTATACCTTCTAGATAAAAATAGCTCTAAAACAGTCTATTTTGGTTCTTTTTGCTCTTTCACCATAAAACCTGTCCAACATCAAAATTTAAATAAAAAATCAATTATTTATATTAAAATCATAGTAAAATTATGAAAATTAATATAAAAAAATTGGTAAATTTTATAACTCCCACATGAATGATAATATTTACGATCAACTTTAGTTTATATTAAATAATTTCTTATTTCTAAGTTACTCAGTTGGAAATATATCAAAATAAAAGTATGAAATCTTTTAGTTGATTATATTAATTTCCAATGAATATTGTTGAAAATATATTAAAATTTTTTATGAATTAGTGACGGACATACCTCGTTAACTTTTCTTCCTGGCTTTCCAACAAAATTAGCAACAAATAATATTGTTGCTAAATTTTCCAACGAAAAATCTATCACAATAATTTTCAATGATTGGTCAAATCCGTCGGAAAAAAATTAAAAGCAGAACTTAAAAGCGACAGATCTTGATCAGTTGACAATTCATCATTGAAATTATTAGCAACGAATTTTACACTATCAGTGACGAAAATTAATATAATTAACGTTGCTCGTAATTTTTTTAGTGAAATTAATATAATAAAAATTATATTAAAATCATAACATCATAATTTATTAAAAATAATATTTTATTCAGTTATTTACAAAAATATATTATTATATTTATATTTTTAAAATTGCCAATATTTTTTATATTTTTTAAATGGTTACTATTTTTTTGTCAATTTAACAATTTTCCATGAAAATAATTACTTTTCAAAATTTATATCATTTTTATAAATTTATAAAGTAAAAAAATACAAATATACATTGGAAAATAATTACTTTTCAAAATTTAATTATATCATTTTTATAAATTTATAAAGTAAAAAATACAAATATACATTATAAAAAATAAAAATATAATGATGAAATTAAATTATTTGTGGATGATGAAATACTGATAATAGATTTTAATTTTTCAAAAAATTTACAAAAAATATTATGTTTTGCATTATTATCATTTTCCTGTTACTATTATATTTTTTAATATGGTTGTTTAAAAAGATATATTCACTTTACAAATTAAAATTTTAAAGTAAAAATTAAAATATTCATAAAGTTTTATTAGTTTTTGTAACAAAATAATTAATCACTTCACTTTATTAACGTAAAAGATACCATAAATACGGACACACTTGTGTTTACACCATAAAGTTGTATTGATTAATTTCTTGTATCTAATTGGCTACTTCTCTTTGTAACTTTTAGAGAGAGATTTTTCTCTCCCGTTCTTCTTCACTGGAGTCCCACCCCTTCCAATTAATGATTCTATGACTTCTCCTAGTACCTTTTTTGCAGGGGATACCTCCATCCCTAACCTAAAGAGAGTCTCTCCAGCTTCGGACTAGATTATATATATATTTCTGTTGTGATGGTTTTCTTTTCATTGTAGATCAGGGCTTACTAATAAAATGAATCGTAGATGTGCGCAACTAAAGGAGATCTTCTGAAGGAGGCGTTGGTACTGTTCTATTCAGAGAATATTATGGCTTCTTCAAAAGGGTCTTATGCCTCTGATTTTTGAGGGTGGAGAAAGATGTGGTGATGCATGTTTTCTACTTGGGAGTGGCTATCCTTAGGGATGTTAGTGTGATACTGAGTGAGAGTGTTCTAATCCCTTATAGGCAGTTGGTGAGCCAAGAGCTATGCCTTTCCATACTTTATAATGCACTAAGGTGGGTCCAGATTTTATGACCTTGATACGGGGTATTCAACTTTTGAGCAATATTATTGTGTAAAGGCCTTGCATGGCCTTCATCCTTGCTCTTGATGCTTCTCTGAAGTCTCATCCCTGCTTCTAGATGAATAAGCGATGATGGCGCACTTGGCTTTAGGGATGACAACGGGTAGGGTACCGCGAAATTGAGAATACTCAAATTCGAACCCGATTATATGTAAAATTTTCGAACCCGTCTCAAACCCGTTTAGTATTTTAATTTTAATACCCGTATCCGTCCCAAATCCGTTTAATAATATCCGCACAATATCTGAACCCGACCGAATTCCATTTTTTTACTTCAATTCAATGATAAAAAATTTAAAGATTTGGATTATAAATATTATAACCCAAATAACAAACCTGAATTAGAAAATTTAAATATACTAAAACAAAATAAATATATTACAAATTTATCATAACACAACTATTAATCAATTATCTATCCAATATAAAATTTTGAACAAATAAAATGTTCCAAAAGTTCATTAAACTACATTGATTGAACATAAAATATATTTAATTGGCCATTTCAATCTCCAATATCAAACTGTGCTTGAAAACCTTCAAAAAAATAAATACAGAAAACATAGATTGTAAATCAAGTCTGAGAACTTAGCAATAATTTTCACAAAAATTATCTGTAGGATATGCACAACCCAGTAGTAGAAACATTATATGCACAACCCAGCATGCACAACCCTGCAGTAGAAACATTATATGCACAACCCAGCATGCACAACCCAACAATAGAAACACAACCCAGCATGCAAAACCCAACAGTAGAAACGTTATATGCACAACCCAGCATGCACAACCCTGCAGTAGAAACATTATATGCACAACCCAGCATGCACAACCCAAGAGTAGAAATATTATTATATGCACAACCAGTAGAAACATTATATGCACAACTTACCAGTAGAAACATTATATGCACAACCACTAGAAACATTATATACACAACCCAGCAGTAGAAACATTGAAGAAATGCTCAATGACTCGAACCAGATGGATTACATAGAGGGTACTTAGAATTTATAATCTCTTCACTACATCAAATATCATTCTGGTAAATTAACACATATTTCTCTTAAACGTCATGGAATCTGATTGTAATACCCGGCTAGAGTCCGGCATCGAAATTCTACTCTCCGGTGGAATCCAAGATGTCAGAATTCTCTAGAAGGGTAAGAGTTATGTTTATCTAAAGTCTTTGAGTATGTTTTAATGTTTTACGTATAAAAGGAAATGAGGGTTTGAAAGAAATGTACCAAGGAAGAAATGCCAGGTTCGGCCGCCGAAGGTGAAGTTCGGCCGCCGAACATGCATGAGTTTGGAATCACGTTAGGCCGCCGAAGGTGGTCTGGCCAGCCACCTATAAAAGGCCCTAGGTCGGTGAATGGATAAGATTTCTTCTATTTTCACAGACAGAGGTGAGACCATGCTTTTCCTTGGGTGATCTTCATATTTTCTTCAAATCTTTCAAAGGTTTGATGGGTTTGATATTGTTTTGAAGCTTTTGAGCAAATCTACCAAAAGTTTTGAAGTTGGAGACTTTGAGGGAGAGTTTCTCCATATCTCCACGTTGGGATCGTTTATCTTCTTGTTTGTAAGAGGTAAGTGTAGATCCTGAACTTCTTTTCATGCTTTATGAAGGTTTTATGGTGTTTTATGGGTAGAAATGCATGATTAGGTTAAGTGGAGTTTTTGGTTGATTTGTGGTCAAAGCATGTATATGTGTTGAGTTGTGATGTTTGTTGGGGTTTTAAGTTAGTTGTAGACCCCTTTGTGCCTATACTTGAGTATATGCAGGTTGTGGAATTTTGGGTTGCATGTTTGTGTGAAGTTTGGGTGAGTTTTTCATGAAGCAGAGCAGGGTTCTGCCTTACTGGCAAACCCAATTTCGGCCGTCGAAGGAAGGTTCGGCCGCCGAACATGCTAAGGAGGTAGTTTCGGCTGCCTAAGCTTGCCCCCGAAAGTTTAGACTTTCGGCTCTGGAGGGGGATTTCGGCCGTCGAAGGTGCCGCCGAAGGTTGGGGACTTTCGTCTCTAGAGAGGACTTTCGGCAGCAGAAGTGCCGCCGAAAGTGCTTGAGTTTTGGCTCTGGAAGGGACTTTCGGCCGCCGAACCTACCGCCGAAAGTGCCCTGTCCAGCCTTCTTTTGCATGTTTTATGTGATTGTTTTAGGATGTTTTAGGGGGTTTTTGGAGAGTGTTATAGAGTTGTTCTGGAGCTAGTTTGGTCCCTCATTTGCGTCCACCTGTGTAGGAACGGACCAGAGGAACCGAAGAGAGCAGTAGTGAGCACTGCTTCAGAGTATTCAGAGTCAGTTCAGAGTCAGCCAGAGGTGAGTGGAACTAAACTTAATGTTTTAAATTGAGAAATTAAATGCTTTTAGCATGTTCCATGCATCATGATATGTAATAGGTTGAGTGCACTAGACTACACTAATGTGACGCATTGCATTATTCTATGCTTGTACGGATCGGACATAGTGGATTCATTAGCCCTCGTAGTAAAGTCCTGAGGAGCCCTGAGAGGGCCGGGCATAGGGCACCCTAGGGTGTGTAATAAAGTCCTGAGGAGCTCCTTCGCGGGCTGGGCACAGTTGAGGGATTTTTGAATCAGTCCGTCTGAGATGGGTGATTTACTTGTGATGTGATGCATTTCATGTGAGCATATTTATTAACATGATTTTATTGATTCTACTCACTGGGCTATAGTAGCTCATCCCTCTCCTTAATCCCAGTCTTACAGGATCAGAGGTCAAGGGAAGTTCAGCAGGGTACAGGAAGAGTAAAGAGTTTTGTAATAGCATAGTGTGGACATGTAATCTTGAAAAGAGATGTATTAGCTTTGTATAGAGTTTAGTAGTGTGCTTGACCCATATGTATTGTAAATCCCTTTTGTATGCATGGTTTGTTTTATGTAAATGTTTTTTTTTTATGAGTATGTGAAAACCAGGCTTAACATGTATGAGTTTAACCCGTCTAGAGCAAGCTCTAGTAAGGGGTTCTGTAGTACAGAGATAGTGTATGCACAGATTGAGCCTTGGTTCAGAGAAAAGTTTTATGCTTTTTACAGAAAATGTATGATCAAGTAAGGGATTTTACAGGTACACAGAGAGTATAGCAGGCTTGCTACGGGTCCCGACGACCTTAAGTCGACCTGGATCCTAGCGCCGGTAGCGGTTCGATTTTCGGGTCGTTATACTGATAGTATTAACATATTTTAACAGCAACTGAAAAGATCTTGATTATCACATTAAGAGTAATTAAATAGCAAATAATCAGATAATCAGATTAATAGTCTATAAATTCTAAAAATCTTTAATAGCAACTTTTAGTTCATAAATCAGATTAATAGTCCATAAATTCTAAAAATCAGTGTCACAGTAACCAAATAGCAAATAATCATACCAGTATCCAAATAATCAGATTAATAGTCCATAAATTCTAAAAATCTTTAATAGCAAAAAATTTAATTGCAAACCTAAAGAGAGTTCCAGTCAAAGGAGATGTCGCCGACGCCGATTGAGGAGAGACAAGGGTTGTCTCCGACAGTCGTAAGTGAAGTGGGGAGAGAAGCGTCAATTGGAAAGAGTACATGTCATTGACTAGGGAGAAAGAAGGAGATGTTGCCGATGCTGACAGGAGAAAGGGAAGAGTTGTCTCTAACTGGAAAGTGGGAGATGTCGCCACAACGGAGAGAGAGAAGGAAATATTGCTGACTGGGGAGAGAGAAGATTTATTGTCGACTGGGGAGAAAAAGGAGACATCGCCGGTGCCGACTGGACTCGTCAGTGAAGTGGGGGAGAGAGGCGTTGTTGCTATTTATACTTGAATTAACAATTGAAAAAACAAAAATAATCTGAGACTTATTTTACCTTTAATAAAAAAATTTTTATATTATTTGAAAAATTGACATGAATATAATCGAGAAAATAATTGAAGAATTGCATAATGGCCTTTTGGGTACTATGAATTATGGTTGCTTGCTTCTTGAACTTTCTCTTTTTTTTTTTTTTTTTTTTTTAATCCCTTTTCTTTGTGAGGTAGTAGGATTTTGCTTTTCTAGATCCGCGGCCGCCTTTCTATTTATGGGAAGGACCGACTCTTTCATTCTTATCCAAGTGTGAGTTCATTTCCTCTCCATCCGGATGAGACTTTTCTTTTTCATTTCATTTTTTATTTTATTTTTGATAGGAATAATTATTGATGGAAGTAGCCATCTGTTTCCTGTTTCCTAACTTGTTTTTTATAATTTAGTTGTTTGTGCTTTTAAAACTAAATTTAAGTGTTGGGAGGGCGATAGTAAGCATTGACTTTAGATTTGAGATTGCTACCGTCTTCCCATCTCATTGACATTGTGTTCTTTTGGTGACTTCTACATAGTGATTATAGAAGACTACTCTTCTCTTTCTGTGCTTGTTAGTTTTATCGTTCAATCCAGTTTGATATATTTTATTATTGTATGTGACAATTTTCTCTCTATTTTGAAACTGTGGATTGCCTGGATTTTGTTTCGTTTTTCATGCATTTTCAATATGCTTATAATGGCCTGAGAGGCTAAAATTTGGAGATGTGGAATATCAATAAGCCTCTGAGGCGTTCTTTCTTATGCAACCGATACTTGTGATGGAGACGGCGTTGTTGTGGTGTTTTTCAGATCTGTCTCCGAGTCTCCTGTTTTGGGTCCTAGGATTTCTGTGCTGGGCTATTTTTGTATCCTCTTATCTGTACATTGGGCCTTAGTTTCTTTATGTGCTTGGTCCTTATATAATCCGACCTTGACCGTTGATCTCAATGAAATTAATTTTATTTTAAAAAAAAATTGATGGTATTAAACAATGCAAATGAAGGGTAAATATGTGGTGGTAAAGGGCTAAAGGATGACGCTTAGAGGCAGGGTGTTTAAAGGTGGATTTAGATCAAATTTGTGTCCAAATTATCCTTGTTTATCATGAAAACTAGTTATTTGGATTTGTAATTGCAAACTAATCTAATTCCATATTTAATCATATATTTTATTTATAGATTAATTATTAAAACCATTTAATAACTCTATACATCATCAACTATCAAAATAAATTTTACCTAATTAATATCATAATAATTATGATATATAAATGAAAAGTCATTCATATAAATCTCAATTACAAATCACTTGTTTATATTTTGCTAAAATAATACCATTAAAAAATATCATAAAAAATAAAATAATTAAATTTAGATATTACATTTTAAATAATAAAAGAGAAAAAATATTTAATTAATTTAAGAAAAAAATATTTAATTAATTTTAAAAATTATATACGAGTGAAAAATTTTAAATATGATGTAAACATGATGCGAAAACGATAAAAAAGAATTTAAAGATTAGGATTGAGCTAAAAAAAATAATTAAAAATTAGGATTGAGCTTATTCGTATTAGTATCAAAATTATGTCAATCCATTTATGACACGATAATAATTATATTATGTCATAAATTGATCTGCTAATCTAATTTAACATGTTTATAATACATTTTATTATTTATATTATGTATTAAATTGTGATTCACCAACTCATTTTATTTGTAAACTTATAATTATATTATTAAAAAGACATATTATCCATCATAAATATTAACGTTTTTATAAATTATTTTTATTTTATTTATTAAAAATTTATTTAATATATGTATTTGTATAATATTATATTATATTGTAAGTTTTTTGTTAAAATTTGAATTTATTAAATATTAAATTCTCATTTTTAATATTAAATAATTAATCTTTGTATTTTAATATGTTAATAAATTTACAAATGTTAAAAATAAATATGTAAATTTCATATAATATACTATTTAAAAATATTTAAAAAATAAATTTATATAAAAATATGTCAAATAGATAATATTAATTCATATCAAAACGTGTTAAATATTTTTAATTTTATCCAATCGTATTAATAAATTATTTATATTAAATCATATTAAATGATCGTACTATCTTATATTAACTCAACAGAATTAAATTAATCATTACATATTGTGTAACACATATAATAAAAAATTCATATTAATGTTTAGATCTTTTACATGATTAATTAATTGTGTCGTGTTTATGGTCTTCGTATCAAATTTGTATGGACAAGAATATGACTCAGTGAATTTGAATTGCCACTCCTAAATCTTGCAAACAACATTCTAATAATATAAATATAAAAAAAATTCACTTCAAAATAAAAAATTATAACTTTAATTTTAATTTTATGGAAATTAAAATTAGAATAAAAAATAAAATAATTTTTATATATTATTTTAACTTTTTCAAAAATATAAGTAATTTTAATTTTACAGAAATTTAAAAATAAAACAAAAAACAAAATAATTTATACACATTATTTTAACTCTATTTTCTATAAACGTGGCTAGTTTTGATTTTGTACAAATTAAAAACTTAAAATAAATTTTACTTATTATTTTAATTTTTTTAATTATAACTAATTTTAATTTTTCAAAATTAAAAAAATAAAATAATTTTTATATATTATTTTAATCTTTTATTTTAAATGTGACTAATTTTAATTTTGCATAAATTAAAATAATTGCAGAAAGATATTACATAAATGTGATTAGTTTTAATTTATAAAAAATTAATTAAATTGAGATATTACACTAAATGTGATTAATTCTTCAAAAATCAAATCTGAGTCCCTTGTAAAAGCATTTATTGATCTTATACCAGTGTACGCAAGACATGTGGGCATATTAGTAGAATTTATAAATATAATGCTAAGAAGTAGTTTGATGTGAATGGTTAGGAATCGTGAAGTAGCTAGTTAGATTACGTGAGAGAGAAATTAGTAGTATATAGATTTAAAAGGGAGAAAGAAAGAAGATTGATTAAAATTAGTTTTGAAAAATTATCAAAACACCATAATAATCCACTAAATAAAGAAAAAAAACTTCAAGAAAAAAAAACCTGAAGTCAACTAAAATGATGAATTATTAATTTCACGTGGACTCCATTGTGAATTATAAAAAGTTTTGAAGTTGCATGCATTAAATCGAATCAAATTAAAAAAATTGAAAATTAAAATTTCATATTTATAAATATCTAACCGAACTGATTTTGATCAAATATTAAATCGAACTGAATCGGTCTGATTTGATTCGATTTAATTTAATTTAATTTGATCGATTTAAATTTTTAATAAATTTTTTATTTTTTACTATTTATTTTTAGTATTTTAAAATTTAATTAAAATATTTTAACCTAATCTAATCTAATCTCTTTATATTATTGAAAATAATATATATTATCACTAATTGGTTTAGTTTGGCTTTTTTGATTTTTTTTGTTAAAAAATCGAACCAAACTGAAATAATCGAAATTTTTAAAATTAAAAATCAAACCGAATCGAAATTATAAAAAACCAAAATAAATTTTTAAATTAATTCAATTCAGTCAATTTTTCGATTTAAACCGAATACTAATCACCCTAATCAACTTCAGTCTTTACTCGTTATAAACTTTGTATAAGATTAGATGATTTGATTAAGGGATGAATTATATAAGACTCTTTATTTTAAAAAAAAAAAACTATTATTTTGATTGGCTGATAAAATGATTATCGCAAATTACATAATTTATGATTACATTATTTAATAAATCATAAAATAATGATGTTCATTTAAGTTTATACAATGACTAAAAACACACAGATTTAATTTATCACATTATATTGTATTATATGGCATCATCCAAAAGCAAACTTTAAATAATTATTTTATAAAAGATAATTATAATAATGGAATCACTCGTTGAGATCATCATCTTCTATCTCTGATATTAGTACAAAGCTAGGGAATGCCGTAGTAATGTCCCTGCAAAACCCAAAATTTTTCATCAAAAGATATTCTTTAATTTTTTATTTTTATTTAAAAAAAAAAAAAAGGGAATTTACTTCAAATGAGGAATAGTCATGGTCTTGAGCAAGGATGGATACCGAGTTACAAAATCATCCCATTCTTGTATATCAATTCTCCCATCTCCTTTCGTATCAGCATCCTTAAATGTCTATGCAAAATTGCATTTACTGGATAATTACATAGATGGGTATCCATAATTATTAGAAAATAAGGAAAAAAAAATTATTTCTATTATATTTTTATGAAATATTTACCTTATCAATTATGCTTTCAACAATGTCATCTGAGAGAGTCAATTCTGATTCTTCTAGAAGTGCCAAGATGAGATTTTTGAGCTTTTTCAGAATAGATGATAGATTATCAGATCATAAGAATATAACTTTGCATGTATACATGATTGGATATCACCAACTTTACATTACCTCATTGCGTTCAATGAAGCCTGTTTGGCTCATATCATGTAGTTGAAAAGCAACTGCCACAGTACACAACAAACAATTTTAATATTATTAGAAAAAAAAAAAGATACTGGATTTACATGAATCCAAGATAAAAATCTGTAGCGTGATCCATATAAGAATTATAAACTCAGCATGGGTTCATGTAAACTCGGTTTAAGCTAGAATTTTTTGAATTTTACAGGCAACTTTTTCTGCTCGAGATGCTTCAGGATGGAACACAGACAGAGATCTTACGAACTCCTCGAACTCTATTACTCCATCTTGCTTGGAGTCGAACAACTGGAAAACCTTTTAAGAAGAAAAATAAAAAATGCTAGAATATGAATGTTGCTTGTATGCTGCCTTTACAGAAAAAGAAAAGAAAAGTAAAAAATGGAAAGCTTACCCTGTCAGATATTAGAGTCTGCTTCTTGCTGTTTCTGAACAATCCAAGCTGAAACTCTTCCTGAACACTCACAATAATGCTAAAGCTTTAAGAATAGCCTTTTTATTTATAAATGTTTGGCCACGATGGATGAAACTTACTTTGCTGATAAGCCCATCATCTGTCAAAGAACTGCTTAACTTCTTGAATAACTCATATAAAGCTTCAACTTGAGCCTCATTGACTGCAGGAATCAGGAGGGGTAAAAAAAAAAAAACTATTCTTTTAGGCATGTACAGTTTGGTTGAAAGAGAACTCCATAGCAACAAGAATTAAGAAAGCTTACAATAGGTTTGAGAAGCAAGAACAGCTGGATCTTCATATTTAATTCGTTGCTTTGTGCAAAGGCATCCCATCCCAGCCGTTCTTTCTTCTTTCTAATTTTTTTTTTTTTTTTTTTTTTTGTTATTTCTTAATGTTCAATATGAGCCACCCTTCAAGAGAAACAGAATATATACACACACGCGCGTACATACCAAAGGACTAAAAGGTCCTTTTGGATAATTTACAATATAGTTATTGAAATTTAATAAAATCTATAATTTAGCCTTTACTTTTTTTAAACGAAAACATAATGAATCAAATAATAATTTATGAGCTATACAGTAATTATTATTATTTTTTTTTTATAAAAGTGAATATTTTTAAAATAAATTAGTGAAAGGATTTGAATTTAAAATTTTTATGTGCCATATATCTTGAAGATGCAGAAAGAAAAATTATGTGATAATTTCTGAGGAAGTAGAAGCAAGTTGATGAAGATTACGATATACATTTTTTTTCCCGTTTACAATCCTTCTGTCCACTATGAAGTAGAATCCAACTCCATTGGCTGCAAGATGAAGGCATTTGAAGCCCTAAACACTTACGTAAATTTGTTGGTTGGGAAATGCATTAGCATTTGTTGGTGATATCATTTCATTTGATATAATTACTTCCCCGTACGTAATCAAGACCTTACATTTATATATATATATATATATATGTTTTTCATTTTAATTTAAGCCTTTTAATTTTATTATTAACTCAATTTTTTAGTTCAGTGCAATTTTAATTAATTTTTAAAATTAATATCTGAAAATCAAGTTTCGATTTATTTTACAGAAAGCATTTTATAGAAAAATATATTTTTTATAATTTTCTGATAATTAAAAATACTTAAACATTAATAAAAAGTATTTTTCTAATTAAAAAAATAGATTGAATGTAAGAAAATAAAAATGACTTGCTTTTTAAATAAAGTCATATTTTGAATTTTAAAAATTTTATTAACACTTTTATATATAAATTTATTAATATTTTTATTTTTAAATTAAAATAAAATAATGAAAATAGGTCATTTTGTTGAAACATATATATAAAAAATATTTTTTCACAGAAAATAATTTGTACAAAAATATCAAGTTATTTTTTTATAAGCAAATGGAGCCTTATATTTAAAATTATTTTTCTTTACACATACATGCATATTATCTACTTATTACACATTATATATTATATTATATGTATAAGGTCTTTTAGATATTAAAGTGTAAAACTTTATATTTTTTTACGATGGTAATCTGATTTTTTAATTTTGAATTACAAAATTTTTTCTTTTAATTTTTTTATAATTACAGCTAAATAATTAAATTAATTTTAACTAAAAACTCCTGATGCTTATGCATAATATAGTTTGTCACTTATTAATTTATTATTGGTAAATTTTCTTTTATGCAATGATAACAAGTTAGTTAGGTTTTAATCGGATTGAACACATAAAAAAATAAAAAAATAAAATTTTTACTAACATGGATCACGTTTAAATAAAAAAAGTAATAATAATTAAAAAAAATAAATATTTTTATTTTTGTTACAGCAAAATACGAGATCATTCATTTTAGTTGGATTATCGCAAATTATAAACTGTCCAATGTCTGGTCTCTAACAATATTCATATAAAATAATAATCGAAAAATCTTAGAACAGTTCTAAGAGATTGAGAAGGGGAGAGGTTTTGAGTGCTAGCTCTCTGCATTTCATACAGATTCTAGAGACTCTCAAAAGGATTTCTGTCAAGAGTTATCTGAAACTCTCATAAGATACCTTTTTATATTAAAACCCTAAAATTTGAGTATAATAGTATTTATTTATTTATTTAAGTAATAAGTATGGCATATAAATTTTAGACAGTTTTAATTAAATCTCTACCTAATTAATTAGATTAAAATCATAATTTTTTTCAAATTATAGTTTTATCTCAATATCAATTTATATGTAATCAAATCCTACTTGATTTAACTTCTCATTTTATTTTTTCTTGCAATTCTTTATGGACATGATCCACTAGCTTTCAAATATGTTGGCAACAAATATAATTAACTAATCAATTAATTTAAAGGCTAAGAACATTGTCTAGCAGCATGTCAAGACTATCCAAGTATTCAAAATGTCAAAAATAATTTGACTTAACTTTTCAGTGCATAGTTTGTTATTATAATTAATATCCTTTCATCGCAAATGTCTCGATTTAACATTTGATGTGTAGAACATGTCTGCAATGTTTTTTTTTTAAAAATGGCGTGTCTGCAATGTTAAATCATATTAGTTCTCATTTATTAGCCATTGATCTATTGAATGAAATTCCAAATTTCATTTGCTAATTTCATTTCATCTTTGTGCAAGGATTTCACGATCAATGCTAGAAGAAAATAAATGGAACATTTCCTAATTTAACCGAGGCTGATAAATCTTATCTCAATTACACAAATATCTTCGTACAGTTTCTAATATATCCAATTTATCCCATTTGTTACTCATGAACCAAGTAACGTGTAAAATTGATACAGGACTATTTAGATTCCGTCAGGAGTTGTAACCAATATCGTTTGGTTAAGACGAAATAAGAGAAAAGATAGGCTAAAAGACGAAAAGTCTTATTGAAATTTCTTAAAAATTGGAAAGTGAGTTCCTAATAGCCAAGGGAGGCTATTTATAATAGAAATAAAATCCTAATAGGAGTCTAAAATTCTAATAGCCAAGGGAGGCTATTTACAATAGAAATAAAATCCTAATATGCAAAAATAATCCTAATCCTAATAGGAGTCTAAAATCCTAATATGCAAAAATAATCCTAATCCTAATAGGAGTCTAAAATCCTAAATAAAATCCTAATATGTAAAATTATAAAAATATCCAAAATATCCAAAAAATATAATTAAAATGTAAAAGTTAGCCCCGGTCCAAGTCTGCCGTAAAATCCAAGGCTAGTTGCTCCGTGTCATTCCCTTCCACTTGTAAAGAACTCGTCCTCGAGTTGTCATCAGCAGGGTAATACTGAAATAGATCTGCCACATTAAACGTCTTGGAAATTTTCATTTCATGTGGGAGGTCAAGAATATAGGCATTGTCATTGATCTTCTAAATGATCCGGAATGGACCAATCTTCTTGGCGTCAAGCTTTTTCTGTCCTCCCCCATGCTCCTTGCGTAAATACACCATAACTTGGTTACCGACATTGAAGGACTTGAAATGCCTATATTTATCAGCTGTAGCTTTATATTTGTCATCGGCTTCTGTAAGGTATTGTTGTACCTGTTTGAAAACATCCACGTGCTGCTTTGCCAAGTTGCTTGCTGCAATACTGTTGTAAGCAAATTCCACCTGGTCTTGGAGGTTTTCACTCTCCTTTGGACTCATCTTGTAATGAGGCAGATTCGGTAATTTTGATCCAGGAATGACATTAATCTGATATTGGATATCCTGCGGAGGTGGAAGCTTTGATGATTCCTCCACTATCTTAGGAAACTCCTTCAACAACTCTTTAACGGGTGGTGGTAAAGATGGTGCATCCTCCATTGTACTTTTTTCTCTCACCAATAAAGTCAGTGTGCCTCCAGATTTCTCAACTGCGCCTGATAGCTTCTGCACTCCCGTAGAAATAGCAACAACATTCTTCTCTTCCACTTTAGAATGTTTCGTGGAACCGGAAGGCAAGATAGTAATCTTCTTTTGATTTCACGTGAACATGTATGAATTCTCCTTCCCTTTATGCAAAGCATCAATATCGAACTGCCAAGGGCGACCTAGCAAAATTCCACAGCAATCCATATCCACAACATCACAATTAACAGGTTCAGTATAAGATTTACCGATCGAGATAGGCACGCTGCAGATTCTGTTGACCTCAATTGTCGGTCCTTCCTTAATCCATCCGACTTTGTATGGTGAGGGGTGAGGGGTGAGACTGTGTAGGCAACTGTAATTTTTCTACCAATTGCTTAGCTATCAAATTCTCACAACTACAGCTATCGATAATTAGCCTGCAAATTGCATCTCCTACTCGACACTTGGCCTGGAAAATCTTCCTCCTTTGCGTCTCATCCTCTTGTTTAGATGAGCATAAGATTTTCTTCACTACATAGGTGACTGCCTTTCCCTTATTGTCGACCACAAGATTGGCGGCCACAGGATTGGCGACTGGTTGGGGGTGTGCGGTGGCGGCGGGTTAGTGGATTCCCTGCTACAAGGTCAATTGTCCGATCATCTCCCTCAATTCTGCCAAAGATGCCTCAATCGCAGCAAGTCGCGCCTCTTGGTTATTTGCCATGGTTGAACTTCGCTCTGATACCAATCTGATACAGGACTATTTAGACTCCATCAGGAGTTGTAACCAATATCGTTTGGTTAAGACGAAATAAGAGAAAAAATAGGCTAAAAAATGAAAAGTCTTATTGAAATTTCTTAAAAATTGGAAAGTGAGTTCCTAATAGCCAAGGGAGGCTATTTATAATAGAAATAAAATCCTCATATGCAAAAATAATCCTAATTCTAATAAGAGTCTAAAATCCTAATAGTCAAGGGAGGCTATTTACAATAGAAATAAAATCCTAATATGCAAAAATAATCATAATCCTAATAGGAGTCTAAAATCCTAATATGCAAAAATAATCCTAATCCTAATAGGAGTCTAAAATCCTAATAGCCAAGTGAGACTATTTATAATAAAAATAAAATCCTAATATGTAAAATTATGAAAATACCCAAAATATCCAAAAAATATAATTAAAATGTAAAAGTTAGCCCCGGTCCAAGTCTGCCGTAAATTCCAAGGCTAGTTGCTCCGTGTCAAAAATGAATAAAAATATAAGAGTCCCTATATAAGATTATTCATTGATTACAAGTTAAAGGTTCACTTACACAACAATCACTTAAGTAATCCATAAACATATAGACACATGTCATTTTCTATATGAATTTTTTAGACGGATCAGTGCAATACCTTATTCATAAAATAAGCACCTACATATTAATTTAGATATCGCACATATCTCAATCTATGAGATCAGTTACTTCCTCTAAAAGGAAAGAACATAATATGTACTAGTCTGAATAACTCTAATCATTGTTCAATCATGATAAGAGTATTGACCAGGAAAATTTGGAGACATTACTTAGGAATCTCAAAATTATAACCATATTATAATTTTCTTTGCATAATAGTATAGTTTCATAAACTTTATTTTTACATAATATTTAATTAACATTAAAGATAAATAATGACCTTATGTAGTGTATTTAAACACTTAAAATACATGAAAAATAATATTCAACTATAAATTACAAATTGGCTGTAGGACATATTACTAACACAGGTGATTTTGATCAAAATTAATTTAAATATTTAGTCTATAATTACAATAAAATTAAAAAAAAGTAAAATTTATTGTTTAAAATTAAAAACTCACACTATAATTATATAAAAAAGGTAAAATTTCTTGAACTTTTACGTTCAACAAGCTTATGTATAAAACTAAATTACAAATTTTAATTTTAAAATTTAGGTAAAATTACATTCGATTAAAAAAAAGTTAGGATAATAACTTAAAATTAAAATAAAAAAACACATAAATGTTGACTTCTGTCATCCATTTGCGAACATTACGTTTTTCGTGGGAAAATTAATAAATTGAGCAGTTTCATCATTTTTAAGTAATAATTTTAAGATCACATAGGTCAATTAATCAAACTGTGTGGGAACACCGTTCATATATACTTATTTTAAAATCAAATTAATTAATGAAATACATCAAATAATTAAAACTTATCATTAAAAAGGAGATGGTGTTTTAATTAATTTGATTTTTTTATTAAAAAAATTCAATTATAATTCAAATTCAACACTTTTGTTGTCAAAAAAATTTATTAGTGGTCAGTGGAAAAAAACATTATTCTTAATTTTGAGTGGCAAGAGCACCAAAGAATGTTCATAAATCATCCAACCTACAAATGCTAATTAAACTCTAAGATGGGAATATGCTATTCTTAGTAATGATGGAGAATCATCATCAAAATCACTTGGTTAATGTCTTCAAGGATGATTTTTCATCTATCATTTCATATTGATTCTCAAAGAAAAGCCAACCATTATTTTTTAAATTACTATTTATTGCATTTATCATGTATTATAACAAAATAAATAATTAATTCATTATTTAAAAAACCATTAATTCAGCTCTAAATTTTGAGTTTATTAAATATTTTTATTTCTTCATCTATTTTTATCAGTTTTCATCATTAAGCTTAATTATAAAAATAAACCAAATTTTTTGTAATTTTTATCAATCTAATTCAACCGTTTAAATCTTATAATAGTTTGTCAAATTTTGAAAATTCATAAAAAATTGATTCAAGTTTATTAAAATTATGAAATATTATTGTAATTTTGTTCATTTTTTTAATATATACTTCCATTGTATTTTCAAGTTGATCCAACATTATTATAACTACGTGATGTTGTTGAAATAATACTGATAATATGGCCGAAACGTTGTGATTGATCAATCTGCAAGGGAGAAAAAGTGAGGTGATTGACGTCTACAGTAGCCACTCTGAGGCTCAAGTCAGTAAAATAAAGAATGAAGTGAGAGTAAGAAATTACTTAAAACTTAAGAGTAGTTGTGTTAGAATTGTGTACCTTTGTCTCTATAATCATTAACTTTTATATAGACCATCTATATAAATTTCAGTTAATTATGGCATCTTCTGATAATCCGGTTGATATTAGCTAATTGATAGCGGATCTCGCTATTATAGGCGCAACGAGAATCTGCCAGATTATATCTGCTAATGGTAATTTTATGTGAAAACTCGACCCATTCAAGAGATGGTGAGTCTTAATAAAGAATCAGGTGTTACGATGTCCGGATCTTTGTATCGGCTTATCAGGCTCTTGCCACGTGACTCTATCTTATGATGACCGCTCATGACTTACTTTGGGCGATAGTTGTGCTATATCAGAGATCTCCTCATTGGTCTTCGATTCTTTAGATTTGAAGGTGACAATTGTCTTCACGATCTGGGGTATGTGGCTTGTTTAAATTGACCTTTCATGCTTGGGCCGCTTTTCCTGATAATTGCTTTATTTTGTTGTTTTCATGAGAAATCTTTTCTTCTATACTCTTTTTCATTATTTTTGCGAAGTGTCTATATGCTCGGTACTCGACTGTAACGACCTGAAAACCGGACCTCTACCCGTAGCAAGCCTACTACGCATCTTGTGTACCTAATAAAATCCCATACATGATCATACATTTTCATAAAAATTTAAACATTTCATATACTAAGCTCAACCTGTGAATGCATCATAAACTGTATACATAAAACCCACACTAGAGCCCTCATCAAATGCTCTAGTATTGTAATACCCGGCTAGACTCCGGTATCGAAATTCCTACCGTCCGGTGGAAACTCGGATGTCGGAGGCCTCTAGTAGGGTAGAAACATGTTTTCATAAAATGTTTTAAAGTATTTCATGGTTTTAAGTATGAAAATTTAATGAGTTTTACATGAAAAGTCTTTGGAGGAAAACCCAGGTTCGGCCGCCGAAAGTCAAGTTCGACCGCCGAACGTACATGCTTTTTGGAGGCACGTTAGGCCCCCGAAAGCATGAGTGAGGGCAGTCCAGGTTCGGCCGCCGAAAGTCAAGTTCGGCCGCCGAACATTGCATGGATGCGGAGGCACATTCGGCCCCCGAACGTGGCCTGGCCAGCCACCTATAAAAGGGGCACTTAGCCGAAATGGGCGAGCTTTCTCCCATTTTCGGCCACAGCAAGCTTCCGACCTTCCCTTTTTCAACTCTTGTGTTTTTCCTCCAAATCCCCACCATTTTTCTTGAGTTTAAGCTTGCATTGAAGGTTTTGAACTTTTGAAACAAGTTTTGGAGTTTTGGGAACTCAGGAGCTCACTTTCTTGGATCTCCAAGTTTAGGTCGTCTCTCTCTCGATCTTCAAGAGGTAAGAGCCGATCTTAAGCTCAATGCATGTTTTAAGTAAGTTTAAGTGATTTTATGGGGTAGAATGGCATGTATAGGGTTGTATGAGTTTTTAAGCGAATGTTAGGTTTTATGTGATTTTTGAACAATGTGGCATGTTTGAGTATGCTTGAAGTGTTGTAGTTGGGGTATTTGTTTGTTTGAGGCCCCTAGGAGCTTGTATGCATGTTTTGGTTGAGTTTATGCATGATTTGAGAGTTGGGAGGCGAAAATGCACAAAGGAGCCAAGTTTCTGCCCTTTGGCAGAAACCAGGTTCGGCAGCCGAAGGCACTTTCGGCCGCCGAACATGGCTGGGGAGGCAGGCCTTTCGGCTGCCGAAGTTGCCCCCGAAAAGAGACTTTCGTCTCTGTCTGGGAGTTTCGGCCGCCGAAGGTGCCGCCGAACCTGTCTGACTTTCGGCTCTGGAAGGACTTTCGGCCGCCGAACCTGCCGCCGAAAGTGCCCTGTTCAGCCATTTCTTGCATGTTTTTATGTGATGTTTTCCCGATGTTTTAGGGGGTTTTTGGGGAGTATATTAGAGTTATGTTTATGTATGTTTGGTCCCTCATTGGAGTCCACCTGTGTAGGTTCGGACCCGAGGAACCGAGGACCCCAGCAGTGAGCCAGCTGCTACAGAGTTTGTCAGAGCTAGCCAGAGGTGAGTGGAATAAACCTTAAGTTTTAAATTAAATGAAATATAAATTTGAGCATGATCCATGCATCATGAATGCCATGAGATATAGTAGGTTGTTGCATTAGTATTCACGAATATGTTGTATTGCATTTTTGATGATGATGTGGATTGGTTATTGGATGATCCTTTAGTCCTCATATGATATGATGATGTTATGGCATGATATGGTATGGAAGTCCAGGTTGTACCCATTCTACGTCCCTGGCACGATGTAAGAGAAAGTCCAGGTTGTACCCATTCTACGTCCCTGACACAGTTGGACTGTATGATATGTTATGTTAAGAGAAAGACCGGTTGTACCCATTCTACGTCCCGGCACAGTTGGACTATGAAGAGGACTATAGGTGACAATACCATCCGAGATGTGATTTGTTGTGATGTGTTGCATTCCATGAAAGCATAAAATTTTAATATATTGTTTCCACTATTCTGCTCACTGGGCTTTGTAGCTCACCCCTCTCCCCTAACCCCAGGTGTGCAGGTACAGGGTAGACCAGAAGGTTAGCCAGAGTTTTTGAAGTATGTTGATGTAATAAGTTAGATTGTGGACATGACAATTGTATTATGATGTAATGTAGGAGATTACAGTATGTTATATAATGAGGTATTTTGAGGTTATAGATGTGCTTGACCCTATGAGTATTGTAATCCCTTGTTGATGCATGATCTTAGATATTTATGATATAGATGTAAGCCAACTCATCTCATGTTGTATCGCCCGTTGGGGCATTAATGAGATCCCACAGAGGGATCATGATTATGATCATGACTATGTACATGTATGTTCAGGTTGAGTTGGATGTTTAAAAGAAAAGTTTAAAATTTTTATGCATGTTGTTGATCATGTATGGGATTATACAGGTTTACAGATTATATGTCAGGCTTGCTACGGGTCCCGGCGGCCTTAAGTCGACCCGGATCCTAGCGCCGGTAGCGGTCCGATTTTCGGGTCGTTACAGAATGGTATCAGAGCCCTAGGTTCATAGGATCGGACCTAGAGTGTCGGGCTCATAGATGTTATAGAAGGTCAAGCACAATAGGAAGGTCATGTCCACTAGGATAGGATGTTGAGTCCTGTCTTGCATGATGATGTGAAATGCCATGACTTTATGCATGTGCATTAATGATATGCTATGCTATGTGATGTATGTGATGAGGGTTCATGTGTGCCCACATGAACCATATGACGCTAATGTTTGCTTGATATGAGCTGTTTTTCAGAGAATAGGATGAGAGGAACTCGTCGATCTGCGCGATTGACTGGAGTGCCACCTGAAGATGAGGGCACGAGCGCCCGTCCTCCTACATTGCCTAGGGCAATGTCTTGTAGAGCCAACAGAGAGAGGGTGTCAAGGGACCCTAGAAGGTCTTTTGATGCTAGCAGAAGGGGGACAGATAGAGGAGGAAGTTCTTCCGATGTGAGGGAGGTTACAGGAGAGGATCAGAGGAGGGATGGGAACTTGGATGTGAGCATGGAGGAAGAAGGGACAGGGGAATCTCAGGGAGGCGTTCAGGCCTCGGGGTATGGTTTTCCACCCCATTATCCACCCTTCCCACAGGGTTCAGGGTATCCGATGAGAGGCACATCGGATTACTCCAGCTTTAACCCCTACCCTACCTACATGCCTTATCCACCTTTCTATCCACCTTACACACAGTACCCAGTTTATCCACCCTCACCCTTCTATCCAAACCCGGCAAACCCCACCTCGGGGAATGCTGCACGTCCACCTCCACCACCTACAGAACCAGCAGTCCCAGTTACTCAACCTCCTAGACCTAGCTCAGTTGATGGGAGCAAAGTAAAGATGACAGACTATCTCAAGCTGGATGCTCCCAAATACAAGTCAGGGGATGACCCCTTTGAGTATCTGAGAGTGGTAAAGACAATAACTGATGAGCTAGGGGCAAGTGACAGCAGGGCCATTCAGATGGCAGGGTTCACTTTAAAATGCAAGAAGGCACGGGAATGGTTCAAGTGTTATGTGGACCCGAGACTAGACGGTATGACATGGGAGGAATTTGCGAATGAGTTCGCTGGATGGGCTTTTCCAGACAGTTCTAGAGAACTGAAGATGATTGAGTTTGAGCAACTGAGGCAGTCAGAGCACATGGGTGTAGAGGAGTTCACAGATAAATTCTTGGAGCTATTGCCTTTTTCAGGGCAAGCTCTAGATTCGGATACGAAGAAAGCCAAGAAATATGTTATGAAGCTGCATTCCAGGTACTCCTCGTTGGTTCAGTCAGCTGAGAGAGAAAGTTTCCACACTGTGGTGGATATGGCTCGAAGAATGGAGGCAAGTGCTATAGTTGAGGGGTCAGTGAAGCAGTCAGTGACCCAGTCTTCAGGGGTTAAGACCCCAAGCAGAGGAGGACCAGGTTTCTCTTCTCAGGGCTTAGGCAAGAAGAGGTGGGATAACACCACCAGGAAGCCGAAGAAGAATAAGTTTTGGAACAAGTTGAAATCCGGTCTGGGATTTGGCGGTGGCTCGAGCTCAGGCTCAGATGGTACAGAATGCCAGAGATGTGGAAGACCGCACAGGGGAGTGTGTCGAGCTGGGACTAATGCATGTTTCAGATGTGGACAGGAGGGACACATAGCTCGGGATTGTCCCAGAGCGCCTTTTATGGGCCAGCCCCAGCAGACAGCTTCTGGTAGTGTGGCACAGCCAGTAGTTCCAGCCACAACTCAGGGCAGTGGCAGAGGTAGAGGGAGAGGGGCAGCCTCTTCTTCTGGTTCCCGAGGTGAAGGTCCATCAGCTCCAGCCAGGATCTTCACCATGACTCAGTAGGAGGCTGACACATCCAACGCCGTGGTGTCAGGTAATCTCGTCATTGGGTGTTCTGATGTGTATGCATTAATGGACCCGGGTGCATCTCATTCATTTATTGCTCCGAGAGCCGTTGAGAGGTTGGGTCTGATAGTCTCTGGGTTAGAGTGTCCCCTACGGGTCAGTGGACCCAAGTGTGACCCGTCAGTGGCAGTGTCAGTCTGCCAGTACAGTCTAGTTTTTGTTGAGGGAAGATGCCTCTCCGCCGACCTTATGGTTCTAGATTTGACAGACTTTGACGTCATTCTAGGGATGGATTGGCTATCTACCCACGGTGCTACCTTGGACTGCAGGGACAAGGTAGTCAGGTTCAGAGATCAGGACGGGTCAGAGGTCGTCTTCAGAGGAGACAAGAGGGGCACACCTAGAGGTCTGATATCAGCTCTTCAGGCTCGTAGGTTGCTTAGGAAGGGATGTCAGGGGTACTTAGCTCATGTGAGAGAGCTAGACAGTCAGGTCAGGGAGCCGGCCTCGGTGCCAGTTGTCAGAGAGTTTCAGGATGTCTTTCCTGATGAGCTTCCAGGTTTACCACCTGCTAGGGAGATAGAGTTCGAGATAGAGTTGGTACCTGGAGCTAGACCGATCTCTATCCCTCCCTACAGGATGGCCCCAGCCGAGTTAAAGGAGTTGAAAGAGCAATTGCAGGAGCTGGTAGGAAAGGGTTTCATCCGACAGAGTACCTCGCCTTAGGGTGCTTCGGTCTTGTTCGTGAGAAAGAAGGATGGATCCCTTAGACTTTGTATCGACTACAGACAGTTGAACAAAGTCACTACCAAAAATAGGTACCCTCTGCCAAGGATCGATGATCTATTCGACCAGCTAGCAAGAGCGGGTTGTTTCTCCAAAATAGATCTGAGATCGGGGTACCATCAGCTAAGGATAAGGGAGGAGGATGTGCCGAAGACAGCCTTCAGGACCAGATATGGGCATTTTGAGTTCCTTGTAATGCCGTTCGGGTTAACCAACGCCCCTGCAGCATTCATGGATCTCATGAACAGAGTGTTTAGCCAGTACCTGGATCACTTCGTTATTGTCTTCATTGATGATATCTTAGTGTATTCCAGGAATGCAGAGGAGCATGCCCATCATCTGCGGTTGGTCTTGCAGACTTTGAGGGAACATGGCTTGTATGCCAAGTTCTCTAAATGTGAGTTCTGGCTGAGGAGCATTTCGTTCTTGGGGCATGTAGTGTCAGAGAATGGGATCGAGGTGGACCCCAAGAAGACAGAAACTGTGGCTAACTGGCCTAGACCCACGTCAGTGACGGAGATCAGGAGTTTCTTGGGTCTGGCAGGTTACTACAGGAGGTTCGTTCAGGACTTCTCGAAAATAGCAGCTCCTCTGACCAGACTAACCAGGAAGAATCAGAATTTTCTGTGGACCGACCAGTGCGAAGAGAGTTTTGAAGAGCTTAAGAAGAGGTTGACTTCAGCACCAGTTTTAGCTCTGCCATCTAGTGAGGAGGACTTTACAGTCTTTTGTGATGCATCCCGTGTGGGACTGGGTTGTGTACTAATGCAGAATGAGAAGGTGATTGCTTATGCTTCTAGGCAGCTAAAGAAGCATGAGTTGAATTACCCCACACATGACCTGGAGATGGCAGCAGTAATCTTTGCACTCAAGATGTGGAGGCACTACCTCTATGGGGTAAAATGTGAGATCTTTACAGATCATAAGAGCCTGCAGTACATCTTGAGTCAGAGAGATCTGAATTTGAGACAGAGGAGATGGGTAGAGCTGCTGAGTGACTATGATTGCAAGATTCAGTATCATCCGGGTAAGGCGAATGTAGTGGCAGACGCCCTAAGCCGGAAGTCACTAGGTAGTCTATCCCACATCACGGCAGAGAGGAGACCAGTGGTGAAAGAGTTCTACAAGCTTATTGAGGAAGGTCTACAGTTGGAGTTGTCTGGTACAGGTGCCTTCGTGGCCCAGATGAGAGTAGCACCCATTTTTCTGGAGCAGGTGGCTCAGAAACAGCATGAGGACCCAGAGTTAGTGAAGATTGCCAGGACTGTTCAGTCAGGCAATGATAGTGAGTTCAGATTCGACAGTAAGGGGATCCTCCGCTATGGGAACAGACTATGTGTACCAGATGACATTGGGCTAAAAGGAGACATTATGAGAGAGGCTCATAATGCAAGATACAACGTTCACCCCGGAGCCACCAAGATGTATCAAGATTTGAAGAAGGTTTATTGGTGGCCAGCGATGAAGAAAGAAGTGGCACAGTTTGTGTCAGCCTGCGAAGTATGTCAGAGGGTGAAGCTGGAACATCAGAAGCCGGCTGGAATGCTTAACCCGCTACCTATTCTAGAATGGAAATGGGAGAATATAGCTATGGACTTCGTAGTGGGGTTACCGGCGGCGTCCAACAGAGTGGACTCCATATGGGTGATTGTGGACAGACTCACCAAATCTGCTCACTTCATCCCTGTCAGGAGTGGCTACTCTGTGGACAAGTTGGCGCAAGTGTATGTGGATGAGATCGTCAGGCTGCATGGGGTTCCTGTTTCGATAGTGTCAGATAGAGGACCCCAGTTCACCTCCAGGTTTTGGCGGAGTCTGCAGAATGCCATGGGTACTAGGTTGGATTTCAGTACTGCCTTCCACCCCCAGACTGATGGACAGTCGGAGAGGACCATCCAGACTATCGAGGATATGCTCAGAATGTGTGTGCTGGACTTTGGCAGTTCTTGGAGGCAGCATCTACCTTTGGTGGAGTTTGCCTACAACAACAGCCATCATGCTAGCATCGGGATGGCTCCATATGAAGCTTTGTACGGAAGGAAGTGCAGATCACCTGTTTGCTGGGAGGAAGTTGGAGAAAAGGCCTTGGCAGGGCCTGAACTAGTAGAGATCACCAGCAGGGTGGTACCCATAATCAGAGAAAGAATCAAGACTGCTCAGAGCAGACAGAAGAGCTATGCAGACGTCCGCAGGAGACAGTTAGAGTTTCAGGAGGGGGATCTGGTATTGCTCAAGGTGTCTCCAATGAAGGGAGTGGTTCGCTTCGGGAAGAAAGGTAAACTAGCCCCACGATACATCGGACCCTTTGAAATCTTGCAAAAGATTGGGAATGTGTCGTACAAGCTGGATTTACCTGCTTCAATGGCAAGAATCCATCCGGTTTTCCATGTTTCTATGTTGAGGAAGTTTGTGTCAAATCCGAGCAAGGTTCTTAGTGAGCCTGATGTGGAGGTCCAAGAGGATCTCACCTATGTTGAGCGGCCAGTACGGATCATAGACACCCAGATCAGAAAGCTAAGAAACAAGGAAATCCCGATGGTGAAAGTCCTGTGGAACCACCACAACTTGGAAGAATGCACTTGGGAGACACGGGAGTCTATGCTCCAGCAGTACCCTCATCTCTTTTAAGGTTAGATCTCTTTGTGTGTATGTGCTAGGTATGTATGTTATGTCTTATGCCATGCTATGTGTGCTAGTTGAGGTACATTCGGGGACGAATGTTCTTAAGGGGGGGAGAATGTAATACCCGGCTAGACTCCGGTATCGAAATTCCTACCGTCCGGTGGAAACTCGGATGTCGGAGGCCTCTAGTAGGGTAGAAACATGTTTTCATAAAATGTTTTAAAGTATTTCATGGTTTTAAGTATGAAAATTTAATGAGTTTTACATGAAAAGTCTTTGGAGGAAAACCCAGGTTCGGCCGCCGAAAGTCAAGTTTGGCCGCCGAACGTACATGCGTTTTGGAGGCACGTTAGGCCCCCGAAAGCATGAGTGAGGGCAGTCCAGGTTCGGCCGCCGAAAGTCAAGTTCGGCCGCCGAACATTGCATGGATGCGGAGGCACATTCGGCCCCCGAACGTGGCCTGGCTAGCCACCTATAAAAGGGGCACTTAGCCGAAATGGGCGAGCTTTCTCCCATTTTCGGCCACAGCAAGCTTCCGACCTTCCCTTTTTCAACTCTTGTGTTTTTCCTCCAAATCCCCACCATTTTTCTTGAGTTTAAGCTTGCATTGAAGGTTTTGAACTTTTAAAACAAGTTTTGGAGCTTTGGGAACTCAGGAGCTCACTTTCTTGGATCTCCAAGTTTAGGTCGTCTCTCTCTCGATCTTCAAGAGGTAAGAGCCGATCTTAAGCTCAATGCATGTTTTAAGTAAGTTTAAGTGATTTTATGGGGTAGAATGGCATGTATAGGGTTGTATGAGTTTTTAAGCGAATGTTAGGTTTTATGTGATTTTTGAACAATATGGCATGTTTGAGTATGCTTGAAGTGTTGTAGTTGGGGTATTTGTTTGTTTGAGGCCCCTAGGAGCTTGTATGCATGTTTTGGTTGAGTTTATGCATGATTTGAGAGTTGGGAGGCGCAAATGCACAAAGGAGCCAAGTTTCTGCCCTTTGGCAGAAACCAGGTTCGGCAGCCGAAGGCACTTTCGGCCGCCGAACATGGCTGGGGAGGCAGGCCTTTCGGCTGCCGAAATTGCCCCCGAAAAGAGACTTTCGTCTCTGTCTGGGAGTTTCGGCCGCCGAAGGTGCCGCCGAACCTGTCTGAATTTCGGCTCTGGAGGGACTTTCGGCCGCCGAACTTGCCGCCGAAAGTGCCCTGTTCAGCCATTTCTTGCATGTTTTTATGTGATGTTTTCCCGATGTTTTAGGGGGTTTTTGGGGAGTATATTAGAGTTATGTTTATGTATGTTTGGTCCCTCATTGGAGTCCACCTGTGTAGGTTCGGACCCGAGGAACCGAGGACCCCAGCAGTAAGCCAGCTGCTACAGAGTTTGTCAGAGCTAGCCAGAGGTGAGTGGAATAAACCTTAAGTTTTAAATTAAATGAAATATGAATTTGAGCATGATCCATGCATCATGAACGCCATGAGATATAGTAGGTTGTTGCATTAGTATTCACGAATATGTTGCATTGCATTTTTGATGATGATGTGGATTGGTTATTGGATGATCCTTTAGTCCTCATATGATATGATGATGTTATGGCATGATATGGTATGGAAGTCCAGGTTGTACCCATTCTACGTCCCTGGCACGATGTAAGAGAAAGTCCAGGTTGTACCCATTCTACGTCCCTGGCACAGTTGGACTGTATGATATGTTATGTTAAGAGAAAGACCGGTTGTACCCATTCTACGTCCCGGCACAGTTGGACTATGAAGAGGACTATAAAGAGGACTATAGGTGACAATACCATCCGAGATGTGATTTGTTGTGATGTGTTGCATTCCATGAAAGCATGAAATTTTAATATATTGTTTCCACTATTCTGCTCACTGGGCTTTGTAGCTCACCCCTCTCCCCTAACCCCAGGTGTGCAGGTACAGGGTAGACCAGAAGGTTAGCCAGAGTTTTTGAAGTATGTTGATGTAATAAGTTAGATTGTGGACATGACAATTGTATTATGATGTAATGTAGGAGATTACAGTATGTTATATAATGAGGTATTTTGAGGTTATAGATGTGCTTGACCCTATGAGTATTGTAATCCCTTGTTGATGCATGATCTTAGATATTTATGATATAGATGTAAGCCAACTCATCTCATGTTGTATCGCTCGTTGGGGCATTAATGAGATCCCACAGAGGGATCATGATTATGATCATGACTATGTACATGTATGTTCAGGTTGAGTTGGATGTTTAAAAGAAAAGTTTAAAATTTTTATGCATGTTGTTGATCATGTATGGGATTATACAGGTTTACAGATTATATGTCAGGCTTGCTACGGGTCCCGGCGGCCTTAAGTCGACCCGGATCCTAGCGCCGGTAGCGGTCCGATTTTCGGGTCGTTACAAGTATGGTCAACATCACATGCATCAAGCTTGGTTCAACATAACTCATCTTTAAAACTTTTACATAATAATCATGTTCACAGGGATTTACAAAAACATAAACTAGGGCAAAGCACAAATCTAATCCATTACATAGTATATGTCCACTACTATTCTATTATATAAACTTATACCAGCCTCTAGCCGACTTCCCGAGCTATTCTTGACCCTGCAAACTTGGGTTTAGGGGAAAGGGATAAGCTACAAGAGCTTAGTGAGCAAAATGTAAAAATAATTTAATAATTAAATGCTCATATGGAATGCATCACAATACAAACAAATCACATCAAGATGGACTTGTCACCAGTAACCCTCTACATATCCAATGTGCTCAGCCCTTGACGGAGCTCCTCAGGACTTTCGCTTAAACATAACATAACATATCCATAAATGCCAGGGGCGTAGAATGGGCAAGCCCTGGTCTTTCTCTTACATCGTGCCAGAGGCGTAGAATGGGCAAGCCCTGATCTTTCCGTATCATATCATATCATAACATCTCGAGGGCTAGTGGGTCATCCAATATCCATCCACATCATTAGTAAATTATGCAATACATCATGTTCGTGAATTCTAATGCAAACATCCTACAAACATGGCATTCGTGATGTATGAACATGCTTTAAAAGTTTGACTACTTTAAAACAATAAATTAGTTTAGTTCTACTCACCTCTGGCTGACGCTTAACTAATACTGTTGCAGCTGACTCACTGCTGGCCTCTACGGTCTCTCGGGTTCGATCCTACACAAGTGGACTCAAGTGAGGGACAAAACATAACTCTAACAAAACTCTAAACAACTCTCCAAAAACCCCCTAAAACATCACAAAACATGCATACAAAGCAAGCAAGGGAAGGCTGGGTAGAGGACTTTCAGCGGCAGGTTTGGCGGCCGAAGGTCCTCTACAGATCCGAAAGTCAGGGTCCTTCGGGGGCAGGTTCGACGGTTGAAGATCCTCCACAGATCCGAAAGTCAGGGACTTTCGGGGGTGGGTTTGGCAGCCGAAACCCTTTCACAGATCTGAAAGTGCATGCTTTCAGGGACAGGTTAGGCGGCCAAAAGGCTGCCTCCCATGCAGGTTCGGCGGCCGAACCCCGCTTCGACAGCCGAACCTAGGTCCTCCAGAATGGTAGAACCCGATTCCACCCTATGCATTTTAGTCCCAAAACTCTCAAATCCTCACACCCAACTTCCCACAACATACATATTCACTCCAACGTGCATAAGGGATATAAAAACTAGCCTAAACCCCAGCAAACAACAACAAAACACAAGAGAGAGCATACATTCATCAAAGCCCAACTCAAAGCTTATAACCTTAGATCTAGCCATTTCATGCATTTTTAACCCTTAAACCTTTTTAAAACTTACTTAAAACATATGAAAAGGCAAGGATTTGCACTTATCTCTTGAAGATCTAAGGTAGATGTGACTCAAGCTTGGAGTTGAGGAGAAACGGTCTCCAAACTTTAAAATCTTGGATTTAAGCTTAAAACTTCAAAAACAAGCAAAAACTCATGAAAATTGGAAGGATTTGAAGGAAAAACATAAAATCATCAAAGGAAAGGCAAGAGCTCACCTTTACCCGAAAATGGAGAGAGAAACTCCTCCATTTTTGGATTGGAGGCCTCTTATAAGTGGCTGGCCAGACTACCTTCGGGGGCCGAAGGAGAGCTCCCGCGGCAGCACCATGTTCGGTGGCCGAACATGAGGTTCGACAGCCGAACATGAGGTTCGACTGCCGAACATGAGGTTCGACTGCCGAACATGAGGTTCGACTGCCGAACATGAGGTTCGACTGCCGAACTTGGATTTCCTCCAAAAACATTTCTTGTCACTGAAGAGCAAAATACATGAAAAAAATACACCACTAACTGTTATTGATAAAATTTTCTTAGATTATAAATATTTCAAGAGTGGAGAATAACTCGGCCATCTAACTTGACCGATTTCAAATTCAAAGTTTAACTCAAGAGCTGAATATCTGTGACATTCTGCTTCAATAGATCCTTATTGCCACTCGGTCCTCCTGCAATCACGTGAATAACCACTATGGGTTCATTTTCATCAAGATGGAATGGTCTTCTTACCTTAGGTCCTGATCTTTTTTCTTTCTTATCTTTATAGCAAACTTTTGAAGTGTGTGATCCCTTATCAGTCTCTCAATTTCATTTTTTAGCTATCGGCACTCTTTCGTAGTGTGCTCATGGTTTTCATGAATCGATAATATTTTTGTAATACCCGGCTCGTTCAGGCATCGGAATTCCTACCGTCTGGTGGAATTCGGGGATGTTAGAGTTTTCTAGCAGGGTATTAGAAAGGTTTTCGAAAATGTTTTTAAGTATTTTTAAAGAGTTGGTTTAGAAAAGAGTTGAGTTTTAAGTGAAACGGCCAAGGAAGACTTTGCCAGGTTCGGCCGCCGAAGGTAAGTTCGGCCCCCGAACATGGATAGGCTTCGGGAGTGCTTTAGGCCTCCAAAAGCTGAGTTGGAGCGAACCAAGGTTCGGCCGCCGAAGGCTGAGGTTCGGCCGCCGAACGTTGCATGGTTTTGCTGTCTCCGAAATCTCACGTCAGGCTGCCGAAGGGTGATGAAGTTTGGCTTCCGAAAGTCAGCTTCGGCCGCCGAAGTTGAGGCGGTTGGCCACCGATAAAGGGCTCTTGTGACCGAATAAGGGAGGTGTTTTCATTCCCTTTTCGTGCACAGGTTGGTTGTGTCTTCCCTTGGTGGATTTTCAGCTTGTTTTCCAAATCATGCAAGTTCTTATGGGTTTTACCCTTGTTTTTGAAGGTTTTGAGCTTTAAGCAAGGTTTTGAAGAGTTTGGAGCTTGAATCTCCATATCTTTGTGTGGGATCACGCCAGCCTTTGTTCTTCAAGAGGTAAGGGTGATCCTTGGCTTTTATAATGTTTTCTGAAGGTTTTATGGTGTTTCTATGGGTAGAGTTGCATGATTAGGGTAAAGTTGGAGTTTTGGTGTTTTAATGATGAAAGCTTGAATATGTGTTATGTGTGTTGTTTAGTTGGGGTTTTAGGTAGTTTTGGACCCCTTTGTGCATATACTTGAGTATATGTAAGTTCAGGAGTTGAAGTATGCATGTTTTGAGAATTGGGAAGGAGTGAGGAGCTGGTTGCTGGTGAAGCTGAGTTCTTGAAGAACTCAGGTTCGGCAGCCGAAGGTGTGTTCGGCCGCCGAACCCCTTGTGAGGTGGCTTAGGCTGCCACAGCTCACCCCCGAGAGTTTTGAGGTTCGGCTCTGTTTGGGGGATTCGGCCGCCGAAGGTGCCGCCGAAGGTTGAGACTTTCGTCTCTGGAGTGTGTTTTGGCCCCCGAACCTTGCCCCCGAAAGGGTTCGGCCGCCAAAAGTGGAGATTCGGCCGCCGAAAGTATGCGAGTTTCGTCTCTGGACAGGGCATTCGGCCGCCGAACCTGCCGCCGAAAGTGTTCTGTCCAGCCTTCCTATGCATGTTTTATGTGATTGTTCTATGAGGTTTTAAAGGGGTTTTGGGAAGTTGTATAAGAGTTGATAAGAGTATGTTTGACACCTCATTCGAGTCCATTTGTGTAGGATTGGACCCGACAGTTCAGGGAGGTAGTCCGGATTAGCAGTTGCAGAGTCAGTCAGGTTTCTGCTTGAGCAGCAGAGGTGAGTAGAACTAAACTTAATCTTTTTACTGAGAAAATGGAATGTATGAGCATAGTTCATGCATCATGGATGCCATGATTTATATTAGGGTGATTTGCATTAGAATCACGAAGTTGTTGCATTGCATTATTCAGTGATAGTGGGAATTGGACCAAGGCGACATCAATAGCCCTTAGAGGGAGTTTTGAGGTCATGTCTAATTCCAGATGATTGGACCAAGGCGACATCAATAGCCCGTCAAGGGAGTTTTGAGGTCATGTCTAATCAAAGATGTGGAATGTTGAGTTTTGATGCATTTTCATATAAAGTGCGTATGAATGAACTGTTTTCAGTGTTTCTACTCACTGGGCTTTATAGCTCATCCCATTCCCTTAATCCCAGTTTTGCAGGTTCAGGGTTAGCTGGGAAGTCAGAAGCATCAGAGTGTTGGCTCCAGTATGCTTGTGTAATAGTTAGTATGGACATGATGTAAAGTAAAGAGATATGTATTACAGATGTAATAGATAGTTAGTAAGTCAGTGTGTTCATGAGATAGAATGTGCTTTTGCCTATAGTGTATGGTAATCCTTTGTATATGCATGTATCCTGTTTTTAACGTTTCTTGATGAGAAATGAGTCAAACCAGGCTTAATACATGTTGTGTTTCGAAAACCCAGTGAATCATAACTGTGAGGGAAGACAGGGTTTAATTCCCTTGACCCAAGACCAGTGCAAAGGAAAGACCAGGTTTGATTCCTGTGATCCACAGAGTAGACCACTAGAGAAGACCAGGTTTGATTCCTGTGACTCTATGGTAGCCAAGTTAACTTATGATATGCTGACCCTTACAGAGTGGGTTCTATGCTGCAGAGCGCATAGGGTATGGAGGTTACTTGGTAAAGCATCACTGGTGTGTTATAGATAGCCTGAGGGCTAGCTCAGATTAGTATATCTGAGTCTTTTGGTTCATATGCTTGGACCTACAGAGAGTGTTTTAAAGGTTAAGTCTGGTTGTTTTTACAGAAAAGTTGTAACAGTTAATAGTCCAGTCGGATCATGTATGGGATTTTAACAGGTACACAGAGTTCATAGCAGGCTTACTACGGGTTTAGGCGGCCTTAAGCCGATCTGGATCCTAGTGCCGAACAGTTTGGACCGTTACAAGAGGGGTATCGGTTTTCGGGCTGTTACAGATGGTATCAGAGCATAGGGCCTCCTGAGTACGGTGTGTTGAGCATGTTTGTTCAAGGATTAGAGATCCCACATCGGAAAGAGGTTGGTTTAGAGTCATAGTGAGGCAAAGCATAATAAGTAAAATCATGTCCACTAGGTTAAGATGTTAAGTTTGTTTGCATGCTGATGTGACATGCCATGAATATTATGTATGTATGCATGTATATATTATAGGTTCATGTGTTTTCATATGAACTCTATGTGTGCTAATGATTGTTTCTTGTGTGTTGTTCGTCAGAATAGCTAAGATGAGTGGTGTTAGACCACAGATTGATTCAGATCCGTCTGAAGAATCTTTTGATGAAAATAGAGGAGGCATGGATCTAGGAAACAGGAGAGAGATAGAAATGGATGTGCAAAGAAAGAATATAGGTATACAGGTGAATTTGAATGAAGAGGGTTTAGAGGATGCAACCAAGGACTCTAGGAGAGGATATGAAGGAGTGATGTGGGGGAGAACCAGTAAGAAAAAAGGTTAGAGGTTTGAGACGGTCAAAGAAAAATAAGAGTCTAGGTTATGATGCTGGTGTAAGTTCTGGTAGAGGCAGAGTAAAATGTTTGAGATGTGGAAGGTCGCATAAGGGAGTTTGTCTTGTTGGCACGTCAGGATGTTATAGGTGTGGACAGGAGGGACATAGGATGCGTGAGTGTTCTTTTGCGCCCCAGTTGATTCAGTCTCAGAGAACAGATACAGATAGAATAGTTCAGGCTGATAGGCAAGGAGGAGAGGCTGACACATCTGACACCTCTGTGCCAGGTATGCTCATGAGTGAGTGATATATGATATGTGTTTGTGTGCACTCTAGTAGGATCTCAGTTATGTGATAAGTAAGTAAGCTCGAGCAGAAAAGAATACATAAGAGTAAGAATAAGTGCAGAAAGAGATTAGAATCAGTCTGGGATTAGTTGGTAGTTGAGGCAGAGGAAAGGGTAAGCCTTTTCTTTAGAGATTCTCGAGGGAAGTTCCATTAGCTTTGGCTTGGATCTTCACCCTGACTCAGTAGGAGGTTGCCACATCAAACACGGTGACGTCAGGAACGTTCACTTGAAAGTGTTTGGATGTGTATGCTGTTTGTTTGAGACCCCAGTGTTTCGCTTTCCTTGTTATTGTGAGCCGTTGTTAGGTTTAGGTTTGATGACTTCTGGGCTTAGAGTGTTTTCCTTGGGTCAGTGGACCTGAGTGTGATCCATCTGAGGCAAAGTCAGTCAGTTCAGTTCAGAGTTAGTGGTGAGTAGATGCGATCCAGCTGACCTTATGGTTCTAGATTTGACTGTGTGATGTCATTCTAGGGCGGATTGATGCATTACTCATGGTACTACCTGTGTCTGTAGAGACAAGGTAGGAGAGTTTATAGTTGAAGATGGATCAGAGTAGTCCTTTTTAGGGGGACAGAGTATAGCTGCCTAGAAGTTGATGTCAACCCTGCAGGCTCATAGTTTTCAGGAAAGGTTATCAGAGGGTTGTTTTAGCTCTTGTGAGCAAGTTTGTCAGGACAGGGAATCAGCCTCAGTGCCTTTTCTAGTGAGTTCTAGATGTTTCCCAGATAGGCTGTCAGGTTTACCGTCTGTCAGGGAGGTAGAGTTGGAATGAGAATGGTATCTGGACGCGGAACCATTGCTTCCTTTCTTTCCTCTACAGAATGGCACCTGCAGAGAGAGAGCTAAGAGTTATCAGAATAGTGAAAAGAGGCTTGGTAGTTAAGGGTTTTATTTGACTTAGTACCTCACCCTGGTTTATGCCCAGTTGGTGTGGGAAACGAAAGATGAATCCTTAAGGTTTTGATCTAATAGACCAGTAAAACAGTGAGTTTAAGCTGAGAAGGAAGTACCAAGTTTTCCTAGTTAGGAGTGTTGATCTTTTAGCTGTTCTGATAAAAGTTGTTTATGGTTTTTGGTGTGAGCAAAGTTTTGAATGCTGCCAGTTGAGAGTTTGGAATAAAGGTTAGAAAAGAGGTAGGTAAGAAAAGATAAAGAGAAAAAGGAATAAGGATCAGAGTAGCGCAGCGAAAGCTGTGGAGTTTAGAATAGTGTCAGATCTTGTTTGTTTCTTGTTTGTTTGTTTTTAACATTCGAGGACGAATGTTTTATAAGGGGGGAAGAATGTAATACCCGGCTCATTCAGGCATCGGAATTCCTACCGTCTGGTGGAATTCGGGGATGTCAGAGTTTTCTAGCAGGGTATTAGAAAGGTTTTTGAAAATGTTTTTAAGTATTTTTAAAGAGTTGGTTTAGAAAAGAGTTGAGTTTTAAGTGAAACGGCCAAGGAAGACTTTGCCAGGTTCGGCCGCCGAAGGTAAGTTCGGCCCCCGAACATGGATAGGCTTCGGGAGTGCTTTAGGCCTCCAAAAGCTGAGTTGGAGCGAACCAAGGTTCGGCCGCCGAAGGCTGAGGTTCGGCCGCCGAACGTTGCATGGTTTTGCTGTCTCCGAAATCTCACGTCAGGCTGCCGAAGGGTGATGAAGTTTGGCTTCCGAAAGTCAGCTTCGGCCGCCGAAGTTGAGGCGGTTGGCCACCGATAAAGGGCTCTTGTGACCGAATAAGGGAGGTGTTTTCATTCCCTTTTCGTGCACAGGTTGGTTGTGTCTTCCCTTGGTGGATTTTCAGCTTGTTTTCCAAATCATGCAAGTTCTTATGGGTTTTACCCTTGTTTTTGAAGGTTTTGAGCTTTAAGCAAGGTTTTGAAGAGTTTGGAGCTTGAATCTCCATATCTTTGTGTGGGATCACGCCAGCCTTTGTTCTTCAAGAGGTAAGGGTGATCCTTGGCTTTTATAATGTTTTCTGAAGGTTTTATGGTGTTTCTATGGGTAGAGTTGCATGATTAGGGTAAAGTTGGAGTTTTGGTGTTTTAATGATGAAAGCTTGAATATGTGTTATGTGTGTTGTTTAGTTGGGGTTTTAGGTAGTTTTGGACCCCTTTGTGCATATACTTGAGTATATGTAAGTTCAGGAGTTGAAGTATGCATGTTTTGAGAATTGGGAAGGAGTGAGGAGCTGGTTGCTGGTGAAGCTGAGTTCTTGAAGAACTCAGGTTCGGCAGCCGAAGGTGTGTTCGGCCGCCGAACCCCTTGTGAGGTGGCTTAGGCTGCCACAGCTCACCCCCGAGAGTTTTGAGGTTCGGCTCTGTTTGGGGGATTCGGCCGTCGAAGGTGCCGCCGAAGGTTGAGACTTTCGTCTCTGGAGTGTGTTTTGGCCCCCGAACCTTGCCCCCGAAAGGGTTCGGCCGCCGAAAGTGGAGATTCGGCCGCCGAAAGTATGCGAGTTTCGTCTCTGGACAGGGCATTCGGCCGCCGAACCTGCCGCCGAAAGTGTTCTGTCCAGCCTTCCTATGCATGTTTTATGTGATTGTTCTATGAGGTTTTAAAGGGGTTTTGGGAAGTTGTATAAGAGTTGATAAGAGTATGTTTGACACCTCATTCGAGTCCATTTGTGTAGGATTGGACCCGACAGTTCAGGGAGGTAGTCCGGATTAGCAGTTGCAGAGTCAGTCAGGTTTCTGCTTGAGCAGCAGAGGTGAGTAGAACTAAACTTAATCTTTTTACTGAGAAAATGGAATGTATGAGCATAGTTCATGCATCATGGATGCCATGATTTATATTAGGGTGATTTGCATTAGAATCACGAAGTTGTTGCATTGCATTATTCAGTGATAGTGGGAATTGGACCAAGGCGACATCAATAGCCCTTAGAGGGAGTTTTGAGGTCATGTCTAATTCCAGATGATTGGACCAAGGCGACATCAATAGCCCGTCAAGGGAGTTTTGAGGTCATGTCTAATCAAAGATGTGGAATGTTGAGTTTTGATGCATTTTCATATAAAGTGCGTATGAATGAACTGTTTTCAGTGTTTCTACTCACTGGGCTTTATAGCTCATCCCATTCCCTTAATCCCAGTTTTGCAGGTTCAGGGTTAGCTGGGAAGTCAGAAGCATCAGAGTGTTGGCTCCAGTATGCTTGTGTAATAGTTAGTATGGACATGATGTAAAGTAAAGAGATATGTATTACAGATGTAATAGATAGTTAGTAAGTCAGTGTGTTCATGAGATAGAATGTGCTTTTGCCTATAGTGTATGGTAATCCTTTGTATATGCATGTATCCTGTTTTTAACGTTTCTTGATGAGAAATGAGTCAAACCAGGCTTAATACATGTTGTGTTTCGAAAACCCAGTGAATCATAACTGTGAGGGAAGACAGGGTTTAATTCCCTTGACCCAAGACCAGTGCAAAGGAAAGACCAGGTTTGATTCCTGTGATCCACAGAGTAGACCACTAGAGAAGACCAGGTTTGATTCCTGTGACTCTATGGTAGCCAAGTTAACTTATGATATGCTGACCCTTACAGAGTGGGTTCTATGCTGCAGAGCGCATAGGGTATGGAGGTTACTTGGTAAAGCATCACTGGTGTGTTATAGATAGCCTGAGGGCTAGCTCAGATTAGTATATCTGAGTCTTTTGGTTCATATGCTTGGACCTACAGAGAGTGTTTTAAAGGTTAAGTCTGGTTGTTTTTACAGAAAAGTTGTAACAGTTAATAGTCCAGTCGGATCATGTATGGGATTTTAACAGGTACACAGAGTTCATAGCAGGCTTACTACGGGTTTAGGCGGCCTTAAGCCGATCTGGATCCTAGTGCCGAACAGTTTGGACCGTTACAAGAGGGGTATCGGTTTCCGGGCTGTTACAATTTTGTTCTATCTCGCATGTCTGACTTGTCTGGGTTAAACTTGGCTGGCCATTTGACCTCTTTGCCATTTTTCTTGATTCATATTAAGATGTGTCTCCGTGAGTTATTTAATAGAGTGTAGTCCTTATACTTATCTCGGTCATCCCTTCCTCGAGACACTAGATAGTTCTTATGGTCTTCTTCATATTTTTGCCTTTCTGACTTTTGGATTTATTTGTGACTCGTCCTCTTGTCCTCTCTCAATGCCTAGACTTCATCATCTAGCTTTATGTACTTCTGGACTTTATCCATTAGCTGTTGGTAAGTAGCGGCAGGGTTCTTGATTAGAGAATCTATGAACTTGGCATTGTACTTTCCTTTTTTCAACACTTTACATGTTGTCTCATAATTTAATTCTTCCACCTATATTGCATCAGTATTAAAATGCGAGATAACACAAATTGTGCAAAGTTTTGAATTGAATTGAGATTTAGTACCATTTCTAAGCCAAAGCTGTGAGGGTGGACAAAAACACTCGACACAACACAAAATTGTTAACATCATGGAGCTGCATTATTGTCCTAAAGATCGGTAGATGACTTCTGGGATTTGTCGTTCCGTCATATTTGTCCAAACTTGAAAGTTTGAACTTGACGAAAAATATCTCTGCCAAGATCTCTTCTGACAGGGGCAAGGCATCATTCAGCCCATAATCCTCCTTTTGCTCCTTTTGGAACCTTTGCACGGCTCAGATCAGCCTCCAATCAACATCCTTTAGAGGCTCATCCGACGACTCCTCTTCCTCCAGCTTGGCTTTTGCTTTGGACTGCGTTTAAATTGTCTCTGTTCGAGTCTTTCAGGTGTTAATTGAAGCTTTCTCCCTCGTCCTAGAAGCCATGAAAGATGCCTCCTCTGAGCTTTATACTACTCAAGAGTGGCCTATAGCCTTTTTATATATTGAAGTATCTGCTCATTATTTAGGTGCTTAAATTTGCTTCATTGACTATGGATGGGTTATTTTTTCTACTACCAGAAATGGAGGAAATGATTATGCCCTTATTGATAGTAGTTTTAGCAGCAGTTCGTGAATTGCCAACCATTTTAGAGCATACAAAAGGGAAAAGGTTGCTTTTTAAGAGAAAATAAAAGACCGGTGTGTAATCCTAAATTTGATAGTCTATGTGACAATTTAGCAGTCTAGCTGGATGACACGTGTATTATTACTATTATTTTTTATATAAACAAATAACCAAATGACTGAAAAAGACCAATATTTACATTATTTTACATTTTAATCCAAACATCTAAATTTTGGATGAATTTGACTCGACATTTATATTTGAATGTAATTTTAGTTAATTTTTAAAAATTAAAATGTAAAAGTGCAGATAGAATGTCAAATATAATATTTTATTATTTTTAAGTATAAATTAATTTTACATATGAAAATAATATTAGCTCATACTTAACTATAGTTAAATGATATAATTAATTCTAAAATTAATAATAATCTAATTATTAAATATACACTTTACAGTTTCAACAACTTGCATTAATAATTATGAAAATTTTATAATAGGTATATTATTTTTAATTATTTTATATATATTATTATTTTAAATTAAATAATATGTCTGTTATAAACTATTCATAATTATTATTATAAAATAAAGTTTATCACTGTGAATATGTGAACTATATGTAATTTTAATTTTAAAAATTGACTAAAATTATATTTAAATATAAATACTAAGCTAATTTATTCAAAATATAAATGTTTAGATTAAAGTGTAAAATGACATAAACGTTAGACTTTTTTAGTTAATTGACCAATTAAAAACTAATAATAATAATACACGCGATATGTTAACTAAACTATTAAATTGCCATCTAAACTATGAAATATAATAATTTATAAATTAATTAAAATTATACCAAAATGTGAAGATTAAACTAATTAAACTAAAATTAAAAGAATTAAATTATGCAAATATACACAAACGTTAGCTTTTTTATTATCATAAATAGCTTTTACATTAATAGTTTTTTACCATTATTAGTAATCTTCTTAAATCGATAAAAATGAAAGAAAACCCCAAATAGTTGGTAGAATTCAATTCTAGGAAATAAGAGTGTATTTTTTTTTTCAAAACAAAAAAAATACAGAAGTTGAATCATCATTTTGATATAATTAAGGTAAAAAAAAAGGAAAATAGCGTACAGTTTGATGTCTTTTATAAAACATCAAGAAATAAATTATAATTTAATAGCAATATTTAATGGTATTTGAGCAAAATTCTCATTTTGCTAAAAATGTAAAAGCATAGTAGTCTTTTTATTATAAAAGCAAAAGACCGAAAATGTGTTAAATCATATGATAATTTTTATAATTATCCTCCTTATTTATTGTGAAATATTAATTAAAATGAGTGTAAATGAATCAAGTCAAATAATTTTGATAGTTATTTGTTAAAATTTTTTTAAGTTAAGTAAAAAAAAAATAAAAAAAAATTAAATTTTTATCGATTCAAATTTTAAATAGTTGATCGGCAAATCGATTAATTTACAACTATAATCAGTTTTATATTAAAAATAATAATTTTAAAACTCAATAATTTTAATTAAATTAGTATGTTTATGAGTTAATTCATAAACCTATTAAATAAATAAGTTTTTATTCTTAACTAATTAAATATTTATAAATTCAAGTTAACTCATTTATTAAATCAATCAAAAAATTAGATATAAATTTTGACTCATTAAAAAATAAATCGAAAAGAGAACCGAACTGCGAATGGTTCACAAACAGCATGGTTTACAGGTCTACCGGTGATTGTGCGTCCATGAATAAAAGAACAAATTCTAAACAACGTAGACCCTTCAATGAAAAACACAGAACAACAACAACCAATCTCTCCCTCCTTCCTTTTAATCAAAATTCTGCAATGCAATGCTTTCCACCATTGAGGAATATGTACTACCAAATCCTGATTGAGGTTGACGAGACTTTCAATTACGTTAGTCAGGAGAAATTCTCCGACTTGAGTCCAGAATCTGGTTCTTTTCAACATTGAATATATTCAGAATGCAACCCTTTCATGTCAGTAACTTTTACTGAACGGCACCCCAACTTCCCCTTTCTGTTCATAATGGAAATTTTGAATCTTTTGCTGCTTATGTTACAAGATAAACACTCAATTTTACAACAACTACTCGCACTGCAATGAAATACATATAATTTTTTAGAAAGAAATAATTATTTATGCCCTTTTTAGAAAACCCAATTAATACATCCATGCATTTTACAGAATCAAATTATTTAATTATTTTATGTCAAATAAAACAGTAATAAACTTTTTTCAGCTTTAATCAGAGGATTTTGATAGTCTGGATAATTAAAGTTATAAAGTTAAAATAAATTGATTAATTTTTTTTAATATGAAAAAAGTAGAATATAATTTACAAAATTCAGTAATTGGGGATTTTAGAAAGGTAAAAATTAAGTTATTAATTATGATAAAACATAGGAACTCGAAAATATAAGACTTTGATGCTGTTGTAACTATGGACATAAGCATTATGTCGGATTTTGATCGAAATAGAGAATTATCAATTCTGCAAGAAAGAGAAGGTAGGTAGTTAGCGTCTATGCCAGTTACTCTAATACTCAAGTTATTATATTGAAGAATATGACGAACGTAAGAAATTATTTATGACTTAAGAATAGTTATGTAAAAGACGTACTTTTATCTATGTGATTATTGGTTTTTATACTGTAAGAGGAGGGAGACAATTATAATATTTATTGAAAATCTGGCAAGTACTGGCTAATTGATTAAGGAATTCTACATGCTAATTAATCGAAAATCTCATAATTACAGATGTAACAAAGATCTGCTCGGTTGTATCCGCTAACGGTATCTTTATGTAAAAACTCACCCTATCTTATGTGGCGAAACTTGATGAAGGGCTGAATACCATGATACACAGTAAGGATTAAAGTTTTTATATATTTGAAGGAATATTAATGGTAATGGCAACAAAGATATCAATCCAAAACTAAAGTTTAACAGTACTTAACTTCAATAACCATGTTTTATTTTGGCAAATCTCAGAGGGACAAACCCTTCTTAAAGAAAATCATTTGATTGCAAGCTATTTAAAAATTAAGTATAGAAGTGGTAGGTATTATATATACTTTGGTTTAATTCCTTGCACACTTTCCTTTAAGAGCATCTCTATAAAATTCTTGGTTCTTTATTCATGTTCATCTGCTGCATCTGTCTCCAAGTTTTCTCATTGTTTTCGGCATCTCATTGGAGGAGAATCTGATGCTTGTGCCTTTATTTAATATTTATTTCTAGTCTCTAACTTCAGAGTTCAACAGAAAACTAGGAAATGCTTGAGTTAGTCAATGAGCAGCACAGCCTAAAAAAGAACCCAGAATTTCAAAGTGTCACTAGACAGTATCCTGAAAAAAAAAAGGGTAAATTACAATTTTAGCCCTATAGTTTAACAAAACCTATATATGTTGATCATTATATTTTAAAAAAAAACCAGCTATTTAGGTTTTTCAAATTTTCTTTTACAGGAAATGTCCAACAAATTAGTCCTTCCTGTGAAAACTACAGGTTGCCATTAGTATCATATCTTTTATTTAAGAACTAATTTATTGTATGTATTTAAATTACAAGGACTCAATTGGTGATGTATGAAAATATAAGGACTAAATTATGAATGGAATAAAGAAATCATTATTGTATTTCTCATAGCAAGTACTAATTTGTTGGTTTTTAAAAATTAAACGGAGTAAATAGATGATTTAAAAAATATAAAGATTAATGTGTAGATTTTACTGAATCAAAGGGACTAAAATATAGTTTACCGAAAAGGAGAGAAAAGGTGCATTGTTTTGAAGGATTTAATTCCATTAATGATGTTTTTGGCATTAAAATTGTGAAGTAAAAACCAACAGAGACATGGAAGAGTCATGTTTTTAATGAGCGATGGATTATTCGCTACGAATTCTTTCGATTTTTTATTATCAATTTATCCATCTCCATTTATATCTGCTTCAACCATTGTCTGTAAAAATACAAATCACAATGATAAGCATTTGTGTCTAGAAGGTCAAGTGAAATTTGAACAATTGTTCATCATAGAAAACTTTGAGACCTTATCTACAATGGATTTAACATCATCATTGGAGAGTATCATATCTTATTCACTCATAACAGCCAACACCTACTTCTTCAACTTCCAATGTAATAGAAAATTCACAAAATGGTTGAAAATAGATTTGCAAATATTAAATACTCATACAATCATTATTTTATAATAATGCAAATTATTAACATGATTTAAAAACTACTTCAACTATGTAGAGTAGATTATATCATGAGACTTAAGAAATGAAAAGGGACAAATGCAAAGTATAAGAGTAATGTAACAATGTATTATGGATTTCTTAAAAAAAAACAATGTATTAGGGTAAATGCCAGAGTTATTCTTCATTAAAAAATAAAAAAAACTTCTTTATCAGTGATAGAGTTTGATAGATAAAAATAAATTGAGAATAGATAAAAGATAAAGAGAATCGTAGAATTTGCTAAAAAATCTCATAAATTTTCATTAATAGAAATTATATTTATATACATAAAAAACTTAATGAAAAAGTATAATATTAATGGTAAATACAGAAAATGAAGAATAGACCTAGAAAATAAAAATAACTTTTGGATATCCAATAAAACTTTTAGATATATAATGAACATTAAATACTCAAACATTTTAGAAGAAATATTAAAAAATCTTAATTTTAACACTCTTCAAGATTTTTCACGATACCCATTTGCAACTTTAACGTTTCAAATTTTTCTTTAGGCAAACTTTTCGTCAAAATATTTGCAACTTGATCTTTCAGACTTGCAATACTTGAGCTTCACCTCTGTATTAGCTTCCACTTCCATTAGAGCATGATATTTGACTTTGACGTGCATTGTTCTACCATGAAACACTCGATTTTTATCCATAGAAATTATTGATTTATTATCCACCCAAATTGTTGTAGCTTCATCTTGAATCATCTCCAAGTCTTGCATCACCTTTCTAAGCCAAATAGCTTGATTTGTAGCACTTGCAGCAGAAATATACTCTGCTACTGCTGAAGATTGAGTAACTACATCTTTCTTCTTTAAACTTCATCAAAAAACACCCGAACCAAGAGATAATATATACCTGGACGTTCTTTTAAAATTATCAACACTACCGATCCAATCACTATCTGAATATCTTTCTAACTTCATAGGAATTTCAGCTTCAAACCATATTCCATGATCAATGGCTCCCTTAATATAACGAAAAACTCTTTTTGCAGCTCCTATGTGTGTTTCTCTTGGATTTTGTATGAATCTTGAAAGTAGAATACTTGAAAATATTAAATCAAGTCTTGAGATGATCAAATACAAAAGACTCCCAATTAAGCTTCTATATGTTGAAAAATCAACCCTTGCACTTTTATCTTCTTTGGATAATTTCTCATTAGCTATCAAAGGAGTTGACATAGCCTTGCACCCTTCCATTTTGAACTTCTTAAGAATATTTTTAGCATACTTTTCTTGAGATATGAAAATACCTTTAGCGTTTTGGTGAATTTCCATACCAAGAAAGTACTTCATCTCACTTAAGTCAGTCATCTCAAAGAGCCTTTCCAATTCAGTTTTGAACTTCTTCATTTGATCACCATCATCACCTGTTATTAAAAAATTATCGACATAGAGGGAAACAATTAGTTTTTTTTTTCCCATTATCACAACTTCTAGTGTAGAGAGTAGCTTTATTAGGACTCTTCTTGAATCCATAATCAATCAGATAAGAATCTACTTTGTTGTACCAAGCTCTAGGAGCTTGCTTTAACTTATACAAAGCTTTGTGAAACTTGTACACCATTTCTTTTTTGCCTTTGATAGAATAGCCAAGAGGTTGTTCAATATAGATTTCTTCTTGCAAATCACCATTTAGAAATACAGATTTTAAATCAAGGTGATAGATTTTTCACTTGCATTGAGCTGCTAATACTACTAGCAATTGAACTATATCATGCCTTACCACCGGAGCAACAATATCACCATAATCTACACCAAGTTGTTGTGTATATCCCTTCACAACCAATCTAGCTTTGAGTTTGTTTAAAGAGCTATCAAGATTCAACTTAGCTCGATAAACCTGTTTGAGCCCAATTACATTTCTCTCCTTAGGCCTTGGAACTAGATCCCAAGTTCCATTATTCTTTATCATCTTTATCTCTTCATTCATAGCAATGATCCATCCTTCCTCCTTTGCTACTTCTTCATAGCATGTTGGCTCTTCAATTGCAAAATTGCATCGCTCATAAATTTCAACAAGAGACTTTGACTTCGAATTCAATGGCTCATCATCATCTAAACTAGAATTGCTTTTGCTTAAACTAGGAGAATCATCACTGGCTTCCTTGTTATAATTGGCTTTGACATCATTGCTAGCTACCACATAGATAGACTTGACTTCATTTGAGCTAGGACATTTTTCAATTTGTTGTTTCTGCCGATTTCAAAATGAATTTTCATCCACAATCACATCTTGACTGATAATAACTTCTCCTCCTGAATGTTGTAGATTTGATAGCCTATAGATTGGGTAGATAACCCAAAAAAATATCAATTTCAGACTTGGGTTCTAACTTGCTTATTTTGATAGATGGAACATGAAAATAACAACACGAGCCAAAGATTTTCATATGAGCAATTGAAGGCTTGACACCATTTCAAGTTTCAATTGGAGTTGCTCCTTTAAGAGCATCAATTGTAGTAAATTTTGCAAATAAATTGATGTATGAGCAACTTCAGCCAAAAATGAATTAGGTGGCTTCTTTTCAACTAGTATGCATCTCACCATCTTCACAACACTTCTGTTCTTCTTTTCGGCGACACCATTATGCTCAGGAGTGTAAGCAACTTAAAGTTGATGAGAAATTCCTTCATTGTCACAAAACTTCTTGAATTCCTTTGAATTATATTCCATTCCATTGTTTGACCGCAATGCTTTAAGTTTGCATCCGGACTTTGTTTCCGCCATCTTCTTAAACCTTTTGAATACATTGAATACCTGTGATTTATGACTTATAAAATAGATCCAAGACATTCTAGTTATATCATCAATAAATAATACAAAATATTTGTATTTGATCAAGGATTCATCCTTTATAGAGCCACACACATCAGTGTGAACAAATTCCAATCTCTCCCTAGTTCTCCATGAAGATGCAATAGGAAAAGACAATCGATGTTGCTTCTTGATTTAACAATAAGAGCACACACTATTAGGTTGTTTTATAATGGGCAATCTCTTTGCTAGGCCTTCTTTATATATCAAACAAAGAGAGCCATAACTGCAATGTCCAAACCTCTTATGCCATAATTCAGATTTATCAACTTTAGCAAAGCTTAATGACTCCTTCACACCATTCCAACTTAACGAAAAAGTTCTACCAACCATAGACAATGTAGCAATCAATTCATTTTTCCCATCATAGATACAATAATCAACACCTTTAAAATAAAAAGCATAACCATTCAAATTCATTTGAGCTACCCTTAGCAAGTTTTGTGCTAAACTTGGAATAGATAGTGCATTATGAATGAGTTTTGTACCTTGCCTAGTTTGAATTGCAACAATACCTTTTTCTTGAGCTTCAACAATAGCTCTATTACCCAACAAAACCTTTGTCTTGCACGTCTTATCAAGCTTAGTGAAAATACTTTCATCCTTTGTCATGTGGCTTGTACAACCACTATCAAGGAACCATACATGCTTGCTTTCCATTGTAGAATTTTGAGCAATCATAAACTATCTTTCCAATTTTTCCTCTTCCTCGTCCTTTTCAATGTAATAAGCTTATTGCACATCCTTTCCTTGAGCTTGGCTTTATTTCTGCATGCAATGTCTCTCAATATGGCCAAGTTTCTTGTAAAAATGGCATTGAATTGGAGATTTACCTTTGAACCAGCAATACTTTTCAAGGTGATTGGTTTTAGAGCAGAACTTACATGGAGGAAACTTCCCCTTTTTCTCTGAATCTAAAGTCATTGCTATGCCTTTGCCTTTGCCACCCTTGTCATTTCTTTCCTTTCTCTTCTTTCTTGCCTTGCTTCTATTTGTGCCTTGCTTGAAAAGGACCTTCAAAGACATCTCCTTCCCTCATAATAGCTCTTTGCTCTTGAACTTGCAGTTGCTTAAAAGCTAAGAAACACTCATAGTTTTAAGATCATTAGATTCTTCAATTCCGAAAATCTTGGACTCAAACCTCATAGGAAGACTTATCAATATATTTTTTGTCACCTTCTCATTAAAAAATTATTCTCCAAGAAATCTCATTTTATTAACAACATAAAGAAGCTTAGAGGAGAAATCCTTTACACTTTCCCCTTCATTCATTTTCAAAGCCTCAAATTGTCTTTTCAAATTCAAAACTTTAACAGATTTCACCCTAGCATTCCCTTCAAATTCTCCTTTCAACTTATTTCATCTCTCCTTTGGAGATTCAAAAGTCATGATTCTTGTGAAAATCACATGAAACAAAACTGAATGGAGAGAAGCAAGAGCTTTTGGTTTCATTGCCTTGTTCTCTTCAAATTCCTTCCTTTGAGCTGCAGTGGGATTATTGCCAAGAGGGGCTAGATTATTACCTACTTCAACAACTTCCTATAAGTTTAACGATTGAAGATAGGTGTAACAGCCTGCTTACCGGACCATCACCGGCACTAGGATCCAGATCGGCTTAAGGCCGCCGGGACCCGTAGTAAGCCTACTGTCAACTCTGTGTACCTGATAAATCCCATACATGATCATACTTAAGCTTAAAACTGTTACTTACTCTTTTTTTTTTTTTTTCCTTGCTTGACTATCTTTTCTTTCTGTATAACTTCCACTAAGCCTGGACTATGCATGCTCTGTCTGTATGCACTCGAAGAGTGATACCTGCTATGGTACCATACAATGACTACAGAGATAGAAAGACTACCATGCACCAAGCTTAGCTCATCATCATCACAACATTATCTCAATCATATATAACATCAACATAAAATGATCATGTGCAAAGGGATAAACATACACTAGGGCCAAGCACAATTCTATAACTCAGTACATAACTTACTATTACATCATTTCTCTACATTACATAAACTCTGTATTGTACATCATTATCATGTCCACTATTCTATACTATTATATATGCCTTTTACCCTTGCTATCTCTTTCTCTTTCTCTTCTCTGAGGCCCTGAAAAATGGGATTAGGGAGAGGGATGAGCTGCTAAAGCCCAGTGAGCGGAATCTAAAAAAAATCACATTTAAAACATGCTATCATATGATGCATCACTGCACAAACATTTCACATCTCGGATTGGACATGATCCCAAAACTCCCTCTGTCAGTGCCCGGCCCCCAAAGGAGCTCACACAGGTCTTTCACTAACTACTCATGGTGCCCGACCCTATAAGGGCTCTCACAGGACTCATCCAAGGTACATGCCCGGCCCCAAAGGAGCTCACACAGGACATACAATAATGACAGACTTATGGGCTATTGAGATCGCCTCGGTCCAATCCACATATACAAGTAAGAATGCAATGCATCAACTTGGTGAATACTAATGCAAAGCATCCTACATAAACATGGCATTAATGATGCATGAATCATGCTAAAACAGTTCTTAACTTTTAAAAGAAAGTTCTGTTCCACTCACCTCTGTCAACTGCTGAGCAGTCTCTGTACCTCTAACTCTGTGGGCCTCCTTGGTCTCTCGGGTCCGTACCTACACAGGTGGACTCAAATGAGGACCAAACTTACTTAAACATAACTCCCACTATCTCCCCAAAACCCCTCTAAAACATCATAGGCATGCATGGAAAAATGGGCAAAAGAAGGCTGGACTGGGCACTTTCGGCGGCTGGTTCGGCGGCCGAAACCTCCCTCCAGAGACGAAACTCATGCATGTTCGGCGGCACCTTCGGCGGCCGAAAGTCTCATCCAGAGACGAAACTCATGCACTTTCGGCGGCCGAACTCCCTCTTTCGGCGGCCGAAAGCCCCTTTCTCACCCAAAAGCCTAGCTTTCGGGGGCAAGGTTTGGCAGCCGAAACTGCCTCCACAAGGGGTTCGGCGGCCGAACCTTGCTTCGGCGGCCGAACCTGGATTCTCCAGAAAGGCAGAATCCGAGCACAACTCATGCTCCCAGCCTCCAAACTCCTATCAAACACCCATAACATGCATACCAACACTTCTCAACGAACATATCACATAACTCATGCATATAGAGGCCTAAAAACTAGTTCAAGCCCCAAAAACAACAACAAAACGCATATGAGCAACATATGCTCAAACTCATGCTTATACCCCAAAACATGCCATAAACCTCTCTAAAACTTCTAAAACTTGCTTTAAACATAAGGGGAGGTGAGGATCCATGCTTACCTCTTGAAGAACTAGAGGATTGATGATCCAAGCTTGGAGATAGGAGAAAACTCAATCAAACTCTCCAAGGGCTCAACTTTGCTTCCTTTTGCTCAAATCTCTAAAACAAAGCTCAAATCAAGTTACAACATGCAAGATTTGAGGAAAACATGAGAAATCACACCAAGGAGAGCTTGAACCTACCTTTGACCCAAAAACAGAGTGTTTAACACTCAAGTCTCGGGCAAAGGGGCTTTTGTAGTGGCCAACCGACTCTTCCTTCGGCGGCCTAACGTGCATGCAAAACCATGCAACTTTCGGCGGCCGAACTTCACCTTCGGCGGCCGAACCTGGCTTTTGTCCCCTTGGCCTTTTCATTTCAAAACTCAATTTTCTTAACTCAAACCATGCAAACATGATAAAAACACTTAAAAACATCTTAAAAACCTTTCTTATACCCTTAGGGCAAGCTCCGACATCCTCGAATCCCGACTTCCAACGGAAAATCCGCCGGAACGTAGGAATTCTGATACCGGGGTCTAGCCGGGTATTACAATAGGTCTTCATCTTGATTGATCATATGTGATAATTTTTCCCATAAAATTGAGGACGACCTAAACCAAGGATGTCGCTTAAAGACATCTTGTACTACTTTAACCTTCAAAACCTTTAACCTTGATTGAATAAACTTTACAGATCCCTTAACAATAACACTCCGATACTAATTGATAGAGTTTGATAAATAAAAATAGATAGAGAATAGATGAAAGATGAAAAGAATTATAAAATTTGCTATAAAATCTCATAAGTTTTCATTGATAGAAATCATACTTATATACATAGGAAACTTCATGAAGAAGTATAACATTAATGATAAACACAGAAAACAAAAAACATATCTAGAAAATGAAAATAACTTTTAGATATCCAATGAACATTAAATACTCAAACCTTTTAGATGAAGTAATAAAAAAACTTAATTTTAACAATTAGGATGCTCAGTTTGCTATTAACACTATCACAATATGAGTGCACTTTTGTGATACTCTTTATTATATAAGCAAAAGATTGATCTTTACCTCATCATGTTCAATAATGCCATTTTCTAGTAGATCATACAATCTAAATGCAACTAGAAGAAGAATTATTTTTGCCATTTTAGTGGTCATAGATGTGTTGATACAAGGCATAAAATTCCATCTCACTATCAAAAGAAATATACAGCAAAGAAGAAATCCACACATGAATACAACCTGCACATAGTTTTGTCTGTTTTAGATGCATTTAAGTGGAAGAAGCTTAATGACCAAACAAATTCTCTAACTTGATGAGATTTGACATTAGACAGATGAAATACCTATATTCGTTGATATGAAATAACAAATTACTAATTTGATGAGATTTGACATAGCTAAGAAACTAGGCTAAAGAAAAGATTACGTGTGGAAATTATTATTACGGCCCGTGAACAAATTTGAAATCAATATGAAAAACAAAAGATTAGTGTTGAGCTTATTCGTGTTCGTGTCAAAATCGTATCGATTCATTTATGAAATGCTCATGGGTGGACCCACTAACCTGATTTGACATATTTATGACATAGCTTGTTATTTGTATTCCATGTCGACTTGTGACCCACCAACTTATTTTGACCTGCCAATCTATAATTATATTATTAAAAAAATATATATTATTAAATATATATATTTATTTTCTTATAGTTGGTTTATATTTTGTTTACTAAAATTTATTTAATTTTTATGCATTTATATAATAAACTAAATATTGTCATCTTCTAAATTTTTTTATTAAAGTATTAATTTGTTAAATATGAAATCTCACTTTCTTTAATGTCAAATAATTAAGTTTTATATTCTAATTTATTATTAAATTATGAATTTTTCATATTGTTGAGATTAGATTGATGACATAGCCGGAATGGAACTATATTGTGATTGGCTAGAACCTGTAAAAAAGAAAACGTGTGGTGGTGGTGGGTACCCACGGCAGCCACTTTGATGCTTAAGTCAGTATCGACGAGTATAGAGAATGCAAGGGATTGCTTAGAATTTTAGTGTTAAAGAATAGTGTACCTTTGCCTCTGTGATCCTTCTTTTTTTATACCATAGGAAGGTGGTGATAAATATAGAATTTTCCGATAATCCGATGATGATGCGACTGTCTACTTGATAAGGGATATTGCCAACTAATAATTTGGCAATCCTGCAATTACAGGTGTAATGAGTATACATTGGATTAAGTTTGTTAATGGTAACCTCGTGCCGAGGCTCGCCCATTTGAGGGAAGGGCGAGTCTTGATGTTGCATCGGGTGTCAAGGTGTCTGGATCTTCCTTCCCTCAAGACGGACTGCATTTCCTACTCACCTGATCCTTGCCATGTGGACATATCTCATGATAACAGCTTGTGGTCTACTTTGGGTGATTGTTATGTAGCATTGGAGACCCCCCGACCAGTCTTTGATTCTTCAGATTCGAAGGTGGTGCTTTGTCTTCTTGATCACGTGGCACAATTTGACTGTTTGTATCCTTTTGCCTTCCCTTGGTCATATTGACGGCCTTATTTTTTGGTCCATATTAAAGGTTTTGCCAGCCATGCCACTATATAAGAACCCTCCTTTCTCTTTTGTGTTTTGTGACTACCATCTTCGGGAGACATGGAATAGGGCACTTGTTGTCTTCCTTTTAAGGATAACCAGATCTGTGTGAGGGATATCATCATGGTCTATGAAGTTTAGCTGAAGGTGAGTTTTTATGAAGGTACGGGTATACTGCTAAAGGTTGCATTTGGCCTTACTATAATGCCTCTTCAGAGTCGTGATCCTTTGATCTTCATGAAGATGCAATCGCATTACTTGGCACCACGAGCTGCAATCAGCCCAACTAAACACCTCGTTAGTATTACGGCCCTAAGGTGAGGGGTTGGATTTGTGAGGTAGATTCCAAGGGCAAGGCTAGGAGGTAGTTGGAGAGACAATTCTTCGCATGGCCTTTTAAATGGTGTCTTTCCATAGGATGAGATGGAGTTTATGTTAATAGACTTTTTAGGGTTCTGATGTAATAGGGACTTTACTCGAGTCCCTTTTATCTCTTTGTAATCTTTTGTAATGAAAATGCTTATTTTCCCTATCTCATTCGGTAGTATAGACATATCCATTTATGGATTTTGACTCCTAGTTTAGCAAATATTCCTTATAAAATTTTAGTAGAATAGAATAAATACATGGACATGTGGGCTAGCGGGTATGCACCTCTGCCTCGTATGACGCCATATACATTTTCTTAATAAGTGGCCTTTATTCATGTTGGTTCTTGGCTTATCCTTTAAATTATCCTTTGATCTTTGATTGGCTTCCCCCTTGTCCCTTGGGAATTAGTATACCCTCTTCTAAATTCTCTTGGTACGGGGGACCTGTTTACAGGAACAACGTCCAAATGGTGTGGCGGGTACTGTCTTGTGACCTATCTTAGTGAAAACTGTCTAGTGGCCTTGATTAGAGGGACCGTCACCCGAATAGTCTAGCAGGAGCTACCTTGTGACCTAGCCTGGCGAAATCTTCCTTGTGGCATTGATTAGTGGGAGCAATGCGAATGGTTTGGCAAGAATTGCCTTGTGACCTGGCTTGGCAAAAATTACCTTATGGCCTTAATTTTTGGGACCCACGTCCGAATAGTCTAGCGGGAATCACCTTGTGACTTGGCCTAGCAAGCCTTATGGCCTTGATTAGTAGGACCAATGCCCGAATGAGCTAGCCTTGCGAAAGCTGCCTTATGGCCTTGATTTGTGGGACCAATGCCCGAATATTTTAATAGGAACTGTCTTGTAATCTAGCCTGGCAAAAATTGCCTTATGACCTGGCCTGGCAAAAACTTACCTGATGGCCTTAATTTGTGGGACCAATGCCCGAATGGTCTAGTTGGAACTGCCTTGTGACCTGACCTGGAAAAAATTACCTTGTGGCCTTAATTTGTAGGACCAATATCCAAATGGTCTAGCGGGAACCTCCTTATGACCTGGCCCAACGAAAACTGTCTTGTGGCCTTGATTAGTGGGACCAACGCCTAAATAGTCTAGCGAGAATTGCCTTGTGACCTAGCCTAGCAAAAACTGCCTTGTGGCCTTGATTTGTTGGACCAATGCCCGAATGGTCTGGCGGAAACTACTTGTGACTTGGTCTGGTGAAAACTTCCTTGTGGCTTTGATTTGTGGGACCAATGCCCGAATGGTCTGGCTGGAACTGCCTTGTGACCTGGCCTGGCAAAAACTGCCTTGTGGCCTTGATTTTTGGGACTAATGCCTAAATGGTCTGGCGGGAATTGTTTTGTGACCTAGCCTGGTGAAAATTGCCTTATGGCCTTGATTTGTGGGACCAACGCTGGAACGGTCTGGTGAGAGCTGCCTTGTGACCTGGCCTGACGAAAACTGCCTTGTGCCTATTCTTGTTTCTTTAGTCTCTCTTTTTTTTTTTGGAAGGCAATCCATCGTTTCTTGTTATTGGAGTACACAACATATAAAAAAAACCTCGTTAACTCATTATTGATAAAATTTTCTCAAATTACAAATATTCCATGAAGGGGAAACAACTTGACCATTTAGTTTGGCCAGCTTATAGGACCCTAGGTGAATATCCTTTAAGACCCTAAATAGTCCTTTCCAGTTCTCACTCAGCTTACCGGGTTTGGCATTGCCACTTGTCATGTCTTCTTTTTTGAGGACCAAGTCTCCCACATTGAAGGCTTGCGACTTGACCTTTCTATTGAATATATTATTCCTGTAAACCGCTATTCTGATTGGGGCCTTTTCTCGTAAGAATTCAGCTTGGTCCAAATTGAATTGCATCTCTTCGGGATGTCCTGAAATTTTAGGATGTGTCCTGAAGCTGTTCACTTGTATTTCCACGGGAAAGACTGCTTCGGCTGCATATACAAGGGAAAAGAGTGTTTCCCCCATTAGCTATTCTGGGAGTAGTCCTGTATGCCCATAATATGTGAGATAACTCCTCGGGCCAATTGCCTTTAGCTTGGTCGAGTCTTTTCTTCAGCCCCTGTAATATGGTTCTGTTTGTAACCTTTGTCATACCATTGGACTCGGGGTGGTAGGCTGAGCTGAACCTCAAATCAATTTCCCATTTCTTGCAAAAGTCTCTAAATTTGGTGCTTACAAACTGAGTTCCATTATTAGTAATCAATATTTTGGTTATTCTGAATCAAGTGAATATATTTTTGCTGATAAAAGAGATTGCTTGTTGCGTAGTGATGGACTGTACTGCCTCAGTTTCTGCCCATTTGCTGAAGTGATCTACTGCCACGATAACAAACTTTCGTGACCTCGATGCCTTGGGGAATAGGCCAAGGATGTCTATTCCCCACTGAAAGAAAGGCTAGGGACTTCCAATTGCTGCTTGCATTTCTCCTAAGGTCCTTGGGATGTTTGCATGTACATGGCATCTTCGATACTTCTGGACAAGTCTCTTCGCATCCTGCATTATCATTGGCCAGCAATACCCTTTTCTAAATGCTTTTCGGGCGATCGTTCGAGCTCCTTCATGGCTCCCGCAATCACCTTCATGGATATCCTTTAAGATTTTCTAGCCTTCCTCCTCTGTAACACATCATGGCCATGGTTGTGTGGAGGACCTCCTATATAACCAACCATCAATTAGTGCGTATTTAGAAGACTTTCTTATTCTATGTTTAGCTGATAACTCATTGGTTGGAAGATCATCCAGTGTCAAGAATTTGTATACGGGCATCATCCACGATTCTCCTTCTTCTATGAGGAAAGACTCTTCCATCTCCGTCGTTGGAGTGTGTAACTCCTCAAACTGGAATGGTTGAGTCAAGTGTTGTTCACTCACTACTGCTATCTTGGCTAGAAGATCTGCCTCTTCATTGTTGCCTCTGTCTATCTGGCGAAGTTCGCAACTGCCTTGCCCGCTTTTGACCTTCTTTATTATGGATCAGACCTTTTCCTCATATTTGACGAGGTTTGATTCTCAAACTTTGAATTATTTCCGACACTGATTAACAATCAATTGTGAGTCACTAAAAATAATCAACTTTTAGATACCTAGCTCCTTGATGATTCTTAGGGCCATTATTACTGCCTCATATTCGGCTACGTTGTTGGTAGCTTTGAAGTCGAGCTTTGTCACATATTGAAGCTTTATGATGGTTTAAGACTGCAAAAGGATCTCGATTCTTGAGCCCCCAGCCCCACAAGCTTCATTTGTCCAAAACTTCCATTCTTCTATGGTCGCTTCAAAGGACTTTGAAAGTTTTAACGGTGGTGTCATCTCTACGATAAAGTCAGCTAATACTTGGGCTTTCATGGCCTTTGTAGGAATATACCTGATATCATAGGCTGATAATATTATCGCTCAGGTGGACAACTGTCCTAATAACTCCAGCATGTGTAAAATCTTTTGCAGAGGATAATCGGTTTTGACTTCTATGGTGTGTGGCTCGAAGTATGATTACAACTTTATTGTAATACCCAGCTGGAGTCCGGCATCGGAGTTCTACTTTCCGGTGGCGTCCAGGATGTCAGAATTCTCTAGAAGGGTTAGATTTATGTTTTTCTACAAGGTTATGATATATTTTATCGTTTTAAAGCATAAGGAAATGAGGTTTTGAAAGAAATGAACCAAGGCAGAAAAGTCAGGTTCGGCCGCCGAACATGCATGGCTTTCGGTTTCACGATAGGCCGCCGAAGGTGGTCTGGCCAGCCACCTATAAAAGGCCCTCAGTCGGTTGAAAGGATAAGGCTCGCCGATTCCTTTCAATTTCTGAGGTGAGACTCTGTCCTTCTTGAGTAGTTTACATGTTTTTATCACATCTTGCAAAGGTTTGATTCGTTTACTGAAACGACAGACGGACGCTGCCACTGATGGGTCACACTTGGGTCCACTGACCCAGAGAGGATACTCTAACTCAGAAATCATCAAACCCAACCTCTCTATGGCTCTCGCAGCAATAAAGGAATGAGAAGCACCGGGGTCCATCAAAGCATACACATCTGAACACCCAATGATGAGATTACCTGACATCACTGTGTTCGACGCGTTAGCCTCCTCCTGTGTCATAGTGAAAATCCGTGCTGGGGCTACCGGATTTCCACCTCGGGAACCTGCTGCTGAAGTAGAGGCTGCCCCTCTCCCTCTACCTCTGCCACTACTCTGCAGTACGGCTGGAGCTGCTGGCTGTACTACACTGCCTGAACTCATCTGCTGGGATGGTGCAAAAGTCACCTGAGGACAATCCCGAGCAAAATGCCCTTCCTGTCCACATCTGCCTCAAACTCAACCACCTCAACTCCTTAACATGCATACACCTAAGCATATGCTCAAAGGGGTCAAAACCTACCTAAAAACCCCAAACACACAAAACAAATAACACATATACAAGGTTTTTCTCACAAAATTACCAAAACGTCCAACATAACCCTATTCATGCAACTCTCCCCCAAAACCTCATAAAACCTTCAGAAAACATAAAAACAGGCTCAGGATCTTCACTTACCTCTTGAAACCAAAAAGATGAACGATCCTAACGTGAAGTTTTGGAGCAACTCTCCGTCAAACTCTCCAAACTTCACAACTTTGTGTTTTTAGCTTAAAACCTTCAAAATAACATAAAAACGAATCAAACCTTTGCAAGATGTGATAAAAACATGTAAACTACTCAAGAAGGACAGAGTCTCACCTCAAAAATTGAAAGAAACGGCAGAGCTTATCCTTTCAACCGACTGAGGGCCTTTTATAGGTGGCTGGCCAGACCACCTTCGGCGGCCTATCGTGAAACCGAAAGCCATGCATGTTCGGCGGCCGAAAGTCACCTTCGGCGGCCGAACCTAGCTTTTCTGCCTTGGTTCATTTCTTTCAAAACCTCATTTCCTTATGCTTTAAAACGATAAAATATATCATAACCTTGTAGAAAAATATAAATCTAACCCTTCTAGAGAATTCCGACATCCTGGATGCCACCGGAAAGTAGAACTCCGATGCCGGACTCCAGCCGGGTATTACATTCTCCCCCCCTTAAGAACATTCGTCCTCGAACATTCCTAAACAAACAAGAAACACATAAAAAAGAGTATAGCAGGCTTGCTACGGGTTCTGGCGGCCTTAAGCCGACCTGAATCCTAGCGCCGATGACGGTCCATTTTGGGGTCGTTACATTTATGGTCGACATGAGTACTGCAAACGCTAATTTTTCAAGAGGAGGGTAATTCAACTCTACCCCTTTTAGAACTTGGCTGGCATAATATACCAAGCTTTGTTCCCCATTATTTTCTTGAACAAGTATCGAGCAAACTGTTTCCGGTATCATAGATAAATATAGAAACCAAACTTCACCTTTGACAGGCAGGCTTAGCAACAGAGGAGATGATAAAAAGGTTTATAGACTTTCAAATGCCTCTGTATACTCTTCCCCCCACTCAAACTTACATTTGCCTTTTAAGGCTTTGAAGAATGGGAGACACCTTCTTGCTGAGCATGATATGAATCGGCCTAGGGTAATGACTCGCCCATTTAACCTCATTATTTCGTTGATGATTTTGGGTGCTTCCATATTTTTTATAGTGGTGATCTTCTCAGGATTCACCTCTATGCCCATTTCTAAGATGACATATCCCAAAAACTTACCATCCTTTACCCTGAAGGTACACTTTTCCGAGTTCAGCTTCATGCCCACCTTGTCCATGACATCAAAGACTCTTCAGATATCCTCTAGGTGTTCTTTCAATGATTGGCTTTTTACCACCATGTCATTTATGTAAACTTCGACGGTTGATCCCACCATGTCCTTAAAGATTTCTGACACTAACCTTTGGTATGTGGCTTCTACATCTTTTAAACCAAAAGGCATTACCTTGTAGCAGTAAATTCCTTCATCTATTATGCATGTGGTCTTCTTTGCGTCCTCGGTATCCATCATGATTTGGTGATATATTGAGATGGCATCAAGGAAAGAGACCATTGCATGACCTGAGGTTCAGTCCACTAATCTATCGATGGATGGCAATGGATAATGATCTTTTGGACATGCTTTATTTAGGTTAGTGAAATCCACGCACATTCTTCACTTTTCGTTAGCCTTTTTTACCAGGATTGCATTAGCCAACCACGTCGCATACTGCACTTCCTTTATCAATCCTGCGCTCAAAGCCTTATCAACCTTCTCTTTAATCACCTGCTGCCTCTTTGGTGAGAGCTTTCTTTTCTTTTGTTGGACTAGTTTTATGTTCTTGTCAATAGATAGCTTGTGAGTGATAAGAGCTGGGTCTACACCCATTACATCCTTTGGGGACCAAGCGAACGTTGACACTCTACTCTTTAGCAACTCTACCGGACGAGTCCTTATTTCACCAGTTAGGGCAATGCCGAATTGTACCTTCTACTCCTTTCCTATATGTAGCTCCTTTACCGAATCTGTTGGTTCTGGTTTTACATGAGATTCCAATTTCTCCAGTAAGTCAATGGGCATGGTTGCTTTCTTGAGATTTTTTGCTAGGTTTCTATGACCTTCTTTGGCTAACCTCGGATTGCCTCGGACCATCGTTGTTCCTCTTGGAGCTAGAAGCTTAAGACACATAGTGCCCATGTTAATAACGATACCATGGCAGTTTAGGACTGGACGACTGAGTATCATATTGTGTAAAAATGGGATATCTACCACCGCAAACTCTGCGTACAAATCTCGTCTATATTTCTCATCACCCAACACCAGGGGAAGGTTGATAGTGCCCAGCACTGCCATAGTCTTGTCTCCTATCCTACTAATGGATAGGAAACTTTGACAAGACTATTCTTATCTAAGCCTAATTTGTTAAAAACATTTAAGATGAGAAGATTAATAGAACTACCTGTATCTACAAGTACCCACATTATCTCGTACTAGTTCAGGAGGATCTTAACGACCAACTGGTCATTTTAAAAGAACCCAACTGCTTTGTCATCAGGGCCAAACCTTACTTCTTGCTTGGTCCATGGTTATCGATGGATGGACAAGACATCCTCTGCCACACTATTATTTTTCCCTTTGCTCTTATCAGGTCCTTCCGTTATGACATGTATGATTCCAGTCATTTTGAGAGATTAAAGAAGAGAGATTCCTTTTTTCAAAAGAAAAAGGAACAAGAGACTAACTTTAATCAAGATGAACATATAGGGTTCAATAGATTCCCGGTAACGAAACCAAATGATGTTATTGAGATTAGATTAATGACGTGGCCATAATGGACTATGCTGTGATTGGCTAGAACCTGTAAGGAAGAAAATATGAGGTGGTTGTGGGTGTCCATAGTAGCCACTCTGACACTTAAGTCAGTATCGACGAGTATAGAGAATAAAAGGAATTGCTTAGAGCTTTAGTGTTAGAGAATAACATACCTTTGCCTATGTGATCCTTCTCCTTTTATACCATAGGAAGGTGGTGATGAATATAAAATTTCCTAATAATCTATCGATGATGCGGGCGTCTGCTTGATAAGGGATATTATCAGCTAATAAATTAGCAATTCCACGATTACAGGTATAATGGGTATATGCTGGATTATGTCTGTTAACGGTAACCTCATACCGAGACTTGCCGATTTGAGGGAAGGGTGAGTCTTGACATCGTACCGGCTGTCATGGTATTCGGATCTTCCTTCCCTCGAGACGGACTGCATTTCTTACTCACCTGATCCTTACCACGTAGACCTATCTCGTAATGATAGCTCGTGGTCTGCTTTGGGCTATTGGTATGTAGCATTAGTCTTAAAATAAATATATAAATTTCATATAATATATTATTTCATAAATATTAAAAATGTTGGATTTTTATCAAAATAAGTAATATTGTGTCATGTCAAAACGTTTAATGTTTCAAATCATGTCAATTCGTGTTAATAGATTTATAGTATCAAATCATGTTAATGAGTTTATTCGTGTTAAATGGATCATATCCTGTCATTTTAACCCAATACGATTAAATTAATCTTGTTATGTCGTGTAATCGGTACAATAATAGAATCGTGTTAGTGTTAAGATTTTTAACACGATTCATTATCGATCCTTAATTGTGTTCCTGTCGAATTCTTTCGATACAAACATGACCCACCAACCTGAATTGTCACCCCTAGAAAAGATAATGTCTTACATAAAATTGAAGATCAAATTGGATAAGAATTATCTAGTATCCCTTAAGTCAAATGAACTTGCAGTGACTAGCATTATTGATAAAAGTGCTCTTAATAATTTTTAGGAATGCACATTTTGGGATGTCTTGATACATTGAAGCAACTCTCTAATCATTTAGACATCGTATGATTAATGGTATAACACAAGGTACTATTGATTATGTTCTTAAAGGCCAAATAGCTTATATGAATATAACGTGCGTGAAAAAAATTTGTTAAGATTACAAACGCAAAGCAAGGATATTGAGTAATAAATTAGTTGAAGAGTTCATACCCTATTCGCAAAAAGATTATGCTTATTTCTATTCCTAAAAAGTGTAAGTCGGAATTCTTCCTATTATAAAGGAAAGAAGTTAGCATTTATTATGATCTACCAAAGAAGCGAAAAAGCCTATGCTATAGAGCTTTAGGCTGCAACATTCATAAGGATAAATAGCAGACTTTTTGAGCCCAATTGGAGGTACCTTGTGAATGAGAGGATCATCAATTATGGTGCTACTCAACTTTTTGAACATATCATACAAAGCCTCCATTTCATTGAAGTAACCGAAACAATTAAAAATAACAAAAAGTTGAGACTTGCAAATTATAGAGATGATGATGGTCATAAACATAATTAAAGCTAGTAATTAAATGCGATGAACTCCTGCAATGTCAAACATCTATAATTTGAGTGAGTGAGCTATATGGTGGTTTGACTAAAGAGCATACTACTTTCTTCCACATTTAACTGCATACCATGTATAGGAAGCAAAGATGCAATGGACTATCAAAAGATTAAGAAAAGTAAAACAATTACAACCTGAGATTGGTTCCAAGGCTATAGCATAAAAGTGTGGCAAGAATGAAGCATGATGCAGATGGCATGTCAACATAAAGTAAAACAAAGGTAGAAGGAGATATCTTATTGACCACAAGCATAATTTCATTGCAGTTCAGAAGATAATGGCAGGAGTCATGGATAGATTTGTGTAAATATAATTTAAGCATATAGATAGACCATAATTTAAGCATCAAGAGACTTCACATTTTAGCAAATTCATGGTTAGTACATGTCTTTATGGTGCATATGTACCATGCTCTAGACAATTGCAAGCAAACAAAACTATTCAACAATTTTGCAGTATGGCTACACATTCTGTTTTTGTTTAATTAGACTCTACTAATCTAATATTGAGAAGAAAAATAATAGACCAACTTTTTATTCAGAATTTCTACTTACATGGTGTCTCATAAGAAATTATGATAGGATCCTCATTCCTGAATGTTTTTATTAGTAATATGCTCTATAGCCGATCTATTGGTGTAGTTGGATACTATTTTTAATCTATTTTAAGTATCTAAATACATTTTATAAAGGCTACTATTTATCTTTAGTGTTAATTGAATCTCAAGTAAAGATAAAGTCCATAAGGTTATATTACTGAGCAAAGTAAATTATAATGTAGTTATAATTATAAGATTCCAATTGCATTTAAGTAATATCTCTAAATGTTCCTGGTCAATGTTCTTATCATAATTGGACGATAATTAGATCTGTTGAGACTGATACATATTATGCTCTTTCCTTCTAAAGGAAGCAACTGATCTCATAGGTGGAGATATATGAGATATCTAAAACTAATATGTAGGTGTCTATTTTATAAATAAGTGCACTGAACTGACCCACCTGAGAAATCCATATGGAAAATTACTTGTGTCTATGGATTACTCAAGTAATGGTTGTGTAAGTGATCATTTGAGTTGAAATCAATAAATAATCTTATACGGGGACTTTTATGTTTTGATTCATCTTATATGTTACTTGGTTCATGAGTAACAAATGGGGATGAATTGGATATATTAGGAACTATATGAAGGTATTTATGTGATTGAGAAATGATTCATCACTCTAGGTTAAGTTAGGGAATGTTCCATTTGTTCTTTGCTAGCATTGATCATGAAATCCTTGCACAATGTGGAATGAAATTCCAAATGAGATTTGGAATTTCATTCAATAGGTCAATAGCTAATAAATGAGAACTAATATGATTTAATATTACAAACACGTTTCATATATTAAATGTTAAATCGGGACATTTGTGATGAAGGGATATAATTACACTGACAAACCATTCACTCATAAAAAGTTAAGTCAAACCGTTTTTGACATTTCAAATATTTGGATAGTCTTGACGTATTGCTAGACAATGTTTTTGACCTTCAAATTAATTAATTAGTTAATTATATTTATTGCCAATATATTTGAAATCTAATGGGTCACACACATAAAGAATTGCATGAGAAAGTAAAACGATAAGTTTAAGCAAGTTGGACTTGATTGCATATAAATTGACATTGGGATAAAATTGTAATTTGAAAAAATTATGATTTTGATCTAATTAATTAAGTAGGACTTAATTAAAATTATCTAAAATTTATATGGCCTATTTATTAAAACTTTGAACTATAGTTATAATTTATTTATTTAATTAGTTAAATAAATAAATAAATTCTATTATACTGAAATCCTAAGATTTTAGTATAAAAGGGTATGTTATGAGAGTTTGTACCTTTGTAGCAGAGAAACACTTTTGAGAGCCTCCAGAATTTGTAAGAAAGGCAGAGAGCTAGCACTAAAAAACTCTCCCATTCTCAATCCTTTAGACGGTTCTAAAATTTTTTGATCACTATTCTGTGTGGACATTGTTAGAAACTGGACATTTGGACGGTTTTTGGTTTGCGATAACCCAATCAAGATGAGCGATCTCGTGTTTTGTTGCAAAGAAAATAAAAAGGTATTTATTTTCTCTTTAAATATTATTACTTTCTTCGTTTCAAGTTGGCGAAAAATTATATTTTTCTATTTCATCCGCTACGTTCAATTCGATTGAAACCTAAAAGTGGTATCAGTGTTCCATTTAAACGGTTAAAGTGTAATAGTTGATGATATTTATTATTGGGTTAATTGAATTAAATTTTGTATGCTAATAAAATTTAGTGTTCTTTGAAAATTTTTCAGATTTATTATTTTCAAATTATTTTGATCTAGAAATTAAAATAGTTTAATTTTTAATTAAATTTATTTTAATAAAATAAAAAAATTATTATTTTATGCAAATTTTGTTCTTCGTGAACGCGCTGCTGCGGGTATCTCTAGCATCACCATGCCTGACGGAGGACACGGGAGGGCATGTGACGCTCCTTCCGATGATGCGCTCCTCTCACCGATGACATTTGTCGCTGATGCACAAAAGGAAGCGGCGTCACAGGCGACTGCTCCCTTCGTTGGTGAAGATCAAGCTGCGTCGAGGTTGCAGGAGAAAGATGATGTGCGACTCCGAGAGATCGCACAATCCTTCGATGCCATCAATCACAAGGCTACTGCTGTCGAAGTAGGTTGGCCGGTGAGTGCAAGTGTTGCACCGTCTTCGGCATCTCGCACTAGCGGCATGTGCTGATGGCTGGTCGACAGGTGAGCTGATGGAGCTCAACGGCGATGACTAAATGAGTCTCATTTTTTCTCCTCGCGATTTTGTCGTTGATTGAGCTCGCTAGCGCTGGATCGATGGACCGGTAGACGTACATATGTATGTGATATGTATGCTATGCAATAACAATACTTATGCATAAGACCCTAATAAAAATTATGAGACCCTAATAGAAATCTTAGGATTAAAATCTCTAATTAAAATTTTAAGTACCTGTTAAAAACATGATGGCTTATCACCCATTCTTATAGTATAAAATTAGAGTTCGATTTTTATTAATTTATTGGCCAAACTCAAAGTTAATTTCACCTGAATATATTTAGTGCTATGAAATATTTGATATTTTGAATAATGGTTCTACTTAACTAAATTACTTAATTTTGTGGGCAAACTCATGATCATGTAAGTTAAGAGTAAGAGTTAAACATAACATATGAGATATGATAAAGACAAAGAGTTGTCACCTAACTGATTTAGGAGTTACATAAAAGATGTAATTGATCAATTATATATGTTATCTACTTAATTTAATTTATAATAATTTATTGGAAAAATCTAAAGTTATTTAAATTAAATGGGATCCTAGCCTACTAGAAGATCAACTGTTGGATTTTTCGAATTAATAGATAGGACTATTAATTTAAATAAAATAGTAGGAGACTAATTAAAGATTAAAGAGCTTATCTAATAATTAGAAAAATACATGAGACTAATAATTATTATTTCTGCATTTATAGATATTATCCACCATGAGTAATAACCTATCTTTGCATAGTATACTTGATGCTAACAAATCAACTAAACTGATCTTCTTGGATGGTATCGCAATATGAGAATTGTTCTCAAGCAAGAAAAGAGATTGTATGTTCTCGATTAAAACATACCTGATGTTCCTAATGAGAATGCTAGTGATAATGTTAAGGACAAGTACGATCGTCATATTGATGATGGTGTGCAAGCTACGTGTGTGATGTTAGCTGTAGGAACTTATTATCTGTCTTTACCTTCTAATTTAGTATTAGAATTGAATAACTGTTATTATGTTCTAACACTTTGCAGAAACTTTATTTCAATTCTATTTTTTAGTTTTGGATAATGGATTTAAGTTTATTATTGAGAACAATACTTGTTCTTTTATAATAAAGGAGCTTATTATGGAACTGAAATTTATATAGATGGTCTATATAATATTTCTTCTGAAAAGTTTATTCTCAATATAAAAATAAAAGAGACTTAAATTAGATAATCAACATCTATCTTATCTTTGGCATTGTAGACTTGGTCACATAAATGAAACAAGAATCACTAAGTTACGTAAAAATGGATATCTTGATCCATTTGATTATGAAGCATATGAAACTTGTGAAGTTAGTTTAATGGGTAAAATGACCAAAAACACCTTTTAAAGGAAAAGGTGAATGGTCACAAAAATCATCGGGACTTATACATATACATGTATATGGGCCAATGACTATCCAAGCCATAGGTGGATATTCGTATTTCATTACATTAACTGACAACTATATTAGATATGGTTATGTGTATTTAATGAAATACAAATCTCAATCATTTGAAAAGTTCAAAGAATTCAAATCTGAAGTTGAAAAATAGGCTGACTAAAGTATTAAATAACTTTGATCTGATCTGTAATACCCGGCTAGACACCGGCACCAGAATTCCTACTTTCCGGCGGAATCTCCATTGGAATCTGGACTTTCCGGATGTCGGAGCCGTCTAGAAGGGTAAAACAGAGGTTTTTGAAAAGAAAAAGACCAAGGAGGCAAATTGCAGGTTCGGCCGCCGAAAGAGAAGTTCGGTCGCCGAACATTGCATGGTTTCGCATGCAGCTTTGGCCGCCGAAGGGGAGTCGGTTGGCCACCTATAAAAGCTCATTTGACCGGAAATGGGGTGTGTTTTCACCCTCTTTTCGTACAAAGGTGAGTTTGTGATCTCCTTTGGCTGTTTTCACCATGTTCTTCAAATTATGCAAGCTTTATTGAGTTTTTCACTTGTGTTTTTGAAGTTTTGAGCAAAAGAAGGCAAAGTTGAGAGTTTTGGAGATTTTGGATCGTTTTCCTCCACATCTCCGAGTTAGGAGCATCGATCCTCTCGATCTTCAAGAGGTAAGCATGGATCCTCACCTCCCCTTATGTTTTAAGCATGTTTTAAAGAGTTTAAGGGAGTTCTATGGTATGGTTTAAGTAGATCTAGAGGTTTAAAGGGTATATTGCTCATATGCCATACGTGATGTTTTGATGATGTTTGTGGAGTGTAAACTAGTTTGTAAGCTCCTATATACATGGATAAGGGTATATGCATGGTTATGAGAGGTTGGTTGCATGTTGAGAGTGTTTGGTTTGGTTTTGGAGGCTGAGTATGCATGTTTGACCCGAGTTCTGCCTTCTTGGCGAACTCAGGTTCGGCCGCCGAAGCAAGGTTCGGCCGCCGAAGCAAGGTTCGGCAGCTGAACCCATTGAGGAGGTTGTTTTGGCCGCCTAAACTCGCCCCTGAAAGTTTGGACTTTCAGCTCTGGAGGGGAGTTTCGGCCGCCGAACATGCCGCCGAAGGTGGGTGACTTTCGGCTCGGGAAAGTCCTTCAGCCCCCGAACCTTGCCCCCGAAAGTTTAGACTTTCGGATCTGGAAGGGACTTTCGACCGCCGAAAGTGCCACCGAAAGTGCAAGAGTTTCGGATCTGGAGAGGGGTTCGGCCGCCGAAGGTGCCGCCGAAAGTCCCCTGTCCAGCCTTCCTTTGCCCATTTTTTCATGCATGTTTATGATATTTTAGGGGGTTTTTGGGGAGATGTTTATAGCTAGGTTAGAGTATGTTCGGTCCCTCATTTGAGTCCACCTGTGTAGGTACGGACACGAGGAACCCAAGAGGCCCACAGAGTTAGAGATACAGAGACTGCCCAGCAATTGCTAGAGGTGAGTGGAACTGAACTGTGTTTTTACATAAATGCAAAGTTTTGAGCATGATTCATGCATCATAAATGCCATGTTATACTAGGGTGTATTGCATTAGTGTTCACGAAGGTGATGCATTGCATTATTTATTGTTGATAGGGATGAACAACATGGAGACCCTTTAGCCCTCTGATTATTATTTCCATGTAACAGAAGTCCTGAGGAGCTCTTTGAGAGCCGGGCACAATGTATATTTGATAGAACATATTTTAGTCCATATTTTCATGATCTTATTGATGTTTATTTGCACCTATTCTATCTAATTTTGTGGTTTTAATCATGTTTTGCAAATATTAGGTGTGAAGAAACAATTTGAAGAAAATGCTCTTAAAAGTGCCAAAGAATGCCAAAAAACAGCCACTTTCGGAAGCACCTTCGGAAGCACTTTCGGAAGCCGAAAGTCACCCACCTTCGGAAGCACTTTCGGAAGCACTTTCGGAAGCCGAAAGTCACCCACTTTTGAGGGCACTTTCGGCGGCCTAAAGTCAAGTCCAGAGGCGAAAGTCACCCACCTTCGGGGGCACCTTCGGCCGCTGACCCTTGCGTCCAGAGCCGAAAGTCCAGCCTCCGAAACTCATTTTAGGTAGCCGAAAATCACTCTCAACACTCTCTTTCCTCATTCAAGAAGCCATATCTCAAGTTGCCATATTTGAGGAGCCAAACAAGGGAAGTATTTTGAGATCCAAATCTTCAAGATTCACATTCAAATATTGGATTTCAAGATCAAGCTTATTAAGAAAGCCAAATCCAAAGATCACATGTTTCCCACTTAGTATCATGCACATTCAAAATTCAAAAGGAGGCTCCACCTTCCTTATTAGTGCATGGGCAGCCTCTTAACTCTTTAGGCAATATCTTGAAGACCTTGAGCAGCAATTGAAAAGACCAAAGAGCCCCCACTTGCCCCCCATCACATGCATCTCGTTTTTGCCTTCACCCATGCACAAAGAAGGCACATATGGGACCAAGGGCACTTTGAATAGCCTCTAAAAGACTTATGGACTGCCACTAAACCCTAAGGAGCCTCTCAAGATCTATTTAAAGGCTTCAAGAAAACAAGAAGACAGATTTGGTTCCACAATTCAACTCTCCAAATTCGGCCAAGCAAGGGCAGCCACACTCCAAGGGGCTTCTCCCCTCAATTTCGGTTCTTCTTTCTTCTTTTCTTTAATTTTCTGTTTTGGTTCAGCCATGAGTGGCTGAAACCCCTCTTTCTAGTTGAATTTTGGTTGAAACTAAGGTTGTTGAAAGGGTTGTGAGATCTGAACAGAAACTTTTGTCTTTGATTTTATTCAATATTCATGCAATTGATGCTTAATTCTAAGATTGCTTTGTTGTTTTGATCAAATTGGCCACTTGATTCTTGATTGCAAAGTTAATTGATTGTTGGATTAGGATATTTGTTAGTCCGTAATTGCTGGAAATATTCTGTCCATTGAACACTTGGTGTAAAAACCCAAGGAATTGTATGATCTAACATCATCTCATGCGTTTGAGTAGTTAGGGTTTGGATCTTTCTTGTTCTTCATGCAATTGGCAATTGTTTTGATGCCTTTGGCCCAAGGACGTTCCTTGGCAATTTGTTGATTAGTAATCGGTTAGAGGACGTTCCCTAATCAATTTGTTCATAAGGAAAGATATGGTGGTGAGAAGCGTCTTCCACCCCCATAACCAACCTATTGAATCAATCAAGATAACCATGTTTCAATGATCAACCCAAACAACCAAAGTGGATCCATATCTTCAACTAGACCTTTTCTCATATTGATTTCTTGTTTTATTTTGATTACTTGCTGTTTCAATTACTTTCAAATAGTTGTTAGTCAAATCAATCTCAAACCCCCCCCCCCTTTTTACTTTCCTTGTACTTGTTTCTATTTCTCTTTGATTACTTGCTTTCACTTGTGCTTTCAATTAGTTCTATTGGTCTTGATTGAGATAAATAAATAGGTAATCAATTCTCTGTGGATACGATCCTTCACCACTATCTGCAGTTGTAAATTGTAGGTAACCAAGAAGGTTATTTTTGACCGGCTTCGACAACCGCACTGTCAATATTGTATGTAACAGAAGTCCTGAGGAGCTCCTTTGAGGGCCGGGCATAGAGTAGAGGGATTTTTGGGTCAGTCCATCCATGATGTGCTTTACTTGTGCTATGACGCATTTCATGATAGCATGTTTTCTTAAATATTTTATTATTCTGCTCGCTGGGCTCTAGTAGCTCACCCCTCTCCCTACCCCCATGTTTTCAGGGCCTGAGAAAAGACAGAGTAGCAACAAGGGTAAAGGTTTATGTAATAGTATAGAGTAGTGGACATGATGTATTGTACACAGAGATAATGTAATGTATAGACATGATGTACTGTATATGGAGATAGTATTGTGCTTGGCCCTATAGGATGTTATCCCTTGTGTGCATGATCATTTCTTTATGTCTTATTGTATTTTATGATGAGAACTAAGCTTGATCTTTGATGATGACCCATCTAGGGCATATGATGAGAGCTCTAGTATGTGGTTTTATGTTTACAGAGTTAGCGCATGCACAGGTCAAGCTTGGTAAATGCAAAAGCTTAAAACTTTTATGGAAATGTATGATCATGCATGGGATTTAACAGGTACACAGAGTGCACAGTAGGCTTGCTACGGGTTTCGGCGACCTTAAGTCGACCTGAATCCTAGCGCCGGTAGCGGTCCGATTTTCGGGTCATTACAGATTGGTATCAGAGCTCTAGGTTCATATGATCGGACCTATAGAGTATCGGGCTCATAGAGGTTATCGAAAGGGCAAGCGCAATAGGAAAAGATCATGTCCACTAGGATAGGATGTAGAGTCCTGTCTTGATAATGATGTGTAATGCCATGATTTTATGCATGTGCATTTAATGATATGCTATGTATGTGATGAGGGTTCATGTGTTTTCACATGGACCATATGATGCTAATGTTTATGTGTGCATGTTATGTTTTCAGAAGATAGAATGAGAGGGACTCGTCGATCTGCTAGATTGACTGGAGCTCCACCAGAGAATGAGGGCATGGATGCCCGTCCCCCTGCTTTGCCAAGGGCAATGTCTCAGAGAACAGGCAGAGAAAGAATATCAAGGGACCCGAGAAGGTCTTTTGATGAAAGCAGAATGGAAACAGAGCAAGGTAGAAGATCAGGTGATGGGAGGGAAGCAATGGACGTTGACCAGAGAAGAGATGGAGGGTTGGGTGTTGGCATGTCTGAGGAGGGTATGGGATCATCATTTGGAGGCGCTCAGGCCTCGGGGTTTGGTTATCCACCCCAATACCAGCCCTTTCCACAGGGTCCAGGGTATTCGATGGGGGGTACATCGGATTATCCTAGTTTTAACCCATATCCCACCTTTATGCCTTACCCACCTTTTTACCCACCATATCCACAGTACCCCATGTATCCACCCTCACCCTTCTACCCAAGTGCAGCACACCCTACTCTAGGGAGTTCTGCACCTCCTTCACCACCAGCAGAACCAGTAGCCCCGGTTGTCCAAACACCTCAACCTGGCCCATCTGAGAGGAGCAAGGTCAAGATGACCGATTACCTGAAGCTGGATGCTCCTAAGTACAAACCAGGAGATGATCCATTTGAGTATATCAAAACGGTGAAAATGATAGCAGATGAGCTGGGGGCAGATGATACCAGAGCCATTCAGATGGCGGGATTCACTCTGAAGTGCAAGAAAGCAAAAGAGTGGTTTAATAACTATGTGGACCCTAGACTAGATAACATGACCTGAGGGGAGTTTGCAAACGAGTTAGCTGGATGGGCTTTTCCAGATAGTTCCAGAGAGTTAAAGATGATAGAGTTTGAGCAGCTAAGGCAGACAGATGATATGAGTGTGGATGAGTACACTGACAGGTTCTTGGAGTTGCTGCAGTATGTGGGTCAGGCCTATAACACAGATCAGAAGAAGGCTAGGAGATATACCATGAGGCTTCATCCTAGGTATTCCTCCTTGATCCTAGCAGCAGAGAGGGAGAGTTTCCACACTGTGGTGGATATAGCTCGAAAGATGAAGGCTAGTGCCATTATACAGGCAGTGAAACAGTCGGTGGCACAGTCTTCTAGCTCTAAGACCCCAGGCAGGGGTAAGTCAGATCCCTCTTCTCAGAGTGCAGTAGCTTCAGGAAGTAAAAAGTGGAGTGGCTCCACTAAGAATCCAAAGAAGAATAAGTTCTGGAATAAGCTAAAGGAAGGTCTGGGATTAGGAGGTGGTTCGAGCTCAGGCACAGAGGTTCCAGAGTGTATGAGGTGCGGAAATCCGTATAGGGGAGTTTGTCATCTCGGGACTACAGCCTGTTTCAGGTGCGGTCAAGAGGGACACATAGCTCGTGAGTGTCCTAGGGCAGCCTTTATAGCACCGTCCCATCAGACAGCTCCAGGCAGTATGCCACAGCCATCAGCTCCAGCCACGACGCAGGGCACAGGCAGAGGGAGAGGGGCAGCCTCTTATTCAGCAGGTTCCCATGGTGAAGGTCCTTCAGCTCCAGCTCGGATCTTCACTATGACACAGCAGGAGGCAAACACGTCTAACACCGTGGTGTCAGGTACTCTCATCATTGGTTATTCCGATGTGTATGCTTTATTAGATCCCGGTGCTTCTCATTCATTTGTTGCTCCGAGAGCCATAGAGAGAGTGGATTTGATGACTTCTGGGTTAGAGTGTCCCCTTTGGGTCAGTGGGCCCAAGTGCGATCCATCAGTGGCAGAGTCAGTCTGCCGTCATAGTCCAGTGTTTATAGATGGTAGATGCCTTCCAGCCGACATTGTGGTTCTAGATTTGACGAATTTTGATGTCATTCTAGGGATGGTTTGGCTATCTGCTTGTGGTGCTACCTTGGACTGCAGAGACAAGGTAGTCAGGTTCAGAGATCAGGATGGATCCGAGTTTGTCTTCAGAGGAGACAGGAAGGGTACGCCGAGAGGTTTGATATCAGCCCTTCAGGGTCGCAGGTTGCTCAGGAGAGGGTGTCAGGGGTTTCTAGCTCATGTTAGAGAGCTTGATAGTCAAGTTAGGGAACCCGCCTCAGTGCCCGTAGTCAGAGAGTTTCTAGATGTGTTCTCAGACGAGCTCCCAGGACTACCACCTGATAGGGAGATAGTGTTCGAAATACGGGATGGTTTAAGTAGATCTAGAGGTTTAAAGGGTATATTGCTCATATGCCATACGGGATGTTTTGATGATGTTTGTGGAGTGTAAACTAGTTTGTAAGCTCCTATATGCATGGATAAGGGTATATGCATGGTTATGAGAGGTTGGTTGCATGTTGAGAGTGTTTGGTTTGGTTTTGGAGGCTGAGTATGCATGTTTGACCCGGGTTCTGCCTTCTTGGCAAACTCAGGTTCGGCCGCCGAAGCAAGGTTCGGCCCCCGAACCCCTTGTGGAGGCTGTTTTGGCCGCCTAAACTCGCCCCCGAAAGTTTGGGCTTTCAGCTCTGAAGGGGAGTTTCGGCCGCCGAATATGCCGCCGAAGGTGGGTGACTTTCGGCTCGGGAAAGTCCTTCAGCCCCCGAACCTTGCCCCCGAAAGTTTAGACTTTCGGATCTGGAAGGGACTTTCGGCCGCCGAAGGTGCCGCCGAAAGTGCATAAGTTTCGGATCTACAGAGGGGTTCGGCCGCCGAAGGTGCCGCCGAAAGTCCCCTGTCCAGCCTTCCTTTGCCCATTTTTCCATGCATGTTTATGATGTTTTAGAGGGTTTTTGGGGAGATGTTTATCGCTAGGTTAGAGTATGTTCAGTCTCTCATTTGAGTCCACCTGTGTAGGTACAGACACGAGGAACCCAAGAGGCCCATAGAGTTAGAGATACAGAGACTGCTCAGCAACTGCTAGAGGTGAGTGGAATTGAACTGTGTTTTTACATAAATGCAAAGTTTTGAGCATGATTCATGCATCATAAATGCCATGTTATACTAGGGTGTATTGCATTAGTGTTTACGAAGGTGATGCATTGCATTATTTATTATCGATGGGGATGGACAACATGGAGACCCTTTAGCCCTCTGATTATTATTTCCATGTAACAGAAGTCCTGAGGAGCTCTTTGAGAGCCAGGCACAATGTATATTGTATGTAACAGAAGTCCTGAGGAGCTCCTTTGAGGGTCGGGCACAGAGCAGAGGGATTTTTGGGTCAGTCCATCCATGATGTGCTTTACTTGTGCTATGATGCATTTCATGATAGCATGTTTTCTTAAATGTTTTATTGTTCTGCTCACTGGGCTCTAGTAGCTCACCCCTCTCCCTACCCCCATGTTTTCAGGGCCTGAGAGAAGACAGAGTAGCAACAAGGGTAAAGGTTTATGTAATAGTATAGAGTAGTGGACATGATGTATTGTACACAGAGATAATGTAATGTATAGAGATGATGTACTGTATGTGGAGATAGTATTGTGCTTGTCCCGATAGGATGTTATCCCTTGTGTGCATGATCATTTCTTTATGTCTTATTGTATTTTATGATGAGAACTAAGCTTGATCTTTGTTGATGACCCATCTAGGGCATATGATGAGAGCTCTAGTATGTGGTTTTATGTTTACAGAGTTAGTGCATGCACAGGTCAAGCTTGGTAAATGCAAAAGCTCAAATATGTATGGGATTTAACAGGTACACAGAGTGCACAGTAGGCTTGCTACGGGTTCCGGTGACCTTAAGTCGACCTGAATCCTAACGCCGGTAGCGGTCCGGTTTTCGGATCGTTACATGATCAAAGTGGTGAATATTTGAGTCAAGAGTTTCATAATTATCTAACAGAGAATGGGTTTCTCTCACAATGGACTCAACTTGGAACACCATAACACAATGGAGTTTCAAAAAGGAGAAATCGTACTGTATTAGATATAGTATGATCCATGATGAGTCTTGTAGACTTACCTCTATCCTTTTGGGGATATGTCTTGCAAACTGTGATATACCTTCTTAATACAGTTCCATCCAAATCTGTTGATAAGATCCCATATAAGATGTGGACTAATAAAAAGCTAGTCTTATCACACATTAAGATTTTGGAATATGATGCTTATGGGAAGCATTTGATATCTGATAAGCTGGGAGCTAAGTCAGATAAATGTGAGTTTGTAGGATATCCAAAAGAAACTATTGGATATTACTTCTATCATCCCATTGAGAAAATGTGTTTGTCTCAAAACATGTTATCTTTTTAGAAAAGCATTTCTTTTGAAAGAAGCAGTGGGAATCAGATAAAATTTAAAGAAGTTCAAAAACTACAGACAAACATCCAAATGGAATTGAAACTAGAGATTGTACGTTTGTTGTGGAAACAAGAGTTAAAGCACACAAGTTAAACTAGCATCCATAAGGATTTTACTTGCAATAGCAACATACCATGATTATGAAATCTGGCAAATGGATGTCAAAATAGTAGTCTTGAACAGAAATCTTCTTGAGGATGTGTACATGATACAACCTAAAGGTTTTAAATCCAAGAAATTTCCTAATAAAGTATGCAAATTGCAAAAAGGTCTATTTATGGATTTAAGCAAACTTTGCGGAGTTGGAACATCCGTTGTGATGAAAAAATCAAATAAGTTTGATTTTGTCAAAAGTATGGATGAACCTTGTGTATACAAGAAGGTTAGTGGAAATGGAGTTGTGTTTCTTATTTTATATGTAGATGACATATTAATAATAGGAACTGATATTCCATTACTATAATTTGTAAAGAGTTGATTGTCTAGGAATTTCTTCATGAAGGATTTGGGAGAAGTAGCTAAGATTTATAGAGATAGATCTAAAAGATTACTTGACTTATCCAAATCCATTTACATTGACAAAGTACTAAAATAGTTTAGCATGGAGGAATTCTAGAAAGGATTCATGATTATGTCATTTAAAGGGAATGATGAACTCAATGTTCATGGATATTTGGATGCAAATTTCCAATCAGATTTTGATGATAACAAATCTCAATCTGGTTACAATTTTGCTCTAAATGGTGGATCAGTAAGTTGGAAAAGTTCCAAACTAGAGATCATTACAGATTCTATAACAAAAGCCAAGTACACTTCTGTGTCCTAGGCAACAAAGGAGACAGTTTGGATCAAGAAGTTCATTTCTGAACTTGATGTGATTTCCAACATTGTTAATCCAGTTACATTGAATTGTAATAACAATGGAGCCATTGCATAATAAATAAACTCAGGCCTCATTAAAGATCCAAGTATGTACTTAGATTATTCCAAATGATTAGAGAGATCATTGAAAGAAAAGATGTGGAGATAAAGTGAGTTCCACCAATGAGAATCTTGAAGATTCTCTTACTAAGGCATTATTCTCATAGAAACACAATTATTGGATTTATACTTATGTGACAAGTTATATGTGTGATTGGCTTTAGGGCAAGTGGGAGATTGTTAGTAATATACCCTACAGCCAATCTGTTGGTTGTAGTTGGATACTATTTTTCATCTATTTTAAGTATTTAAATACATTTTATAAAGGCTACTATTTATCTTTACTGTTAATTGAACATCGAGTAAAGATAAAAATCCATGAGATTATATTACTGAGCAAAGGAAATTATAATGTGATTATAATTGTGAGATTCCAATTGCATTTAAGTAATATCTCCAAATGTCCCTGGTCGATATTGGAGACGATGGACACATTCCGAGGTAAACTGAAAGAGCTCGATGCGAAAGTCCTAGAGCCAAAAGCTTTCGGCGGAGTAAGGGGTGCAAAGGAAGTAGACAATTTTCTTTTTGACATGGAGTTGTTCTTTGGGGTTATCAAGCGAGAGTCCGATGAGGACAAGTTGATGATCATACCCTTGTACTTGGTTGATGATGCCAAATTGTGGTGGTGTGCTGAAGTAGTGAGAGCAGGGCTGGGATCAAACCAAGTTACATCATAGGACACATTCACCAAGGAGGTAAGAGCACAATTCTATCCTGAGAATGTTGCATATGATGCATGGTGCAAGCTAAGAGAGCTACAACAAACAAGTTCTATTCGGGATTACGTGAGGGATCTCTCACACCTCATGCTAAACATAGTGAACATGTAAGAGGAGGATCGATTTTACAACTTTACAAAAGGGTTGAAAACTTGGGCTAAAAATGAATTAATGAGATGGAAGGTGACAGATGTCGATACAGCTATAGCTGCGGCTAAGAGTCTAGAGGATTATTCCAACTCGTTTGGTAAGAGAAAGTTCAATTCTCGTGGGGCAGGACACTTGCCCTAACAAGTGGTCGAAGGCACAAAGTGGGTGAGCAAACCGATTTAATTACACTGCTAGAGGGGTAGAAAGAAGGAACTGGAGTGGTAATAGAAACTCGAAACCTTATTTCCAAGGAAGGGAATTGAGTTCTACGGGATCACAGGGTAGTCGACCCTAAGGATCAAGTTTGTTCTCAGTGCTAAGACTTAAGGTAAAGTGCTTCTTATGTCTTAGATCCCATCGAATGGTAGATTGACCTCATAAAGGGGCGCTGAATGCCCTACAAACTATACAAGAAGAAAAGAAGGGAAATGAAGTGGAAGAAAAAAGGGAAATGGACAAATGACCAATCTATGGTAGGGGCTCTACGTTTTCTAGGAGCTATGGAAAAGCAAAGAGCCAACAAATCCTTTGAGATAGGATTAATGTATGTGGAGCTGACTATAAATGGGAAGTCAGTCAGAGCCTTAGTTGATACTGGAGCTACATACAACTTTATAGCTGATTCGATGGCTTCTCGTTTTGAACTGAAGATCCAAGCGGACAAGGAAAAGATAAAAGCAGTTAATTCCCAGGCACTAAATATGGTAGGTGTGGCTCAATGAACAGCTTGTGAAATGGGACCTTGGAAAAGAGAGGTGAACTTCATAATAACACCTTTGGATGACTTTGATGTAGTGATTGGAATGGAATTTCTTAAGACGGCATACACAGTGCCGATTCTTTTGTCAGATTGTCTTCTCCTTATGGGAGACAGACCGTTTGTGGTACCTACCACTTTCAATCCGATTTATAAGAAGTTGATTTCAGCTTTACAATTTAAGAAGGGAGTGAGGCGTAAGGAGCCAACATACGTGGTGGTTCTAATTATGAAGAAAGAGGGGGAGGTATCTACATACCCCCCTTGAGATTAGGGATGTGAGGTTGAAATACAAGAATGTTATGCTAGAAAATTTACCATCTGTTCTGCCACCCCATCGAAGTATTGATCACAAAATAAAGTTGTTACCAGGTACAAAAGCTTCAGCAAAAGCACCTTACCAGATGGCACCCCCGAAACTGGCGAAATTGAGAAAATAGTTGGATGAGTTACTAGAAGCTGTGTTTATATGACCAGCAAAAGCACCCTTTGGGGCTCCTTTGCTTTTTCAAAAGAAGAAAGATGAAAGCCTAAGGTTGGTGTGGATTATTGGGCTCTGAATAAGGTGAGTGTGTAATAAATATCTTATACCCTTGATAGCAGATTTGTTCAACCAATTGGGTCAGGCAAAGTTCTTTACCAAGCTGGATCTTTGATCAGGGTACTATCATGTTCGAATTAAAGAGGGGGATGAGTCCAAAACAACATGTGTGACACGGTATGGTGCTTTTGAGTTCCTTGTTATGCCTTTTGGACTAACAATCGCTCCTGCTACTTTTTGCACTTTGATGAACCATGTTTTTCATGAGTATCTTGACAAGTTTGTGGTAGTCTATCTTGATGATATTATAGTATATAGCTCTTCGTTGAAGGAACATAGGGAACACCTTAGTTTGGTATTTGAGCAATTGAGGGAGAAGAAGCTCTTCTTGAAGAAAGAGAAATGTACTTTTGCTCAAACCAGAATTAAGTTCTTGGGTCATGTGGTAGAGCAGGGAAAATATGCATGCATCAGAGTAAGGTAAAAGCCATTCAAAATTAGAAGGTACCCAGGGGTGTGATAGAGTTAAGATCCTTTTTGGGATTGGTAAACTATTACAGGCAGTTTGTGAGGGCATATTCTCAAAAGGTATGTCCCCTCACAGAGCTCCTAAAGAAGGGAAACAAGTGGCAGTGGACAGACGAGTATCAAGAAGCTTTTGATAATGTGAAAAATACGATGATGGCTAAACTAGTGTTAGCTCTTCCCGACATGAGTAAACCTTTTGAGGTACAGACGGATGCTTCAAACCTGGCACTAGAGGGAGTACTAATGCAAGAGGGACATCCTATAGCGTTTGAGAGCCGAAAGTTGAAGGAGGCAGAAGTTCGATACACAACCCAAGAGAAAGAGTTGTTGGTAGTGATTCATTGTCTACGAACGTGGAGACATTACTTATTGGGGTCAAAGTTTGTAGTCAAGACAGAAAACATGGGTGTCAGCCATTTCTTTTCCCAGCCGAGATTAACACCTAAGCAAGCAAGATGGCACGAATGTTTATGTGAGTTTGATTTTCAGTTTGTGTACAATCCAAAAAATTCTAATAGAGTGGCTGATACTTTAAGTAGAAAGCTCGAGATAGCAACTTTGAAGCAGATATCTCAATTGTCCCATAGCGTAGTAGAGGCAATGCTGAAAGGAAGGATTCGGGAAGAGTTACAAAAGGATCCCCAAGCCATAGCCTTGAAGAGATTGGTGAACGATAAGAGAACCAGACAATTTTGGTTAGAAGCGGACTTGATCATGACAAGAGGGAGCATAATCTATGTTCCCAAAGCAGGGGGCCTTAGAAATTTGATATTGAAGGAGTATCATGACACTATGTGTAATACCCAGCTAGACTCCGGTATCGGAATTCCTACTGTCCAGTGGAATCTCGGATGTTGGAAACCTCTAGAAGGGTAAAATCATGTTTTTATAAAATATTTTAAAGTATTTTAAGGTTTAAGTAAGAAAGAAACTGAGTTTTGAATGAAAAAGACCATGGAGACATTTCCAGGTTCGGCCGCCGTACCTCAAGTTCGGCCTCCGAATATGGGATAGTTTAGGGGGGCAAGTTAGGCTTCCGAAAGTGGCCCAGGTTCGGCCGCTGAACCTCATGTTTGGCCGCTGAACTTGCATGAGTTTTGGAGGCACTTTAGGCTTCCGAAGGTGATCTGGCCAGCCCCTATAAAAGGCCCCATGGCCGAAAACGGGCGAGCTTTCTCCCCTATTTTCAGCCAACGGTGAGTCCATGCTCTCCCACGGTTGATTTTGATGATTTTCCTCAAATCTTTCAAGTTTTAACGAGTTCTAACTTGGTTTTGAAGAGGTTTGGAGCTAAGATCAAGTTTTGGAGCTTAGAGACCCAAGGAGCTAGATTTCTCTCATCTCCAGGTTTAGATCGCCTCCCCTCTCGATCTTCAAGAGGTAAGAGTAGATCCTTAGCTCATTTCATGTTTTAAACAAGTTTTATGAAAGTTTATGGGGTAGAAATGCATGTGTAAGTTAGTTGTTTGTTGTTAGGGTAAATGTTGAGTTTTTGGGTAATGTATGATGTTTGAGTTGCTTTATGTGTTTGTGTTGGGGTTTAGGATAGTTTGAGACCCCTAAATGCTTATTTGCTTGTGTATGCATATTGTAGAATAGCTAAATGCATGTTTGTTTAGTTTGGGAGGCAAATTGTGCATGTAGATGCTGAGTTCTGCCATTTGGAAGAACTCAGGTTCGGCTGCCGAAGGACTTGCAGCCGCCGAACCTGCCTGTGGAGGCAAGCTTTCGGCTGCCGAACCCTGCCCCCAAAAGTTGGACTTTCGGCTCTGGAAGTGAGTTTCGGCCGCCGAGGGTGCCGCCGAACATGCATGAGTTTCGGCTCTGGAACCACTTTCAGCCGCCGAAGGTACCGTCGAAGGTGCCGCCGAAGGTGCCGCTGAAAGTGGCTGAGTTTCGGCTCTGGAGGGACTTTCGGCCGCCGAACCTGCCGCCGAAAGTGCCCTGTTCAACCTTCCTTTGCATGTTTTCTATGATTGTTTTAAGTTGTTTTAGGGGGTTTTTGGGGAGTAGTTTAGAGTCATGTTCATGTATGTTTGGTCCCTCATTTGAGTCCACCTGTGTAGGTTCGGACCCGAGGAACCGAGGACCCCAGCAGTGAGATAGCTGCTTCAGTGTTTTGTCAGAGCTAGCCTGAGGTGAGTAGACTGACTCCTTATGTTTCAAAGCAAATAATGAAAGTTTTAGCATGACTCACGCATCATGAATGCCATGAGATATATTAGGTTGTTTGCATTAGAATTCACGAATATGTTGCATTGCATATTATGTTGTTGATGTGGATGAACATTGAGTGATCCATTAGCCCTCGTATGGTATGATATGATATGATGATGATACGGTATGGAAGTCCAGGAAGACCCATTCTACGTCCCTGGCACCTTGGAATGTTATGATGTGTTATGTAAGAGAAAGACCAGGACCCATTCTACGTTCTGGCACTAATGGAAATGTAGAGGGCTATTGGTGACAAGTTCATCCTTAAGGTGATTTGTCTGTGATGTGATGCATTTCATAAAAGCATGAATGTTAATGTAAGACCCCGCTCGTTCAGACATCGGAATTCCTACCGTCCGGTGGAATCTCGGGTGTCGGATCCTCTTTGGGGGGTAGAGCAAGGGTAAAGGAAAGGCTTTCTAAAATGTTTTTAAGTGTTTTATGGTTTTAAATAGAAAAGAGTTGAGTTTTTGAAGAGAAAGGCCAAGGAGGGAAAATCAGAGGTTCGGCTGCCGAAGGTTAAGTTCGGCCGCCGAACATGTGAAGGCTTCGGGAGCGCCTTTGGCCTCCGAAAGTCTTGTGGGAGCAAGCCAAGGTTCGGCCGCCGAAAGTGAGGTTCGGCCGCCGAACATGCATGAGTTTAGGGGGCACGTTAGGCTGCCGAAGGTTGATGACCAGGCCACCTATAAAGAGCCCTCAGATCGGAAATGGGCGAGTTTTCTCCCCATTCTCGAACTCAGGTGAGTTTCTGCCCTCCCTTGGTTGCTTGTGTTTCTTCTCTTCAAAATCCCTCAAGTTTTCATAAGATCTACCCTTGGTTTGAAGTTTTGAAGCTAAAATAGAAGTTTTGGGAGCTTGGAGCTTTTGGAGCTTGGATTCTCCACACCTCCGAGTTAGAGATCGCACCAACCCTCGATCTTCAAGAGGTAAGTGTAGATCTTGGTTTCCCTTGAGCTTTCATGAAGTTTTAAGTAAGTTTTATGAAGGTTTTATGTTGGAATGGGTAGATATGCATGTTAAGGGTTTATGTGGGTTTTATGCCCAATGTATGTTATGTGATGTTGTGTTGAGGAGTTTAAGTTAGTTTCTTTGCTCTCTATGCTTGTGGGAGTGTGTATGCATGCTTGGGAGAGAGTATGTGAGGTTTGGGGTGTTTTGGAAGGTTTTGGAGGCTGGTGTGCAAAGGCTGAGTTCTGATGAACTCAGGTTCGGCCGCCGAAGGTGGTTTCGGCCGCCGAACATGCCTATGGATGCATGGTTTGGCCGCCTAACCTTGCCCCCGAAAGTTGAGTTTTGGCTTGAAAGCAGACTTTCGGCCGCCGAAGGCAAATGTTCGGCCGCCGAAAGTGCCTGACTTTCGTTTCTGGAGAGAAGGTTCGGCCGCCGAAGGTGCCGCCGAACCTACCCGAGTTTCGTCTCTGGAGGAGACTTTCGGCCGCCGAAGGTGCCGCTGAAAGTGCCTGTCCAGCCTTTTCATGGCTGTTTTCTATGCATGTTTCAGTGCTGTTTAGAGGGGTTTTTGGGGAGTTGCTTATGAGTTGTTAGCATGTGTTTAGTACCTCATGTGAGTCCATCTGTGTAGGATTGGACCTGAGGAGAGGTGTCTAGCTTCAGTGCTAGTTGACCCTGAGTTTGTTGAGCAGTGGCTTCAGGTGAGTAGAACTAAACTTAATCTTTTATGCACAAAATCTAATGCCTAAAGCATATGCATGCATCATGTTTATATGTGATAGGATGATTGCACTAGTTTCACGAAGGTGACGCATTGCATTATTTGATGTTGATGGAGGAAGGGTGGACCGAGGCGACTTCAATAGCCCATATATGTCACCGAGTCTTGTCTTAGTCCTTTGAGAGCCGGACAAGTACATGTAGGAAAGTCCATGTGAGCTCTCTGTGGACCAGACACCATGTCATGTATGTTACAGGCCTTTGTGAGCTCCTATGGGGGAGCCGGGCACCGACAGAGGGATTTTTGATGTCATGTCCATCCTCTGAGAGGAAGGATGCTAGCATTTTACGAGGACTCTCAGAAACCAGGTTCCGTGGGGAATGTATGCTTGTGTGAACCCCGAGACGGAAAAAGTATGTGATTTCTCTGTGTTATGACGCATTTCATGAATGCATGAATAAGAAGAATAATGGATTAAAATGTCTTTATAATAAAATACATAAAAAGGGTGGAACAATAAAATAGATAATAATATACCTAAAAATGGAGGAACTAAAGCAAATGTTTTTCTCTGTTTCTACTCACTGGGCTCTTGTAGCTCACCCCATTCCCTTACCCCCAGTTTTGCAGGGCCAGAGTAAGTAAGCCAGAGTTCAGTCAGAGTAAGCTATGGGGAAAGAAGAGGTTCAAGCATGGGTTGCCATGTTTGGTTGTAATAGCTTAGCTGTGTTTTGTTATGTATAAGAGATGTTGTATGTATATGTTTATGGATATAGTGAACGTTATGTAAGGAAGTTGCTAAAGAGATGATATGTTATGTAATGCTATGTATGTTTGTTTGCTTGTATAGCTTAGTTATGGACATGATGATATATGGACATGATAGATGGACTTGATGTATGGTCCTTATGTATGTAAGGGATATGAAAGAATAAAAAGAGTAATGTTATAAAGAGATAGAGCCAAGTTAAGAAAAGTATAGATATGCCATGTGTTGTAGCATGAGATGTATAGAATTGTGCTTTGCCTAGAGTGTTGGTAAATCCCTTTTTGTTATGCATGATCTTGAGAAAATGTTTTAATGTTATGAGTTTTGAATGGCCCGTGAGGGAAGAAAGGGTTCCAATCCCTTGACCCAAAGCGAATATGTTTTAAAGCAAGCTTGATGACCCATCTAGTATGAGGTTCTATGTTTTCATGCATAGGTCAAGCTGAGGTAAGGAAAACAAGTTTAAAGGTTTTTATGAGACCAAAGATTAAGTTTTCAAGTAAAAGTTGATCATGTATGGGATTATACCTAGAGCTTCAGGATGTTTAGAGGCTTGCTACGGGTTCCGGCGGCCTTAAGCCGATCTGAATCCTAGCGCCGAGCAGGTCGGAGCCGCTACAGAGGGGTACCGGTTTCCGGGCTGTTACAGTTGGTATCAGAGCATAGGGCCTCAAGTGTACGGTGTTTTGATGCGAAGATGCTCAGACATCGGAAAGAGGTTGTGCTAGATGTTAGGAGGGCAAGCACATTAAAAAAGATTGAGAGTAAGATCATGTCCACTAGGATAGGATGAGGAGTCCTGTCTTGCTTGATGATGTGTAATGCCATGTGTGATGCATATGCATTTATGTTGTATTATGGATGTTGATAGTCCCTTAGCTACAAAATGGCATAATATGTACTGATATGAGATGAGCTGAGCGACCAAGAGTGTCCCTTGGCACAGTTGGTCATGGCATGTTTTGCTATGTTGTAGGCTGTAGGTGACAGGTTCATCCATGATATATGTTGCTTGAGGGGTCATGTGTGTATCACATGGACCATATGATATGATGACATGCTATGTGATGTGATGCTTATGTTTGCCTGTGTGCTTGTGTGCCTGTTGTGTTTCAGACAAGCTGAGATGCAAGGTGCTAGGAGCTCTATGGAGTCAGATCCATCTGAGTGGGAAAGCGAGCCTTTTCCCCTTGCAAGGTCAGGTGGAGATGACAGAGCAAGAGACCCTGAAAGGTCTGTTGAAGTCAGCAGAGACGTTATGGTGCAGAGGAGGAATGTAGGGTTGCAAGTGAATATGGATGAAGAAAGTATGGAAAAGTCTAAGGATTCTAAGAGTTCAAGTTCAGGAGAAGTTGATCCCTCCATGCTGAGTACAGCTACCAAGAGAGGTAGAAAGTGGGGAAGAGCCAGAGCCCCTAAGCAATGGGGCAGAACTAGAAAGGGTAGGCTGTGGAAGAGGTTTAGGCTAGATGATGAAGATGGCTCGAGTTCTGGCCGAGGTCCTACAAGATGTTTGAGGTGCGGAAGGTTGCACAGAGGGCCTTGTCGAGTTGGGACAACGGCATGCTTCAGGTGCGGACAGGAAGGGCACTTCGCACGTGAGTGTCCTACTGCGCCCAGGAGAGTGTGGTCCCAGCAGCGAGCTGCAGGTGATGTGGCTCAAGCCAGTGATCGAGGTAGAGGAGCAGACACATCGGACGCAGTGATGCCAGGTACACTCACTTGTTCATGTTCTGATGTGTGTGTTTTGTACCTCTGGTGTGTTCTTGTTAGTTGCTCTAGGAGCCCTCAGACGGTTGAGTTGATAGCTTCTGGGTGTAGAGTGTTCTCTTTGGGTTAGTAGACCCGGGTAGGATCCATCTGTGACTGAGATTCAGGCCAGTGTCCGATGAGGGTAGATGCCTTCCACCCGAGCATGAGGTCCTAGACTTGAGTGTCTGGATGTCAGCCGGGGGATGGATTGGTTTTCTACTTGTGGAGCTGGTGATACTTGCGTCTGCAGCGCAAGGTGGTCGGGATCGAAATGCAGAATGGGTCTGAGGTAGGCTTCAGAGGGGACCGTGTAGGATGCCTAGAAGTTTGATGTCAGCTGTCAGGCTCGGAGAGTGTATAGGAATGGTTAGTAGAGAGTTTTAGTTGAGTTTGAGAGGGCAGCAGGCAGGTCTAAGAACCAGCCCTGATGCCATAGATAGAGCGAGTGTTCAGAGGTTTCAAGCTAGTGTCAGGTTGGCCATCAATCAGGGAGGTAGAGTTTGGTTCAGAGGTGGTGCTTGGTACCCATAACCATTTCTCTCTTTCCTTACGGGATGGTACCTGCAAAGAGTAAGAGTATAGCAGAGAAGAGTAAGAGTAGAAAAGAAGGCAGAAGAGAAAAGTAAGATCAGTGAAGGAAGAAGAAGAGAAGGATCAGAGTAGCGCAGCAGAAGCTTGTGGCGTTCAAGCGCAAGTTTGAGGTTTTGATTGTTTGTTTGTGTTTTTGTTTGAACATTCGGGGACGAATGTTCTGTAAGGGGGGAAGAATGTAAGACCCCGCTCGTTCAGACATCGGAATTCCTACCGTCCGGTGGAATCTCGGGTGTCGGATCCTCTTTGGGGGGTAGAGCAAGGGTAAAGGAAAGGCTTTCTAAAATGTTTTTAAGTGTTTTATGGTTTTAAATAGAAAAGAGTTGAGTTTTTGAAGAGAAAGGCCAAGGAGGGAAAATCAGAGGTTCGGCTGCCGAAGGTTAAGTTCGGCCGCCGAACATGTGAAGGCTTCGGGAGCGCCTTTGGCCTCCGAAAGTCTTGTGGGAGCAAGCCAAGGTTCGGCCGCCGAAAGTGAGGTTCGGCCGCCGAACATGCATGAGTTTAGGGGGCACGTTAGGCTGCCGAAGGTTGATGACCAGGCCACCTATAAAGAGCCCTCAGATCGGAAATGGGCGAGTTTTCTCCCCATTCTCGAACTCAGGTGAGTTTCTGCCCTCCCTTGGTTGCTTGTGTGTCTTCTCTTCAAAATCCCTCAAGTTTTCATAAGATCTACCCTTGGTTTGAAGTTTTGAAGCTAAAATAGAAGTTTTGGGAGCTTGGAGCTTTTGGAGCTTGGATTCTCCACACCTCCGAGTTAGAGATCGCACCAACCCTCGATCTTCAAGAGGTAAGTGTAGATCTTGGTTTCCCTTGAGCTTTCATGAAGTTTTAAGTAAGTTTTATGAAGGTTTTATGTTGGAATGGGTAGATATGCATGTTAAGGGTTTATGTGGGTTTTATGCCCAATGTATGTTATGTGATGTTGTGTTGAGGAGTTTAAGTTAGTTTCTTTGCTCTCTATGCTTGTGGGAGTGTGTATGCATGCTTGGGAGAGAGTATGTGAGGTTTGGGGTGTTTTGGAAGGTTTTGGAGGCTGGTGTGCAAAGGCTGAGTTCTGATGAACTCAGGTTCGGCCGCCGAAGGTGGTTTCGGCCGCCGAACATGCCTATGGATGCATGGTTTGGCCGCCTAACCTTGCCCCCGAAAGTTGAGTTTTGGCTTGAAAGCAGACTTTCGGCCGCCGAAGGCAAATGTTCGGCCGCCGAAAGTGCCTGACTTTCGTTTCTGGAGAGAAGGTTCGGCCGCCGAAGGTGCCGCCGAACCTACCCGAGTTTCGTCTCTGGAGGAGACTTTCGGCCGCCGAAGGTGCCGCTGAAAGTGCCTGTCCAGCCTTTTCATGGCTGTTTTCTATGCATGTTTCAGTGCTGTTTAGAGGGGTTTTTGGGGAGTTGCTTATGAGTTGTTAGCATGTGTTTAGTACCTCATGTGAGTCCATCTGTGTAGGATTGGACCTGAGGAGAGGTGTCTAGCTTCAGTGCTAGTTGACCCTGAGTTTGTTGAGCAGTGGCTTCAGGTGAGTAGAACTAAACTTAATCTTTTATGCACAAAATCTAATGCCTAAAGCATATGCATGCATCATGTTTATATGTGATAGGATGATTGCACTAGTTTCACGAAGGTGACGCATTGCATTATTTGATGTTGATGGAGGAAGGGTGGACCGAGGCGACTTCAATAGCCCATATCTATCACCGAGTCTTGTCTTAGTCCTTTGAGAGCCGGACAAGTACATGTAGGAAAGTCCATGTGAGCTCTCTGTGGACCAGACACCATGTCATGTATGTTACAGGCCTTTGTGAGCTCCTATGGGGGAGCCGGGCACCGACAGAGGGATTTTTGATGTCATGTCCATCCTCTGAGAGGAAGGATGCTAGCATTTTACGAGGACTCTCAGAAACCAGGTTCCGTGGGGAATGTATGCTTGTGTGAACCCCGAGACGGAAAAAGTATGTGATTTCTCTGTGTTATGACGCATTTCATGAATGCATGAATAAGAAGAATAATGGATTAAAATGTCTTTATAATAAAATACATAAAAAGGGTGGAACAATAAAATAGATAATAATATACCTAAAAATGGAGGAACTAAAGCAAATGTTTTTCTCTGTTTCTACTCACTGGGCTCTTGTAGCTCACCCCATTCCCTTACCCCCAGTTTTGCAGGGCCAGAGTAAGTAAGCCAGAGTTCAGTCAGAGTAAGCTATGGGGAAAGAAGAGGTTCAAGCATGGGTTGCCATGTTTGGTTGTAATAGCTTAGCTGTGTTTTGTTATGTATAAGAGATGTTGTATGTATATGTTTATGGATATAGTGAACGTTATGTAAGGAAGTTGCTAAAGAGATGATATGTTATGTAATGCTATGTATGTTTGTTTGCTTGTATAGCTTAGTTATGGACATGATGATATATGGACATGATAGATGGACTTGATGTATGGTCCTTATGTATGTAAGGGATATGAAAGAATAGAAAGAGTAATGTTATAAAGAGATAGAGCCAAGTTAAGAAAAGTATAGATATGCCATGTGTTGTAGCATGAGATGTATAGAATTGTGCTTTGCCTAGAGTGTTGGTAAATCCCTTTTTGTTATGCATGATCTTGAGAAAATGTTTTAATGTTATGAGTTTTGAATGGCCCGTGAGGGAAGAAAGGGTTCCAATCCCTTGACCCAAAGCGAATATGTTTTAAAGCAAGCTTGATGACCCATCTAGTATGAGGTTCTATGTTTTCATGCATAGGTCAAGCTGAGGTAAGGAAAACAAGTTTAAAGGTTTTTATGAGACCAAAGATTAAGTTTTCAAGTAAAAGTTGATCATGTATGGGATTATACCTAGAGCTTCAGGATGTTTAGAGGCTTGCTACGGGTTCCGGCGGCCTTAAGCCGATCTGAATCCTAGCGCCGAGCAGGTCGGAGCCGCTACAGAGGGGTACCGGTTTCCGGGCTGTTACAGTTAAATTTAATGTTTTACTATTATGCTCGCTAGGCTCTAGTAGCTCACCCCATTCTCTTAATCCCCCAGGTTTGCAGGTACGGGATAGATCAGGAAGTCAACAAGAGTAAAGTTAAGTTGTATGTAATAGTTAGCTGTGGACATGAGAAAGACATTGTAATGTAAAGTATAGTATTGAAATGTAATGTAATGATGCTTATTGAGGTTTAGAGTTGTGCTTGACCCTAGTATGTTGGTTAATCCCTTTTTGGTACATGATCTTTTAAGGAATTGATTTATTGATGTGTAACAGCCCGGGAACCGAACTGCCACCGGCACTAGGATCCAGATCGACGTAAGGTCGCCGGGACCCGTAGTAAGCCTGCTATCCTGTCTGTATACCTGTGAAATCCCATACATGATCATACATTTGCTGTAAAACATAAAACTTTTCTTCATTCCAAGGTTTCACCTGTGCATGCACTCTCTCTGTTCTCTACTAATCCCTACTAGAGCTCCTCATGGCGCTAGGCGGATCAATCTCAGAATGTGAAGCCTGGTTTTGCTCATACACATACAACAATAAAGAAACATACATAAACTGATCATGTGACTCCACAAAGGGATTCCAAGTCTTATAAGTCAAGCACCATTCTATACACTGTACATATACATTTACATGTCCACACTAGCTATTACACTACTCTGTACTCTTCCTGTACCCTACTGAATTCTCTCTGACCTCTGAACCTGCACAACTGGAGTTAGGGGAGAGGGATGAGCTACTATAGCCCAGTGAGTAGAATAGTAAGAAAATCACAGGTGCTAAAATATGCTCTCATGGAATGCAACACATAATCACATCACCTCGGCCGGACGGATCAAAACTCCCTCTATCTCATCTAGGGTACCGGAGTACCATGTGCCTGGTCCCCGTAGGGCTGTTCCAGGTCTTTGTGCCTGGTCCCCGTAGGGCTGTTCCAGGTCTTTTCTCTGAGGGCGAATGAATCCTCACGAAGTCCGTGCCGTCTCATAGAAACAATGTACAAGGAGCAGTGCCAAGTACAAGGTGTAACGACCCGGAAACCGGACCGCTACCGGCGCTAGGATTCGGGTCGGCTTAAGGCCGCCAGAACCCGTAGCAAGCCAAACATACATCCTGTAAACCTGTTTAATCCCATACATGATTAACAATGAACATAAAAATTAAAACTTTTCTTTCATTCAAACATTGCTTTACCCAGCTTAGCCTGTGCATGCATAAACATAAGATAAACCCCTCATTGGAGTCCTCAACAAAAGCTCCAATGGGGTACATAACATATAGCAGGCTTGGGTTACATAAACATCATAAAACATTTATCTCATGTATTTAAGGGATTACAACAGACTCTAGTCAAGCACACTATAAAACTTACATTACATTACATAACATACTTTTATATTACAACTAATCCATGTCCACTTCTATGCTATTACAGAGACTTCTCTTACTCTTGCTGACTTCTCTATCTACTCTGCACCTGCAAGACTGGGGTTAGGGGAGAGGGGTGAGCTAAAAAGCCCAGTGAGTAAAAAGTAAAAACATGATATTAATTCCTCCATTTTTAGGTATTTTATTCTTCATTTTATTATTAACATTTGCTTTAATTCCACACTTTTTAGGTATATTATTATTCATTTTATTAATAACATTAAATAACATAACTTTTACTTTACATGCTTTCATGAAATGCAACACATCACATTTAATCACATAAAGGATGGTATTGTCACCATTAGTCCTCACATCTCCAAGTGCCAGGGGCGTAGAATGGGCCTCGCTGGTCTTTCTCTTACATAACATACATAACATAACATTCCAAAGTGCCAGGGGCGTAGAATGGGCCTCGCTGGTCTTTCTCTTACATAGTGCCAGGGGCGTAGAATGGGTCTCACTGGTCTTCCATAACATATCATCATAACATAACATTAGAGGACTATGGATCACCCAATAACCATCCACATCAACATCAAATTATGCAATGCAACATATTCGTGAATTTCTAATGCAAACATCCTGAAACATCGCATGGCATTAATGATGCATGAGTATGCTATCAGATTCATTCATTTGTTCAATTATTCATTACTTAAAAACTTAGGGAATAATCCCACTCACCTGGTGACCGAAGCTTTAACGACGGACTCTGAAAGACTATCTCACAACCGGGGGTCTCGGGTCCTCGGGTCCGAACCTACACAGGTGGACTCAAATGAGGCACCAAACAACAAGAACATATCTCTAAACATACCCCCAAAAACCTCCTAGAAACACCTCAAAACAATCCTAGAAAACATGCAAGAAAAGGCTGGGAAGGGCACTTTCGGTGGCACCTTCGGCGGCCGAAAGTCCCTCTAAAGCCGAAAGTCAGGCAGGTTCGGCGGCACCTTCGGCGGCCGAAACTCCCAGACAGAGACGAAACTCATGCATGTTCGGCGGCACCTTCGGCGGCCGAAAGTCTCGGACAGAGCCGAAACTCCAACTTTCGGGGGCAAGCTTCGGCTGCCTAAATCTGCCTCACAAGCCATGTTCGGCGGCCGAAACTCCCTTCGGCTGCCGAACCTGGTTTCTGCCAAGGGCAGAAACTTGGCTCCTCTTGCCTCCAAGTTCCCCAAACTTCCTAGTCATGCATAAAACTCTTCTACAACACTCATACACAAGCATGCAAGCTCCTAGGGGCCTCAAACTAACTTATACCCCAACTACAACACACAAGCAAGCCACATTGTTCAAGAACATACACATCAAACCCATAAACATAACATAAACTTCCACAAGCCTACTCATGCATTTCTACCCCATAGATCTACTCAAAACTTACTTAAAACATGCAAGAGAGGTTGGATCTAAGCTTACCTCTTGAAGATCGAGAGGAAGAACGATCCTAGCTTGGAGGTGGGGAGATTCGAGTTCTTGAACCTCAAAGCTCCAAAATTTGCTTAAACTTTAAAACTCTTCAAAAACAAGATGTAACTTGTTAAGATCTAAAGGATTTGAGGGAAAACACTTAAAATGACCATAGGAGGGCTAAAGCTTACCGTCGGCCGAAATGGGAGAGAAAACCTCGCCTGTTTCGGTCACGGGGTCCTTTATAGGGCTGGTTCTGCCACCTTTCGGCGGCCTAACGTGCCCCCACATCTCATGCATGTTCGGCGGCCGAACATGAGGTTCGGCGGCCGAACCTTGAGTCTTTCAAACAAGGCTTTCGGAGGCCTAAAGCGCTCCCAAAACCCCACCATGTTCGGCGGCCGAACTTAACTTTCGGCGGCCGAACCTGGCAAAGTCTCCTTGGTCTATTTCATTCAAAACTCAATTTCCTTTTTGCTTAAAAACATAAAATACATTAAAAACATTTCATAAAACATGGTTTTACCCTTCTAGAGGTTTCCGACATCCGAGATTCCACCGGACGGTAGGAATTCCGATACCGGAGTCTAGCCGGGTATTACACAAGGATAAATGCAATGCATCATCTTTGTGTACACTAATGCACTCACCCTATAGCAGCATATGCATGATGCATGAAGCATGATAAAAGATTCAGTTCTCATATTAAAACATTAAGTTAAGTTCCACTCACCTGTAGTTATCTCTGAACTGACTCTGCAGGTTCTGACACTGGACTCACTGCTGACCTCCCTGATTCCTCTGGTCCGTACCTACACAGGTGGACTCAAATGAGGGACCAACTCACGCAAGAATATCTCTCAGAAACTCCCCAAAACCCCTCTAAACAATCCTAAAACCATCACATAAAACATGCTAAAGAAAGCTGGACAGGGCACTTTCGGCGGCAAGTTCGGCGGCCGAAACCCCTCTCCAGAGACGAAACTCATGCATGTTCAGCGGCCGAAGGTCTCGTCCAGAGACGAAACTCACACACTTTCGGCGGCCGAACTTCCTCTTTCGGCGGCCGAAAGTCTCTTTCTAAACCGACAGCCTAGCTTTCGGGGGCAACCTTTGGCAGCCGAAACTGCCTCCACAAGGGGTTCGGCGGCCGAACCTTCCTTCGGCGGCCGAACCTGGTTTTGCCCGAAGGACAGAACCCTGCTCTGTTTCATGCAAACTTTGCCCAAAAACCTACAAACATGCATATCAACTACTCCCAACTAGCATAGCTACATATATATGCACAAAGGGGTCTAAAACTACCCTAAAACCCCAAACAAACTAGCACATAACACTTAAACATGTTTGAACACCACAAATCACCAAAAACCTCCCCTAAACCTACACATGCATACTACCCATACAAACTTCATAAAACCTTTCAAAATCATCAAAGAAGCTCAGGATCTTCACTTACCTCTTACACAACTTGAGGATGAAGGATCCTAACGTGGAGATATGAAGAAAAGCTCTTTCAAAGCTCCAAGCTTCAAAACTTGGTTCCTTTGCTCAAAACCTTCATAAGTCACCAAAACTCTTAAAACTCTTGAAAGCTTTGCTGAAAATCATGGAAAACATAAAAGTCAACGTAGGAGAGGCTGAAACTCACCTCTGGCTGCAAGTGGAGGAGAAATAACCTCCTTCCACCGACCCTTGGCCCTTTTATAGGTGGTTGGCCAGACCACCTTCGGCAGCCGAACGTGAAGCCGCAACCATGCAATGTTCGGCGGCCGAAAGTGACCTTCGGCGGCCGAACCTTTGCAGTTCTCCCTTGTTGCTTTTCTTTCAAAACTCAAGTCTTTTAACACTTCAAAACATGAAAACAAGTGAAATACCTTGGAAAACATATGCATTACCCTTCTCGAGGGTTCCGACACCCGAGATTCCACCGAACGACAGGAATGCCGATGCCGGACTCGAGCCGGATATTACATTCTCCCCCCCTTAAGAACATTCGTCCCCGAATGTCCCTAACACAACATAAACACATAGAAAAGGGGAAAACTAACCTTAAAACAGATATGGGTATTGCTGGAGCATGGACTCCCGAGTCTCCCAAGTGCACTCTTCTAGGTTGTGGTGGTTCCACAGCACTTTCACCATTGGTATCTCCTTGTTTCTCAGCTTTATGATCTGGGTGTCAAGGATCCGCACTGGCTGCTCTACATAGGTGAGATCACTTAAGATTTCCACCTCAGGTTCACTAAGAACCTTCTCTGGATCTGACACAAACTTTCTCAACATAGAAACATGGAATACCGGGTGAATTCTTTTCATAGAAGCCGGTAAATCTAGCTTATACGACACAGGCCCGATCTTCTGCAAGATCTCAAAGGGACCAATGTACCGTGGGGCCAATTTACCCTTCTTTCCAAACCGAACCACTCCCTTCATCGGAGACACCTTAAGCAATACCATATCCCCCTCCTGGAACTCTATCTGCTTCCTACGGATGTCTGCATAGCTTTTCTGTCTGCTTACAGCTGTTCTGATCCTCTCTCTGATGATAGGCACTAACTTGCTGGTTATCTCAACTAACTCTGGCCCTGCAAGAGTTTTCTCTCCTACCTCTTCCCAGCAAACAGGTGTTCGGCACTTCCTCCCATACAAAGCTTCATAAAGGGCCATCCCTATGCTAGCATGATGGCTGTTGTTGTAGGCAAACTCCACCAGCGGTAGATACTGCCTCCAAGAACCGCCAAAGTCTAACACACACATTCTCAGCATATCTTCAATGGTCTGGCTGGTTCTCTCTGACTGACCGTCTGTCTGTGGATGGAAAGCAGTGCTGAAATCCAACCTTGTGCCCATTTCATTTTGCAGACTCCGCCAAAACCTGGAGATGAACTGAGGTCCTCGATCTGATACTATCGACACTGGAACTCCATGCAACCTTACTATCTCGTCTACATACACCTGTGCCAACTTGTCCACAGAGTAGTTACTCCTGACTGGAATGAAGTGAGCAGATTTAGTGAGTCTATCCACAATCACCCATATGGAGTCTAATCTGTTAGACGTCGCCGGTAACCCCACTACAAAATCCATCGCTATGTTCTCCCATTTCCATTCTGGAATCGGCAGTGGGTTAAGCATTCCAGCCGGCTTCTGTTGCTCTAGCTTCACCCTTTGACATGTCTCGCAGGCTGACACGAACTGTGCCACTTCTCTCTTCATTGCTGGCCACCAATACACCCTTCTCAGATCTTGATACATCTTGGTGGCTCCCGGGTGAATGCTATACCGCGCATTATGAGCTTCCCTCATAATGTCTGCCTTCAAACTGCTATCATCTGGTACACATAACCTCTTACCGAGCCGAAGAATCCCCTCACCGTCAAATCTGAACTCTGCACTGTTGCCAGACTGAACAGTCCTGGCAATCTTCACTAACTCGGGGTCTTCGTGCTGTTTCAGAGCCACTTGCTCTAGAAACACTGGTGTCACTCTCATCTGTGCGATCAAAGCACCTGTACCAGATAACTGCAACTGTAACCCTTCTTCCACGAGCTTGTAGAAATCCTTCACCACCGGTCTTCTCTCTACTGCAATGTGGGATAAACTGCCAAGTGACTTTCGGCTTAAGGCATCAGCGACAACATTAGCCTTGCCCGGATGATACTGGATCTTACAATCGTAATCACTGAGCAATTCTACCCACCGTCTCTGCCTCAAGTTTAACTCTCTCTGACTTAAGATGTGCTGCAGGCTCTTATAATCCGTATAGATCTCACACTTTACCCCATAGAGGTAATGCCTCCACATCTTAAGTGCAAAGATAACAGCTGCCATCTCCAGATCGTGTGTCGGGTAATTGCGCTCGTGCTTCTTCAGCTGTCTAGAAGCATAAGCTATCACTCTGTCATTCTGCATCAACACACAACCTAATCCCACTCGGGATGCATCACAGAACACTGTGAAATCTTCATCACTGATCGGCAGCGCTAACACCGGTGCTGAAGTTAACCGTCTCTTCAACTCTGCAAAACTCTCCTCACATTCCTCTGACCACACAAACTTCTGATTCTTTCTGGTCAGTCTGGTCATAGGAGCAGCTATCTTCGAGAAGTCCTGAACAAACCTCCGATAGTAGCCTGCCAAACCCAGAAAACTCTTGATTCTGTCACTGTAGTGGGTGTAAGCCAGTTGGCTACTGCTTCTACCTTTTTGGGATCTACTGCTATGCCTTCCTCTGATACAACATGTCCCAAAAAGGAAATGCTCCTTAGCCAGAACTCGCACTTGGAGAACTTGGCATACAAGCCATGCTCTCTCAAGGTTTGCAGCACTATCCGCAGATGCTGGGCATGGTCCTCTGCATTCCTGGAGTACACCAAGATATCATCAATAAAGACGATCACAAAACGATCCAAGTACTCCCTGAAAACCCTGTTCATGAGATCCATGAATGCTGCAGGGGCGTTAGTCAACCCGAACGGCATCACAAGGAACTCATAATGCCCATATCTGGTTCTGAAAGCAGTCTTGGATACATCTCCTTCCCTGATCTTCAACTGATGGTATCCGGATCTCAAATCTATTTTAGAAAAACAACCTGCTCCTGCCAGCTGGTCGAATAGATCATCGATCCTGGGTAAAGGATACTTGTTTTTTATAGTGACTTTGTTCAACTGTCTGTAGTCGACACAAAGTCTAAGAGGTCCATCCTTCTTTCTGACAAATAATACTGGAGCACCCCAGGGTGAGGTACTCGGGCGGATGAAACCCTTAGCTACCAAATCCTGTAACTGCTGTTTCAACTCTCGCAACTCTGCTGGTGCCATCCTGTAGGGAGGAATAGAGATCGGTCTGGCATTGGGCATCAACTCAATCTCGAACTCTATTTCCCTATCCGGTGGTAGTCCTGGAAGCTCTTCAGGAAACACGTCTGGGAAGTCTCTAACAACTGGTACTGAGGATGGTTCCCTAACCTGACTGTCTAGCTCTCTCACATAAGCTAGGAACCCCTGACACCCCTTCCTTAACATCCTACGAGCCTGGAGGGCTGATATCAAACCCCTAGGTGTCCCTCTCCTATCTCCTCTGAAAACACACTCTGACCCATCCTGGTCTCTGACACTGACTACCTTGTCTCTGCAGTTCAGGGTTGCATCATACGTAGATAACCAGTCCATCCCTAGAATGACATCAAAATCTGTCAACTCTAGAACCACCAGGTCAGCTGGAAGGTATCTACCCTCTATGCACACTGGACTGAACCGACAGACTGACTCTGCCAAAGATGGATCACATTTGGGTCCACTGACCCATAGAGGACACTCTAACTCAGACACCCTCAGACCCAACCTCTCTGCGGCTCGAGAAGAAATGAAAGAGTGAGAAGCACCGGGGTCCATTAAAGCATACACCTCTGAACACCCAATGATGAGCGTACCTGACACCACCGTGTTCGACGTGTCTGCCTCCTGCTGAGTCAGGGTGAAAATCCGTGCTGGGGCTGACGGACCTGCACCTCGGGAACCCATCCCTGATGAAGAGGCTGCCCCTCTTCCTCTTCCTCTGCCACTGCTTGGTGGTATGGCTGAAGCTACGGGCTGTACTACACTTCCCGCACTCATCTACTGGGAGGGTGCAACCAAAGTCGCCTGAGGACATTCCCGTGCATAATGTCCCTCCTGCCCACATCTATAGCAGGCTGTGGATCCCAACTGACAAGCTCCTCTATGCTGTTTGCCACACCTCTTGCACACTGGAAAATCTGCGCCAGAACTGGAGCCACTACTCATTCCCAGACCCGACTTAAGCCTGTTCCAAAACTTGCCTCTCTTTCCTCTGAATTTCTCCCATCTCTTCTTACTTGCACTTGCTGTACTCTGTGAGGAGGAACCTGGTTTACCACCAGAAGACTGTGCCTTGACTACCCCTTGACTTATGGCACTGGCCTCCATCTTTCTAGCAGCATCCACAATAGAGTGAAAACTTTCCTTCTCCGCATGAAGAATCAAAGAGAAATACCTGGGATGAAGCCTTGTGGCATATCTCTTTGCCTTCTTCTGATCTGTATCATATGCCTGACCGACATATGGCAACAATTCCAGGAACTTATCTGTATATTCATCAACGCTCATTTCCTCCGTCTGTCGCAACTGCTCAAACCCCACAACCTTTAGTTCCCTGGAACTGTCAGGAAAAGCCCATCTAGCAAATTCGTTGGCGAACTCTTCCCATGTCATACTTTCAAGTCTCGGGTCCACATAGTTCTTGAACCATTCTCTAGCTTTCTTGCATTTTAAAGTGAACCATGCCATCTCAATGGCTCTACCGTCATCAGCTCCCAACTCACTTGTTATCATTCTGACTGCACTGAGATACTCAAAGGGATCATCTCCGGTATTGAATTTAGGAGCATCCAACTTTAAGTACTCGGTCATCTTCACCTTACTTCCCCCTGAAGAACTGGGTTGCTGTGCTTCCACAATAGGGGCTACTGGTTCAGGAGGTGGTGGTGGAGGAACTGGTTCCCTCACTTCAGGCTGTAATGGACTTGGATAAACAGGTGGGGGTGGATACATGTGATATGGTGGATAAAAGGAAGGATAGGGCATATATGGCATGTAGGGTGGATATGGGGCAAAGCTGGAGTAATCTGACGTGCCTCCCATCGGATACCCTGGGCCCTGAGGAAAGGGTGGATAGCCAAACCTCGAGGCCTGAACGCCTCCCTGGGACTCCCCCATACCTTCTTCTGACCGTCCTACTCCCATGCTTACATCTCGACTCTGATCCTCTTCCATCACACCTCTTTCTTCTACTGACCTTCCCCCTCTGCTTACTCCTCTCCTGCTCTCGTCAGAAGACCGTCTAGGGTCTCGTGACGTTCCTTCCCTGCTTGACCTGCGCGATCGTGTCCTTGGCAAGGCAGGTGGACGAGCAGCTGTACCCTCACTTACAGGTGGGACTCCAGTCAATCTCGCGGATCGACGAGTTCCTCGCATCTTCACTCTCTGGAAAACAACAAATCACATAACACATCAGCAACACATCAAAACATGCACATGCATAACTCATGGCATTGCACATCAGCATAACATCCTATCCTCATGGACATGTTTGCCTATGATGCTTGACCTGCTAAACCTCTCTATGAGCCCAACTCGCTCTCTATAGGTCCGACCATATGAACCTAGGGCTCTGATACCAATCTGTAACAGCCCGGGAACCGAACTGCCACCGGCACTAGGATCCAGATCGACGTAAGGTCGCCGGGACCCGTAGTAAGCCTGCTATCCTGTCTGTATACCTGTGAAATCCCATACATGATCATACATTTGCTGTAAAACATAAAACTTTTCTTCATTCCAAGGTTTCACCTGTGCATGCACTCTCTCTGTTCTCTACTAATCCCTACTAGAGCTCCTCATGGCGCTAGGCGGATCAATCTCAGAATGTGAAGCCTGGTTTTGCTCATACACATACAACAATAAAGAAACATACATAAACTGATCATGTGACTCCACAAAGGGATTCCAAGTCTTATAAGTCAAGCACCATTCTATACACTGTACATATACATTTACATGTCCACACTAGCTATTACACTACTCTGTACTCTTCCTGTACCCTGCTAAATTCTCTCTGACCTCTGAACCTGCACAACTGGAGTTAGGGGAGAGGGATGAGCTACTATAGCCCAGTGAGTAGAATAGTAAGAAAATCACAGGTGCTAAAATATGCTCTCATGGAATGCAACACATAATCACATCACCTCGGCCGGACGGATCAAAACTCCCTCTATCTCATCTGGGGTACCGGAGTACCATGTGCCTGGTCCCCGTAGGGCTGTTTCAGGTCTTTGTGCCTGGTCCCCGTAGGGCTGTTCCAGGTCTTTTCTCTGAGGGCGAATGAATCCTCACGAAGTCCGTGCCGTCTCATAGAAACAATGTACAAGGAGCAGTGCCAAGTACAAGGATAAATGCAATGCATCATCTTTGTGTACACTAATGCACTCACCCTATAGCAGCATATGCATGATGCATGAAGCATGATAAAAGATTCAGTTCTCATATTAAAACATTAAGTTAAGTTCCACTCACCTGTAGTTATCTCTGAACTGACTCTGCAGGTTCTGACACTGGACTCACTGCTGACCTCCCTGATTCCTCTGGTCCGTACCTACACAGGTGGACTCAAATGAGGGACCAACTCACGCAAGAATATCTCTCAGAAACTCCCCAAAACCCCTCTAAACAATCCTAAAACCATCACATAAAACATGCTAAAGAAAGCTGGACAGGGCACTTTCGGCGGCAAGTTCGGCGGCCGAAACCCCTCTCCAGAGACGAAACTCATACATGTTCGGCGGCCCCTTCGGCGGCCGAAGGTCTCGTCCAGAGACGAAACTCACACACTTTCGGCGGCCGAACTTCCACTTTCGGCGGCCGAACTTCCTCTTTCGGCGGCCGAAAGTCTCTTTCTAAACCGACAGCCTAGCTTTCGGGGGCAACCTTTGGCAGCCGAAACTGCCTCCACAAGGGGTTCGGCGGCCGAACCTTCCTTCGGCGGCCGAACCTGGTTTTGCCCGAAGGACAGAACCCTGCTCTGTTTCATGCAAACTTTGCCCAAAAACCTACAAACATGCATATCAACTACTCCCAACTAGCATAGCTACATATATATGCACAAAGGGGTCTAAAACTACCCTAAAACCCCAAACAAACTAGCACATAACACTTAAACATGTTTGAACACCACAAATCACCAAAAACCTCCCCTAAACCTACACATGCATACTACCCATACAAACTTCATAAAACCTTTCAAAATCATCAAAGAAGCTCAGGATCTTCACTTACCTCTTACACAACTTGAGGATGAAGGATCCTAACGTGGAGATATGAAGAAAAGCTCTTCCAAAGCTCCAAGCTTCAAAACTTGGTTCTTTTGCTCAAAACCTTCATAAGTCACCAAAACTCTTAAAACTCTTGAAAGCTTTGCTGAAAATCATGGAAAACATGAAAGTCAACGTAGGAGAGGCTGAAACTCACCTCTGGCTGCAAGTGGAGGAGAAATAACCTCCTTCCACCGACCCTTGGCCCTTTTATAGGTGGTTGGCCAGACCACCTTCGGCAGCCGAACGTGAAGCCGCAACCATGCAATGTTCGATGGCCGAAAGTGACCTTCGGCGGCCGAACCTTTGCAGTTCTCCCTTGTTGCTTTTCTTTCAAAACTCAAGTCTTTTAACACTTCAAAACATGAAAACAAGTGAAATACCTTGGAAAACATATGCATTACCCTTCTCGAGGGTTCCGACACCCGAGATTCCACCGAACGACAGGAATGCCGATGCCGGACTCGAGCCGGGTATTACATGATGTTTATGTAAACCAAGCTTAATGTATGATATGTTGCCCCATTGGAGCATTTGATGAGGGCTCCAGTGTGGGGTTTAATGTTTATGATTATGAGTTGTGTATGCATAGGTTAAGTTTGGTGAATGAAAGAGAGAAAGTTTAAAGTTTTTATGTAAATGTTGATCATGTATGGGATTAAACAGGTATACAGGATGTATGTTAGGCTTGCTACGGGTCCCGGCGGCCTTAAGCCGATCTGGATCTTAGCACCGATAGCGGTCCGGAATTTCGGGTCGTTACAGATTGGTATCAGAGTCCTAGATTCATATGGTCGGACCTATAGTGTGTCGGGCTCATAGGTGTTATAGAAGGGCAAGCACAATAGGAAAATCATGTCCACTAGGATAGGATGTAGAGTCCTGTCTTGATTAATGATGTGAAATGCCATGATTTTATGCATGTGCATTGATGATATGCTATGTATGTGATGTATGTGATGCGGGTTCATGTGTTTCCACATGAACCATATGATGCTAATGTTTTATGTGATGTGTGCTGTTTTCAGTAAGCAAGATGAGAGGAACTCGTTGATCTGCACGATTGACTGGAGTCCCACCAGAAAGTGAGGGCACGGATGCCCGTCCTCCTGCATTGCCTAGGGCAATGTCCTGCAGGTCTAGCAGGGAGAGAGCGTCAAGGGACCCTAGAAGGTCTTTTGATGTGAGCAGAAGAGGAACAGTTCAAGGTGGAGTGTCAGAAGATGTAGGGGATGATATGGATGTGGATCAGAGAAGGGATGGCAGTCTTGGTGTGAGCATGTCTGAAGAGGGCATGGGAGAGTCTCAAGGAGGCACTCAGGCCTCGGGATTTGTTCAACCACCCCAATACCCACCCTTTTCACAGAATCTCGGGTATTCGATGGGAGGTACATCGGATTACCCCAGCTTTAACCCTTACCCTTCTCACATGCCATATCCACCTTTCTACCCACCTGACAGGAGCGGTTGTCGAAGCCGGTCAAAAATAACCTTCTTGGTTACCTACAATTTACAACTGTAGACAGTGGTGAAGGATCGTATCCACAGAGAATTGATTACCTATTTATTTATCTCGATCAAGACCAATAGAACTAATTGAAAGCACAAGTGAAGGCAAGTAATCAAAGAGAAATAGAAACAAGTGCAAGGAAAGTAAAAAGGGGGGTTTTGAGATTGATTTGTCTAACAACTATTGTAAGCAATTAAAACAGCAAGTAATTAAAATAAAAGAAGAAATCAATATGGGAAAAGTCTAGTTGAAGATATGGATCCACTTTGGTTGTTTGGGTTGATCATTGAAACATGGTTATCTTGATTGAATCAATAGGTTGGTTATGGAGGTAGAAGACGCTTCTCACCACCATGTCTTTCCTTATGAACAAATTGATTAGGGAACGTCCTCTAACCAATTACTAATCAACAAATTGCCAAGGAACGTCCTTGGGCCTTAGGCATCAAAACAATTGCCAATTGCATGAAGAACAAGAAAGATCCAAACCCTAACTACTCAAACGCATGAGATGATGTTAGATCATACAATTCCTTGGGTTTTTACACCAAGTGTTCAATGGACAGAATATTTCCAGCAATTACGGACTAACAAATATCCTAATCCAACAATCAATTAACTTTGCAATCAAGAATCAAGTGGCCAATTTGATCAAAACAACAAAGCAATCTTTAGAATTAAGCACAATTGCATGAATATTGAATAAAATAAAAGACAAAAGTTTATGTTCAGATCTCACAACCCATTAAACAACCTTAGTTTCAACCAAACTTCAACTAGAAAGAAGGTTTCAGCCACTCATGGCTGAACCAAAACAGAAAATAGATGAAAAGAAAGCAAGAAGATGAAGAACTAAGGTGGAGAAGGGGCTGCCCTTGCTTGGCCGAATTTGGAGGATGAAAAGCTGCCTTTCTTGTCTTCTTGAAGCCTTTAAATAAGTCTTGAGAGGCTGCCTAGGGTTTCATGGAAGTCCAGGAGACTTTTAGAGGCTGTCCAAAGTGCCCTTGGTGTTGCATGTGCCTTGTTTGTGCATGAGTGAAGGCAAAAACGAGTCACATGTGATGGAAGGCAAGTGGGGGCTCTTTGGTCTTTTTAATTGCTGTCCTAGGTCTTTAAGATGTTGCCTTAAGAGTCAAGAGGCTGCCCATGCACTAATAAGGAAGGTGGAGACTCCTTTTGAATTTTGAATGTGCATGGCACTAAGTAGAAAACATGTGATCTTTGGATTTTCTTTCCTTAATAAGGGGGATCTTGAAATCCAATAATTGAATGTGAATCTTGAAGATTTGGATCTCAAGATACTTCCCTTATTTGGCTCCTCAAATATGGCAACTTGGGATATGGCTTCTTGAATAAGGAAAGAGTGCAATAGAGCGCATTTTCGGCTGCCTAAGTTGAGTTTCAGAGGCTGGACTTTCGGCTATGTTCTGAAGGTTCGGCGGCCGAAGGTAGAGATTCGGCGGCCAAAAGTAGTGGACTTTCGTCTCTGGACGCATGGTTCGGCGGCCGAAAGTGCTGCCGAAGGTCTTCTTTGCATTTTTGGCACTTTTTGGTATTTTTAAGAGCATTTTCTCCAATTTGTCTCTTTACACCTAATATTTGCAAAACATGATTAAAACCACAAAATTAGGTAGAATAGGTGCAAATAAACATCAATAAGATCATGAAAATATGGGCTAAAATATGCTCTATCACCACCATACTCACAGTACCCTATGTACCCACCCCCATCTCTCTTTTCAGGTACAGCAAACCCTAATCTGGGGAATGTTGCACCTCCTCCACCACCAGCAGAACCTATGGTCCCAGAAACCCAAGCACCTAAACCTAGCTCATCTGGAGGGAGCAAGGTCAAGATGACTGACTATTTGAAGTTGGATGCTCCTAAGTATGAAACAGGTGATGATCCGTTTGAGTACCTCAGGACAGTCAAGATGATAACAGATGAGTTAGGAGCAGATGACAGTAGAGCCATTCAGATAGCTGGGTTCACACTGAAGTGCAAGAAGGCCCATGAGTGGTTTAAAAACTATGTGAATCCGAGGGTGGATAGCCTATCATGGGAAGAGTTTGCTAATGAGTTTGCAGGATGGGCTTTCCCTGACAGTTCAAGGGAGTTGAAGATGATTGAATTTGAGCAGTTGAGGCAGATGGAGGAGATGAGTGTAGATGAGTACACAGATAGGTTCTTGGAGCTGTTACCGTTTGCAGGGCAAAATCTAGACTCAGATCAAAAGAAGGCTAGGAGGTATATCATGAGGCTTCATTCCAGGTATTCCTCCTTTATCCAGTCAGCAGAGAGGAGACCGGTGGTGAAAGAGTTTCATAAGCTCATTAATGAAGGTCTACAGTTGGAGTTATCTGGTACAGGTGCTTTGATGGCCCAAATGAGAGTGACACCTGTGTTTCTGGAGCAGGTGGCTCAGAAACAACACAAGGACCCAGAGTTAGTGAAGATTGCCAAGACTGTTCAGTCAGGCAAGAATGATGAGTTCAGATTCGACAGCAAGGGGATCCTCCGCTATGGGAATAGATTGTGTGTACCATATGACGTAGGTCTGAAGGGAGACATTATGAGGGAAGCTCATAATGCCAGATGCAGTGTTCACCCTGGAGCCACCAAAATGTATCAAGATCTAAAAAGAGTTTATTGGTGGCCAGCCATGAAAAGAGAAGTGGCACAGTTCGTGTCAGCCTGCGAAGTATGTCAGAGGGTGAAGCTGGAACATCAGAAGCCGGCTGGAATGCTTAACCCACTACTGATTCCAGAGTGGAAATGGGAGAATATTGCTATGGACTTCGTGGTGGGGTTACCGGCGACGTCCAACAGATTAGACTCCATATGGGTGATTGTGGACAGACTGACCAAATCTGCTCACTTCATCCCTGTCGGGAGTGGCTATTCTGTGGATAAGTTGGCGCAGGTATTTGTTGATGAAGTTGTCAGGTTGCATGGGGCTCCTATTTCAATAGTGTCTGATAGAGGACCCCAGTTCACCTCTAGGTTTTGGCGGAGTCTGCAGAACGCTATAGGTGTAATACCCGGCTAGACTCCGGTATCGGAATTCCTACCGTCCGGTGGAATTTCGGGTGTCGGAGACCCCTAGAAGGGTAAAACCATGTTTTCATGAAATGTTTTAATGTATTTGATGATTTTAAGTAAAGAGGAAATGAGTTTTTGAATGAAAACAACCTTGGAGGAAAACCCAGGTTCGGCCGCCGAAACTCAAAGTTCGGCCGCCGAACATGCATGCATTTCGGGTGTGCCTTAGGCCCCCGAAGGCATAAGTGAGGGAAGTCCAGGTTCGGCCGTCGAACCTCAAGTTCGACCGCCGAACATGGCATGCATGCGGAGGCACGTTCGGCCCCCGAACGTGGCCTGGCCAGCCACTATAAAAGGGTCCCTTAGCCGAAAACGGGCGAGTTTTCTCCCCATTGTCGGCCAAGGTGAGCTCTCCGCCGTTCCTCACCAATCTTTGAGTTTTTCCTTCAAATCTTTCACGATTTTCCCAAGTTTTCAACTTGTTTTGAAGATTTTCAAGTTTTGAGCAAGTTTTTGAGCTTTGAGGTCCAAGAACTCAAATCTCTCCCACCTCCGAGTTTAGGTCGTCTCTCTCTCGATCTTCAAGAGGTAAGAGCCGATCTTAAGCTCATTGCATGTTTTAAGTAAGTTTTATGTTAGATCTATGAGGTAGAATGCATGTTTATCTTATAGTTAGGTTTATGAGCTTATGTTGTGATTTTGAGCAATGTGTTGTTGTTGTGTGTTGTAGTTGGGGTTTAAGATAGTTTGAAGCCCCTAGGAGACAATGTATGTATATTTGCATGATTTGAATGAGTTTTATGCATGTTGGAATGAGAAGGGGGGGTTTTTGTGCAAAGGGAACCAAGTTTATGCCCTTTGGTAGAAACCAGGTTCGGCAGCCGAAGGACTTTCGGCCGCCGAACCTGCCTGGGAGGCAGGTCTTTCGGCTGCCGAAGTTGCCCCCGAAAAGAGACTTTCGTCTCTGTCTGGGACTTTCGGCCGCCGAAGGTGCCGCCGAACCTGCCCTGTTTAGCCTTCCTTTACATGTTTTGCATGATTATTTCATGATGTTTTAGGGGGTTTTTGGGGGATGTTTTTAGAGTTATGTTCTAGTTGTTTGGTCTCTCATTTGAGTCCACCTGTGTAGGTTCGGACCCGAGGAACCGAGGACCCCAGTAGTGAGTTCAGCTGCTTCTGAGTCAATAGAGCTTCAGCCAGAGGTGAGTAGAATAAACCTTTACGATTTAAAGCAAATAAATTATAAAGTTTTTAGCATGTTCATGCATCATGAATGCCATGTGATAAATTAGGTTGTTTGCATTAGAATTCACGAATATGTTGCATTGCATTTATGATGTTGATGTGGATTGGTTATTGGATGATCCTTTAGTCCTCATATGGTATGATGATGTTACGGCATGATATGGTATGGAAGTCCAGGTTGTACCCATTCTACGTCCCTGGCACTATGTAAGAGAAAGTCCAGGTTGTACCCATTCTACGTCCCTGGCACATTGGAATGTTATGATATGTTATGTTAAGAGAAAGACCGGTTGTACCCATTCTACGTCCCGGCACTTTGGAATGTAGAGGACTATTGGTGACAATACCATCCGAGATGTGATTTATTGTGATGTGTTGCATTACATGATGGCATGAGAATTTAAATGTTGTTTTTCATTATTCTGCTCACTAGGCTCTAGTAGCTCACCCCTTTTCCCTAATCCCCCAGGATTGTAGGTACGGGCTAGACAGAGAAGTCAAGAAGAGTAAAGTCATATGTTTGTAATAGATAGAAAGTGGACATGATAAATTGTAAGATAATGTAAAGTTTGAATAGTCATGTTATGTATAATGATATTGAGGTTAAAAGTGTACTTGACCATAGTATATTGTAATCCCTTTTTGATACATGATCTTAATGTTTATTGATGACTATGTTTAGCCAACTCAACGCATGTTATGACACCTATTGGGGGCATTGATGAGATCCCACTGAGGGGTCAAGTTTATGATTATGTATATATTCAGTGCATGCACATGTTGAGTTTGGTGTATGACTGATAGAGCATAATTTAGTCCATTTTATATTAATATTATTGATAAATATTTACATGATTTCTGCTTAATTTATTGCTTTTAATATTATTTTGCAGAAAATGGTGTAAAAGGATAATTTGGAGAAAATCCCCCTAAAACTGCCTTATTTGGAGTAAAAGAGAGCAAGTCTGCCAAATTGGATCCAAAACGAGCTAAGACGGGAAAAATATTTTGAAGATTAAATATTCAAGCAACTTTGCAAACGTGGACCAAGCTCGACTCACGCCCATGGATAAAGCCCCTGCACCTTCAATTCGCGTGGACCCGCCCGCGCGCAAAGCCCAGCGCATGGACCCGCCGAAGCTCCTCTCTGCACGTGGACCGCTTCATCCACTCCAGCACCCAACACTCACGCGGCCCGCTTCTCCACCTTACACTTCACGCGAACCAAGCCCGCGCATCCTTCACCAACGCGCACGTGGACCGCCTAGGCTTCAATTTTAACACTGTGGACCAGCACAATGGCCCGCCAAGCACTTCCTCAACTCCAACGGTTAGACAGCCCATCTCACGCAATGGACCAAGGCCATTCTTCCACGTGGCCCACACTTCCGCTTCAATGCTCACAGCGCACATGGACCGCGCCTCACCTCTTCACATGGATCAATCTTCACGCATGGCCCGCGCCTCACCAAGCCATCTACACACGTGAGCAGCCAATTAGGGCGACTCCTCTGGCTCTATTTAAAGAGCTCTTCAGTGGACGGACAAGGAACAATTCTCATTCGGCAATTTCCGCCGCTCCAAGCGCACAGGCAGAATTCAAGATTTCAACCTCGGTTTCGTTTTCTTTTCCTTTTAATTTTCTGTTTTTTGAGTGGCTGATTTCTTTAATTCTAGTTGAGAATTGGTTGAAACTAAGGTTGTTTAATGGGTTGTGAGATCTGAACATAAATTATTGTCTTTGGTTTTGTTCAATATTTATGCAATTGATGCTTTAATTATATGATTACTTTGTTGTTTTGATCAAATTGGCCACTTGATTTTAATTGCAAAATTAATTGATTATTAGTTGGGATTATTTTTAGTCCGTAATTGCTGGAAATATTCTGACCTTAGAACACTTGGGATAAAACCCAAGAAAATTGCATGATCTAGCGTTATCTCCATACGTTTGGGTAGCTAGGATTGGATCTCTCTATTTCTTTATGCAATTGACAATTGTTTTGATGCCTATGACCCAAGGACGTTCCTTGACAATTTGTTAATTAGTAATTAATTAGAGGACGTTCCCTAATTAATTTAATCATAAGGAGAGACATGGTGGTGAGAAGCGTCTTCCACTCCCATAACTAATCTATTGAACTAATCAAGATAATCTAAGTTTCAATGATCAACCCAAACAATCAAAGTGGATCCATATCTTCAACTAGGCTTCTCTCATATTGATTTCCTCTTTTATTTTAATTATTTGCTTTCTATTATTACTCATTATTAGTTACTACAATCAATCTCAAACCCCCCCCATTTTACTTTTATTGCAATTTATTTTTATTCTGCTTCCAGTTTATCTCATTTGATCCCACTTTCAGACTTTTATCTCATCTTTAATTTATTATTGTTTCAGTTCATTTTATTATTCTTGTTGAGAAAAATAAATAGGTAATCAATTCTCTGTGGATTCGATCCTTTCACTACTATCTGCAGTTGTAAAATTGTTGATAACTAGGAAGGTTATTTTTGATCGGCTTCGACAACCGCGAGTCAAAAATTGGCGCCGTTGCCGGAGAATTGATTTCACTTGTTTGTTTGTTTTTTTTCATGACCAGATCTGAACACAGGGACACACTGCCCTTTGATCCAGAAATTGAACGCACTCTCAGAAGACTTAGAAAGCAAGCCGCAGAAGCTTCATCTGAAGCAACCGAATTTTACCAACAAGCTGCACCAATGGCTGAACCTATTCCACAAGATGCTGCCCCAAATGGACTTGCTGTCCAGAACCAAATAGTTCAAGAAAATCCAGCAGTTAGGCCCCAAGAACAAAGAGAAAGAACTATGGGAGAATTGGCAACCCCTGTAGGTGACTATGCACCACTTTGCATCACCTACCCACCTCTGACAGTTCCCTTTGAACTGAAGACAGGTTTGATACACATTCTCCCTAAGTTTAGAGGTAGAGAAAATGAAAATCCACACAAACACTTAAAAGCATTCAATATGATCTGTTCATCTATGAAACCTCAAGGTATCTCTGAAGACCAAATTAAGTTAAGAGCCTTCCCCTTTTCATTAGAAGACTTTGCTAAAGATTGGTTATTTTACTTGCCACCTGGATCTATTACTTCTTGGGATGATATGGTCAAAACCTTTTTGAACAAATACTTCCCAACCCATAAATCAATTGGCATAATAAGAGAAATTACAAGCATAAAGCAAAAACCATCTGAGGACCTATATGATTATTGGGAAAGGTTTGAAAGACTTTGCACAGAATGCCCTCAACATGACATGTCAGACAAGGCCCTTATACAATTCTTCTATGGAGGATTATCTCCCTCAGAAAGAAAATTCATTTATGTAACCTGTGGAGGCTCCATTGAAGACAAAACACCTAGACAAATGAGAGAATTAATCTCCACTCTTGCAGCCTCATCTAGGCAATATGGAGAAGAGAGGCAACTACAAAGGGCCAATGAGGTAAATTTTCCTTCTATGTCTGAACTAACATCTGTTATAAAAAATGCTGTGGTGGATGTGGTACAACAGATTCAAGCACCCCAGCCACCTAGGCCATGTGGGATTTGTTTATGTGTGGGACACCCAACTGATCAATGTCCCACACTCCAAGAAGACCATCAGCAAGCCAACGCCATTGGGAGGTACAACAACCAGCCTAGATATGATCCATACTCCAACACCTATAATCCAGGTTGGAGAGACCATCCCAATTTCAGCTATGGAAAGGGCAACACTGATCAGAATCACCAAGGTTACCAAAGAAGCCAAGTCCAACCAGCACCTCCAGTGGACAATAACACTATGAATGAAGTAGTGAAGACCTTGCAAATGATACAACAACAGATAGGACAAATGGCCACCTCCATAAACAGATTGGAAACTCAAGGAAAGTTGCCATCCCAAACTGAGGCAAATCCCAAACAAAATATAAGTGCGATTACTTTGAGAAGTGGGAAAGAGCTTCAAGATGCAAAATTTGAGGAGGAAAAGCAAGTTGAACCAAAGCGTACATCATCTGAGACACCCTCTGCACAACATCCAAGGCGATCTGAAGCCTCTTCATCGCAATCCGCAGCCCCTCCTGCGCAAAAGACTGACCCAAAGGTAAGCTTTCACATCCCACCTCCTTTTCCCAAGAGATTTGAAAGAACGCAAAAAGAAAAGGAAGAAAAGGAGATCCTTGACACTTTCAGAAAAGTACAAATCAATATACCTCTGCTAGATGCTGTTAAGCAGATTTCCAGGTACGCTAAATTTCTGAAAGAACTTTGCACTAATAGGAGAAAGCTTGCAGAGAGAGAAAAAGTAAGTGTAGGTGAGGTTGTGACTGCTGTTATTAAAAGAGAACTCCCTACCAAATGCAAGGACAAAGGTATGTTCGCTATCTCTTGCAAGATAGGGAATGTTGGTATAAGGAAAGCCATGTGTGATCTTGGTGCATCCATAAATGTCATGCCTCTCTCCATCTATAAATCTCTCAATGCATGTGCACTCAAAGAAATAAGAGTTGTGATTCAACTAGCTGATAGATCTGTGGTATATCCCATAGGTGTTCTAGAAGATGTGTTAGTCCAAGTAAATGAGCTTGTCTTTCCTGCTGATTTTTATGTGATTGATACTAAGGAAGATAGTTGTAATACTAGTTCTGACATTCTTCTTGGACGTCCTTTCTTGAGTACTGCTAGAACTAAGATTGATGTGCATGATGGTACTCTCACTATGGAGTTTGAGGGGGAAGTCATTAAATATAATGTCTATGATTCCATGAAATATCCACATGATATATCCCCTGTTTATGGTCTTGATATTGTTGACTGCTTGAGCCAGGAAATTTTTAATGAAAATCAAGATGATATTCTTAACAGTGATTTCTGCAGAGATACTGATCAGGTACAGATTAAGAAGGAGCCAAAACCTAAGGAAACGGTTTATAGCATCCAACAGATAGTTCATGGTCAAGCGCAGATTGGAGAAAACTCAGTTGCACCACCTCAGAATAGTGTGCAGACCCTTCTTGCGCAAAAAGAGGCACCTGAAGACCTCTTAGGCGCATCCTTTCAGCCTCCCACGCGAAATAGCTCCATTCCGCCTCCCTTTCAGTATACTCCTGCACAAGAAGAACCACCTGAAAGCCTTTCAAGCACATCATCTCAGTCCCAATCTCAAATCTCTCCCACTCTCTATCCAACGCAGACAAGCCAAGCACGAATGGAAAAAGGAGAGCCTAGTTCAGTCAGAAATCTATCTCAGAAAATCTCAGAATCAGATCTGAAGCCTCTTCCAGGCCATCTGAAATACATATACTTAGGAGCTGAAAAGACACTACTAGTAATAGTGTCCAATGAATTGAACCAACATGAAGAAGCAAGCCTCCTGAAAGTACTGCAGAAACACAAAGGAGCCATAGGATGGACCGTTGATGACATAAAAGGTATTTCTCCTTCCACATGCATGCATAGAATTCACATGGAAGATGAATGCAAGCCAGTTCGAGATGCTCAAAGAAGACTGAATCCACCCATGATGGAAGTAGTAAAAAAAGAAATAGTCAAGCTCCTTGATGTAGGTATCATCTACCCAATCTCTGATAGCAAATGGGTGAGTCCTGTGCATGTAGTCCCAAAGAAAACTGGGATCACCATTGTTCCAAATGCTGAAGGAGAACTTGTTCCCACTAGAGTTCAAAATGGATGGAGAGTATGCATGGACTATAGGAAGCTCAATGCCGCAACAAGGAAGGACCACTTCCCATTGCCTTTCATTGATCAGATGCTAGAAAGGGTTGCAGGTAAAACTCACTATTGTTGTCTTGATGGTTATTCAGGTTTCTATCAAATTCCAGTTGCCCCAGAAGACCAAGAGAAAACCACCTTCACTTGTCCCTTTGGCACTTTTGCCTTTAGAAGAATGCCATTTGGACTATACAATGCACCTGCCACTTTTCAACGGTGCATGATGAGCATATTTTCTGACTATGTGGGTAAGACAATTGAGGTATTTATGGATGACTTCACAGTTCATGGAAATTCTTTTGATGAATGCCTTACCAATTTAGAAAAGATCTTGCAAAGATGCATTGAGACTAACCTTGTGCTTAATTATGAAAAATGCCATTTTATGGTTAATCAAGGTATGGTCTTAGGTCATGTTGTTTCAGCTAAAGGCATTGAAGTGGACAAAGCAAAGGTGGATACCATCAAAAATCTGCCTTATCCCACAACTGTTAAAGACATCCGATCATTTCTTGGCCATGCAGGATTCTATAAAAGATTCATCAAAGATTTCTCAAAAATCACTTTGCCATTATGCAGATTGCTCCAACAGAATGTAACCTTTGATTTTGATGCAGACTGCAAAAAGGCATTTGACTTGATTAAAGAATTGCTTGTGACTGCCCCAATTATTCAAGGACCTGACTGGAATTTGCCTTTTGAAATCATGTGTGATGCAAGCAATTATGCAGTGAGAGCAGTCTTAGGGCAACGTGTGGGAAACTCACCCCACGTCATTCACTATGCCTCTCGCACACTGGATGCTGCACAAAGCAATTACACAACAACTGAAAAAGAACTCTTGGCAGTTGTGTTTGCTTTGGAAAAATTCAGACCCTACCTCTTGGGTACCAAAGTCATTGTTTATTCTGACCATGCAGCTCTGCGATATCTGATCAAGAAAAAGGAAGCCAAGCCAAGACTCATTAGGTGGATCCTACTTCTACAAGAATTTGATCTAGAGATAAGAGATAAGAAGGGCAAAGAGAATCTTGTGGCAGACCACCTCAGCCGACTTCCATATAGTTCTGCCCCATGCCCAGTCAAAGAAGAGTTCCCAGACGAACATCTGTTCGTCACTCACTCTGCCTAGATAGTCATGCCATGCACACCACACCCCAAGGAAGTACTCAGTTTCCTTTGTTCTCTCCTCTCTTTTTCTCTTCTCTTCTTCTCTCTTCTTTTACATTGAGGACAATGCATGATTTAAGTGTGGGGGTGCATATCTCTTCTTCCTCTTCTCTTTTTCTTTCTTTCTATCTTATTCTTCTCTCTTTTGCAATTTCGCCTTTCAGATTTTTCAAAAAAAAAAAAAAAAAAAAACTTTCAGTTATGCGATTTATGCTTTCAGTTTTCTTTTAGTATATTTTTGCTTTCAATAATACACACACAACCACAACCATCTTCTTCTTTTTGTTTTGCTCTACTCAAAACTGATGAACTATGTTGAATGAGTCTTTCTTTCCATGACCCCATTGATGTGAAAACTCTTTAAACTTATGTTGAATCACTTGCAGTGGGTTATATTCATGCTTGAGAATTGCCTTTTGAATTGAATATTTGAGTTTGCCATGGTGAAAAATATATTGATGACCCTCAATTGATTGAGAATAAATTAAAATTGTGTGAATGAACTTAATGTGACTTGATTTAGCGAATGGTGTTGATCTGCCCAAATCATTGAGAGAAAGAAAATTCAGCAAAGGCAAAGACCTCAAAAGCACAAATTGAAAATTGTTCCAATAGTCAAAAGACTATGAACAAGGCAAGTAGCCACTTGGATAGGTGACCAACTGAAAAATATAAACTTTCAAAACAAAAATAGGTTGGTGACCTTTCCAAGCGAGATCTAAAGTGCAAAAGCCTGAATAAAGTACTTCAAGGTAAGGGCAAGTCAATCCAAAAGCTAGAAAAAGTCTTAACAAAAATGAGCATGTATGGTCTCTCTTGAGGAAAACAAATCCTAGCCATGGTAAGTAAAGGGAAACAAGGAAAGAAGGTGAGTAATCTTCATGCATATATTCTTCACTGCAATGATTCAAAATAGGTGTCTAGAGTAAGAGCTTAAGTGGAAATAAGGATCAAGTAGCAAACAAAGCTTATTTGACTATATTTATTTGCTTGAGGACAAGCAAAAGACTAAGTGTGGGGGTATTTGATAGAGCATAATTTACTCCATTTTATATTAATATTATTGATAAATATTTACATGATTTCTGCTTAATTTATTGCTTTTAATATTATTTTGTAGAAAATGGTGTAAAAGGACAATTTGGAGAAAATCCCCCTAAAACTGCCTTATTTGGAGTAAAAGAGAGCAAGTCTGCCAAATTAAATCCAAAACGAGCTAAGACGGGAAAAATATTTTGAAGATTAAATATTCAAGCAACTTTGCAAACGTGGACCAAGCTCAACTCACGCCCATGGATAAAGCCCCTGCACCTTCAATTCGCGTGGACCCGCCCGCGCGCAAAGCCCAGCGCATGGACCCGCCGAAGCTCCTCTCTGCACGTGGACCGCTTCATCCATTCCAGCACCCAACACTCACGCGGCCCGCTTCTCCACCTTACACTTCACGCGAACCAAGCCCGCGCATCCTTCACCAACGCGCACGTGGACCGCCTAGGCTTCAATTTTAACACTGTGGACCAGCACAATGGCCCGCCAAGCACTTCCTCAACTCCAACGGTTAGACAGCCCATCTCACGCAATGGACCAAGGCCATTCTTCCATGTGGCCCACACTTCCGCTTCAATGCTCACAGCGCACATGGACCGCGCCTCACCTCTTCACATGGATCAATCTTCACGCATGGCCCGCGCCTCACCAAGCCATCTACACACGTGGGCAGCCAATTAGGGCGACTCCTCTGGCTCTATTTAAATAGCTCTTCAGTGGAAGGACAAGGGACAATTCTCATTCGGCAATTTCCGCCGCTCCAAGCGCACAGGCAGAATTCAAGATTTCAACCTCGGTTTCGTTTTCTTTTCCTTTTAATTTTCTGTTTTTAATTCAGCTAATAAGTGGCTGATTTCTTTAATTCTAGTTGAGGATTGGTTGAAACTAAGGTTGTTTAATGGGTTGTGAGATCTGAACATAAATTATTGTCTTTGGTTTTGTTCAATATTTATGCAATTGATACTTTAATTATATGATTACTTTGTTGTTTTGATCAAATTGGCCACTTGATTTTAATTGCAAAGTTAATTGATTGTTAGTTAGGATTATTTTTAGTCCGTAATTGCTGAAAATATTCTGACCTTAGAACACTTGGGATAAAACCCAAGAAAATTGCATGATCTAGCGTTATCTCCATACGTTTGGGTAGCTAGGATTGGATCTCTCTATTTCTTTATGCAATTGGCAATTGTTTTGATGCCTATGGCCCAAGGACGTTCCTTGACAATTTGTTAATTAGTAATTAATTAGAGGACGTTCCCTAATTAATTTAATTATAAGGAGAGACATGGTGGTGAGAAGCGTCTTCCACCCCCATAACTAATTTATTGAACTAATCAAGATAATCTAAGTTTCAATGATCAACCCAAACAACCAAAGTGGATCCATATCTTCAACTAGGCTTCTCTCATATTGATTTCCTCTTTTATTTTAATTATTTGCTTTCTATTATTACTCTCATTATTAGTTACTACAATCAATCTCAAACCCCCTCATTTTACTTTTATTGCAATTTATTTTTATTCTGCTTCCAGTTTATCTCATTTGATCCCACTTTCAGACTTTTATCTCATCTTTAATTTATTATTGTTTCAGTTCATTTTATTGGTCTTGTTGAGAAAAATAAATAGGTAATCAATTCTCTGTGGATTCGATCCTTTCACCACTATCTGCAGTTGTAAAATTGTTGATAACCAGGAATGTTATTTTTGACCGGCTTCGACAACCGCGAGTCAATGACAGAATGTATGAAAGAAAAGTTTTAATTTTTATGTATGTTGTTGATCATGTATGGGATTAAACATGTTTACAGGTTACTTGTCAGGCTTGCTACGGGTCCCGGCGGCCTTAAGCCGACCTGGATCCTAGCGCCGGTAGCGGTCCGATTTTCGGGTCGTTACAGAATGGTATCAGAGCCCTAGGTTTATATGGTCGGACCTAGAGTGTCGGGCTCATAGATGTTATAGAAGGTCAAGCACAATAGGAAGATCATGTCCACTAGGATAGGATGTAGAGTCCTGTCTTGATTGATGATGTGAAATGCCATGATTATATGCATGTGCATTAATGATATGTGATGTATGTGATGAGGGTTCATGTGTGCCCACATGAACCATATGATGCTAATGTTTGCTTGTCATGTGCTGCTTTTCAGAAAACAAGATGAGAGAAACTCGTCGATCTGCACGATTGACTGGAGTGCCACCTGAGGATGAGGGCATGAGCGCCCGTCCTTCTACATTGCCTAGGGCAATGTCTAGTAGGTCTAACAGAGAAAGAGCAGTAAGAGACCCTAGAAGGTCTCTGGATCTGGGTAGGAGCAGATCAGTGAGGGGAACAGTTCAGGGAGGAATGTTAGAAGACATGGGGGATGATATGGATGTAGAGCAGAGGAGGGATGGCAGTTTGGGAGTTAGTATGTCAGAAGAGGGAATGGGAGAGTCCCAAGGAGGCACTCAGGCCTCGGGATTTGTTCAGCCACCCCACTACCCACACTTCTCACAAAATCCCAGGTATTCGATGGGAGGTATATCGGATTACCCTAGCTTCACCCCTTATCCCACACAGATGCCATACCCACCCTACTACCCACCATATTCACAATACCCAATGTATCCACCCTCACCTTACTATCCAAATCCAGCAAACCCTACCTCAAAAAATGTTGCACCACCTCCACCACCTACAGAACCAGCAGCCCTAGTAACCCAACCTCCTAGACCTAGCTCAGCCAGTGGGAGCAAGGTCAAGATGACCGACTACATGAAACTGGGTGCTCCTCAGTATGAAAAAGGGGATGACCCATTTGTGTATCTTGAAAGGGTTAAGGTGATCATAGAGGAGATTGGGGCTGATGACAGTAGAGCCATTCAGATGGCTGGGTTCACGCTTAAATGCAAGAAGGCACGAGAGTGGTTCAAGAACTATGTGAACCCGAGGGTAGACAGCATGTCTTGGGAAGAGTTTGCAAACGAGTTTGCAGGATGGGCTTTTCCCGATAGTTCAAGGGAGCTGAAGATGATCGAGTTTGAGCAGTTGAGGCAGACTGATGAGATGGGTGTAGAGGAGTTCACAGACAGATTCTTGGAGCTGTTGTCATTTGCAGGGCAAAACCTTGACTCAGACCAGAAAAGGTCAAGGAGGTATATCATGAAACTCCACTCCAGATATTCCTCTTTGATCCAGTCAGCAGATAGGGAGAGCTTCCATGCCATAGTGGATATGGCCCGGAAAATGGAGGCCAGTGCCATCGTTCAGGGAACAGTCAGACAGTCAGTGGCACAGTCTTCTGGTTCCAAGACCCCAAGCTCTTCTTCTCTGAGTGCAGCAGCTTCAGGTAGCAAAAAGTGGAGTAACACCACTAGGAAGCCCAAAAAGAACAAGTTTTGGAACAAAGTCAAGTCCAGTCTGGGACTAAGGAGTGGCTCAAGCTCTGGTGCGGATAATGCAGTTTGTGCAAAGTGTAGTAGGCCACACAGGGGAGTTTGTCGGGCTGGGACTGTAACGACCCGGAAACCGGTCCGCTACCGGCGCTAGGATTCGGGTCGGCTTAAGGCCGCCAGAACCCGTAGCAAGCCAAACATACATCCTGTAAACCTGTTTAATCCCATACATGATCCAAAACATACATAAAAATTAAAACTTTTCTTTCATTCAAACATTCTTTACCCAGCCTAGCCTGTGCATGCATAAACATAACATAAACCCCTCATTGGAGTCCTCAACAAATACTCCAATGGGGTACATAACATATAGCAGGCTTAGGTTACATAAACATCATAAAACATTTATCTCATGTATTTATGGGATTACAACAGACTCTAGTCAAGCACACTATAAAACTTACATTACATAACATAACATACTTTTACATTATGAATAAACCATGTCCACAGCTATGCTATTACATGAACTTCTCTTACTCTTCTGACTTCTCTATCTACACGGTACCTGCAAGACTGGGGTTAGGGGAGAGGGGTGAGCTAAAAAGCCCAGTGAGTAAAAAGTAAAAACATGATATTAATTCCTCCCTTTTTAGGTATTTTATTCTTCATTTTATTATTATTATCATTTGCTTTAATTCCACACTTTTTAGGTATATTATTATTCATTTTATTAATAACATTAAATGACATAACTTTTACTTTACATGCTTTCATGAAATGCAACACATCACATTTAATCACATAAAGGATGGTATTGTCACCATTAGTCCTCACATCTCCAAGTGCCAGGGGCGTAGAATGGGCCTCGCTGGTCTTTCTCTTACATAACATACATAACATAACATTCCAAAGTGCCAGGGGCGTAGAATGGGCCTCGCTGGTCTTTCTCTTACATAGTGCCAGGGGCGTAGAATGGGCCTCACTGGTCTTCCATAACATATCATCATAACATAACATTAGAGGACTATGGATCACCCAATAACCATCCACATCAACATCAAATTATGCAATGCAACATATTCGTGAATTTCTAATGCAAACATCCTGAAACATCGCATGGCATTAATGATGCATGAGTATGCTATCAGATTCATTCATTTGTTCATTTATTCATTACTTAAAAACTTAGGGAAAATCCCACTCACCTGGTGACCGAAGCTTTAACGACGGACTCTGAAAGACTATCTCACAACCGGGGGTCTCGGGTCCTCGGGTCCGAACCTACACAGGTGGACTCAAATGAGGCACCAAACAACAAGAACATAACTCTAAACATACCCCCAAAAACCTCCTAGAAACACCTCAAAACATCATAGAAAACATGCAAGAAAAGGCTGGGAAGGGCACTTTCGGCGGCCGAAAGTCCCTCCAAAGCCGAAAGTCAGGCAGGTTCGGCGGCACCTTCGGCGGCCGAAACTCCCAGACAGAGACGAAACTCATGCATGTTCGGCGGCACCTTCGGCGGCCGAAAGTCTCGGACAGAGCCGAAACTCCAACTTTCGGGGGCAAGCTTCGGCAGCCTAAAGTTGCCTCACAAGCCATGTTCGGCGGCCGAAACTCCCTTCGGCTGCCGAACCTGGTTTCTGCCAAGGGCAGAAACTTGGCTCCTCTTGCCTCCAAGTTCCCCAAACTTCCTAGTCATGCATAAAACTCTTCTACAACACTCATACACAAGCATGCAAGCTCCTAGGGGCCTCAAACTAACTTATACCCCAACTACAACACACAAGCAAGCCACATTGTTCAAGAACATGCACATCAAACCCATAAACATAACATAAACTTCCACAAGCCTACTCATGCATTTCTACCCCATAAATCTACTCAAAACTTGCTTAAAACATGCAAGAGAGGTTGGATCTAAGCTTACCTCTTGAAGATCGAGAGGAAGGACGATCCTAGCTTGGAGGTGGGGAGATTCGAGTTCTTGAACCTCAAAGCTCCAAAATTTGCTTAAACTTTAAAACTCTTCAAAAACAAGATGTAACTTGTTAAGATCTAAAGGATTTGAGAAAAAACACTTAAAATGACCATAGGAGGGCTAAAGCTTACCGTCGGCCGAAATGGGAGAGAAAACCTCGCCTGTTTCGGTCACGGGGTCCTTTATAGGGCTGGTTCTGCCACCTTTCGGCGGCCTAACGTGCCCCCACATCTCATGCATGTTCGGCGGCCGAACATGAGGTTCGGCGGCCGAACCTTGAGTCTTTCAAACAAGGCTTTCGGAGGCCTAAAGCGCTCCCAAAACCCCACCATGTTCGGCGGCCGAACTTGACTTTCGGCGGCCGAACCTGGCAAAGCCTCCTTTGGTCTTTTTCATTAAAAACTCAATTCCTTTTCACTTAAAAGCATAAAATACATTAAAAACATTTCATAAAACATGGTTTTACCCTTCTAGAGGTTTCCGACATCCGAGATTCCACCGGACGGTAGGAATTCCGATACCGGAGTCTAGCCGGGTATTACATTCTCCCCCCCTTAAGAACATTCGTCCCCGAATGTTCACCAAACAACACATAACATGGCAAACATATAACATACATACAAAGCACATCAACACATAGGGATCTAACCTTAAAAGAGCTGAGGGTACTGCTGGAGCATAGATTCCCGTGTCTCCCAAGTGCACTCTTCCAAGTTGTGGTGGTTCCACAGGACTTTCACCATCGGGATTTCCTTGTTTCTTAACTTTCTGATCTGCGTGTCTATGATCCGTACTGGCTGTTCAACATAGGTGAGATCCTCTTGGACCTCCACATCAGGCTCACTAAGAACCTTGCTCGGATCTGACACAAACTTCCTCAACATCGAAACATGGAAAACCGGATGGATTCTTGCCATTGAAGCAGGCAAATCTAGCTTATACGACACATTCCCAATCTTTTGCAAGATTTCAAAGGGTCCGATGTATCGTGGGGCTAGTTTACCTTTCTTCCCGAAGCGAACCACTCCCTTCATTGGAGACACCTTAAGCAATACCAGATCCCCCTCCTGAAACTCTAACTGCCTTCTGCGGAAGTCTGTATAACTCTTCTGTCTGCTTGCAGCAGTCTTAATTCTTTCTCTGATTATGGGTACCACCCTGCTGGTAATCTCTACTAGCTCAGGCCCTGCCAAGGCCTTCTCTCCAACTTCCTCCCAGCAAACAGGTGATCTGCACTTCCTTCCGTACAAAGCTTCATATGGAGCCATCCCGATGCTAGCATGATGGCTGTTATTGTAGGCAAACTCCACCAAAGGTAGATGCTGCCTCCAAGAACCGCCAAAGTCCAGCACACACATTCTGAGCATATCCTCGATAGTCTGGATGGTCCTTTCTGACTGTCCATCAGTCTGGGGGTGGAAGGCAGTACTGAAATCCAACCTAGTACCCATGGCATTCTGCAGACTCCGCCAAAATCTGGAAGTGAACTGGGGCCCTCTATCAGACACTATAGACACTGGAACCCCATGCAGCCTGACAATCTCATCCACATATACTTGCGCTAACTTGTCCACAGAGTAGCCACTCCTGACAGGAATGAAGTGAGCAGATTTGGTGAGTCTGTCCACAATCACCCATATGGAGTCCACTCTGTTGGACGCCGCCGGTAACCCTACTACAAAGTCCATAGCTATATTTTCCCATTTCCATTCTGGAATCGGTAGCGGGTTAAGCATTCCAGCTGGCTTCTGATGTTCCAGCTTCACCCTCTGACACACTTCGCAGGCTGACACGAACTGTGCCACTTCTTTCTTCATTGCTGGCCACCAATAAACTTTCTTCAGATCTTGGTACATCTTGGTGGCTCCGGGGTGAATGCTGTATCTTGCATTATGAGCCTCTCTCATAATGTCTCCTTTTAGCCCTATGTCGTCTGGTACACATAGTCGACTCCCATAGCGGAGGATCCCCTTACTGTCGAATCTGAACTCACTATCATTGCCTGACTGGACAGTCCTGGCAATCTTCACTAACTCGGGGTCCTCATGCTGTTTCTGAGCGACTTGTTCAAGGAACACGGGTGTCACTTTCATCTGAGCCAACAAGGCACCTGTACCCGACAACTCTAACTGTAGCCCTTCTTCGATGAGCTTGTAGAACTCCTTTACTACTGGTCTTCGTTCTGCTGTGATGTGGGATAGACTGCCGAGTGATTTCCGGCTTAAGGCATCAGCTACCACATTAGCCTTACCCGGATGGTACTGGATTTTGCAATCGTAGTCACTGAGCAGTTCTACCCATCTTCTCTGTCTCAAATTCAAATCTCTTTGACTCAGGATGTGCTGCAGGCTCTTATGATCTGTAAAGATCTCACATTTTACCCCATAGAGGTAGTGCCTCCACATCTTGAGTGCAAAGATTACTGCTGCCATCTCCAGGTCGTGTGTGGGGTAATTCAACTCATGCTTCTTCAGCTGCCTAGAAGCATAAGCAATCACCTTCTCGTTCTGCATCAGTACACAACCTAGTCCCACACGGGACGCATCACAAAAGACTGTAAAGTCCTCATCACTAGATGGCAGAGCTAAAACTGGTGCTGAAGTCAACCTCTTCTTAAGCTCTTCAAAACTCTCTTCGCACTGGTCGGTCCACAGAAATTTCTGATTCTTCCTGGTTAACCTGGTCAGAGGAGCTGCTATCTTTGAAAAATCCTGGACGAACCTCCTGTAGTAACCTGCCAAACCCAAGAAACTTCTAATCTCTGTTACTGAAGTGGGTCTAGGCCAGTTAGCCACAGTTTCTGTCTTCTTGGGGTCCACCTCAATACCATTCTCTGACACTACATGCCCCAAGAACGAAATGCTCCTCAGCCAGAACTCACATTTAGAGAACTTGGCATACAAGCCATGTTCCCTCAAAGTCTGCAAGACCAACCGCAGATGATGGACATGCTCTTCTGCATTCCTGGAATACACTAAGATATCATCTATGAAGACAATAACGAAGTGATCCAGGTATTGGCTAAATACTCTGTTCATGAGATCCATGAATGCTGCAGGGGCGTTTGTTAACCCGAACGGCATCACTAGGAACTCATAGTGCCCATATCTGGTTCTGAAAGCTGTTTTTGGCACGTCTTCATCTCTGATCCTCAGCTGATGATACCCAGATCTCAGATCTATTTTGGAGAAACAACCTGCTCCTGATAGCTGGTCGAATAGATCATCGATCCTAGGCAACGGGTACTTGTTCTTGGTAGTGACCTTGTTCAACTGTCTGTAGTCGATACAAAGTCTAAGGGATCCATCCTTCTTTTTCACGAACAACACTGGAGCACCCCAAGGTGAGGTACTCGGTCGGATGAAACCCTTGTCTACCAGCTCTTGCAACTGTTCCTTAAGCTCCTTCAGCTCTGCTGGCGCCATCCTGTAGGGAGGGATAGAGATCGGTCTGGTTCCTGGCATCAATTCTATCTCGAACTCTATCTCCCTCGGAGGCGGTAAACCTGGTAGTTCGTCTGGGAAGACATCTAAGAACTCTCTAACCACAGGCACTGAGGCGGGCTCTCTGACATCTCTGTCTAGCTCTCTCACGTGAGCTAGATAACCCTGACAACCCCTCCTGAGCAGCCTACGAGCCTGTAGGGCTGATATCAAACCTCTAGGTGTACTCCCCCTGTCTCCTCTAAAGACGACCTCTGACCCATTCTGACATCTGAACTTAACTACCTTGTCTCTGCAATCCAAGGTAGCACCATGGGTAGATAGCCAATCCATCCCTAGAATGACGTCAAAATCTGTCAAGTCTAGAACCACAAGGTCGGCGGATAGGCATCTTCCCTCTATGAAAACTGGACTGTACTGGCAGACTGACTCTGCCACTGACGGGTCACACTTGGGTCCACTGACCCATAGGGGACACTCTAACTCAGAGACCATCAAACCCAACCTCTCGACCGCTCTCGGAGAAACAAAAGAATGGGATGCACCCGGGTCCATTAAGGCATAAGCATCTGAACAACCAATGATGATATTACCTGACACCACGGTGTTGGATGCGTTTGCCTCCTGCTGTGTCATTGTGAAGATCCGTGCTGGAGCTGACGGACCTTCCCCTCTGTAAGCTGATGAAGAAGAGGCTGACCCTCTCCCTCGGCCTCTGCCACTAGCCTGTGTCGCGGCCGAAGCTGCTGGCTGTGCCACGCTACCTGAAGTAGTCTGCTGGGGCCGTGCCATAGGAACTGCTCTAGGACACTCCATGGACATGTGTCCCTCTTGCCCACACCTGTAGCAGGCTGTTGTCCCAAAACGGCATACCCCTCTGTGTAGCTTACCACACCTCGCACACACTGCATTATCAGCACCAGAGCTTGAGCCACTTCCTAGTCCCAGACCTGATTTGATCTTGCTCCAGAACTTACTCTTCTTTGGTTTCTTAGTGGTACTGCTCCACTTCTTACTAGCTGAACTCAAGGATGAAGGGTCTATCCTTCCCCCACCTGGGGTCTTAGAACCTGAAGGCTGTGTCACTGACTGTTTAACAGTCCCCTCGATGATTGCACTAGCCTCCATTCTCCTGGCCATGTCTACAATGGCATGGAAACTTTCTCTATCAGCTGACTGAACCAAGGAGGAATACCTGGAATGGAGCCTCATGATATACCTCCTTGACTTCTTCGGATCTGTGTCCAGATGTTGCCCAGCAAACGGTAACAACTCTAAGAATCTATCGGTGTACTCATCGACACCCATCTCGTCTGTCTGCTTCAGCTGTTCAAACTCAATCATCTTCAGCTCCCTGGAACTGTCAGGGAAAGCCCATCCTGCGAACTCATTCGCAAACTCCTCCCATGAAAGACTGTCCACCCTCGGTTTCACATAGCCCTTGAACCACTCACGGGCCTTTTTGCATTTCAGGGTGAAACCAGCCATCTGAATGGCTCTGCTGTCATCAGCACCTATCTCATCTGTAATTGTTTTGACCTTCTCCAGGTATACAAACGGATCATCACCTGTATCAAACTGGGGAGCACCCAACTTCATATAGTCGGTCATCTTGGCCTTGCTCCCTCCAGATGAGGTAGGTTGCGGTCTTTGGGTTTCTGTAACTGCGGTTTCTGCTGGTGGTGGAGGTGCGGCATCCCCTGGGATAGGGTTTGCCGTGCCTGGATGGAAGGATGGAGGTGGGTACATAGGGTACTGTGGATACTGTGGGTAGAAAGGTGGATATGGCATGTGAGAAGGGTAAGGATTAAAACTGGGGTAATCCGATGTACTTCCCATCGAATACCCGGGGTATGGTGAAAAAGGTGGGTACTGGGGTGGTGGAACAAACCCCGAGGCCTGAGTGCCTCCCTGCGACTCACCCATGCCCTCTTCTGGCATGTTTACACCAAGGTTACCATCCCTCCTCTGATCCACATCCATCTCTACTTCTTCATCAACTGACATTCTTTCTTGAACTGTACCCCTTACTGATCTGCTTCTACCCAGATCCAAAGACCTTCTAGGGTCCCTCACTGTTCTGTCCCTGTTGGACCTGCTTGACATTGCCCTTGGCAATGCTGGAGGACGGGCGCTCGTGCCCTCATCCTCCGGTGGTACTCTAGTCAATCTAGCTGATCGACGAGTTCCTCGCATTCTGTTTACTGAAAAACAGCACAGATAACAAAACATTAGCATCAAATGGTTCATGTGGAAACACATGAACCCACATCATATTCATAGCATATCTCATGGTATACATACTTTCATTCTAGACAGGACTCTACATCCTATCCTAGTGGACATGATTTCCTATTGTGCTTGACCTTTCTATAACATCTATGAGCCCGACACTCTAGGTCCGACCATATGAACCTAGGGCTCTGATACCATTCTGTAACGACCCGGAAACCGGTCCGCTACCGGCGCTAGGATTCGGGTCGGCTTAAGGCCGCCAGAACCCGTAGCAAGCCAAACATACATCCTGTAAACCTGTTTAATCCCATACATGATCCAAAACATACATAAAAATTAAAACTTTTCTTTCATTCAAACATTCTTTACCCAGCCTAGCCTGTGCATGCATAAACATAACATAAACCCCTCATTGGAGTCCTCAACAAATACTCCAATGGGGTACATAACATATAGCAGGCTTAGGTTACATAAACATCATAAAACATTTATCTCATGTATTTATGGGATTACAACAGACTCTAGTCAAGCACACTATAAAACTTACATTACATAACATAACATACTTTTACATTATGAATAAACCATGTCCACAGCTATGCTATTACATGAACTTCTCTTACTCTTCTGACTTCTCTATCTACACGGTACCTGCAAGACTGGGGTTAGGGGAGAGGGGTGAGCTAAAAAGCCCAGTGAGTAAAAAGTAAAAACATGATATTAATTCCTCCCTTTTTAGGTATTTTATTCTTCATTTTATTATTATTATCATTTGCTTTAATTCCACACTTTTTAGGTATATTATTATTCATTTTATTAATAACATTAAATGACATAACTTTTACTTTACATGCTTTCATGAAATGCAACACATCACATTTAATCACATAAAGGATGGTATTGTCACCATTAGTCCTCACATCTCCAAGTGCCAGGGGCGTAGAATGGGCCTCGCTGGTCTTTCTCTTACATAACATACATAACATAACATTCCAAAGTGCCAGGGGCGTAGAATGGGCCTCGCTGGTCTTTCTCTTACATAGTGCCAGGGGCGTAGAATGGGCCTCACTGGTCTTCCATAACATATCATCATAACATAACATTAGAGGACTATGGATCACCCAATAACCATCCACATCAACATCAAATTATGCAATGCAACATATTCGTGAATTTCTAATGCAAACATCCTGAAACATCGCATGGCATTAATGATGCATGAGTATGCTATCAGATTCATTCATTTGTTCATTTATTCATTACTTAAAAACTTAGGGAAAATCCCACTCACCTGGTGACCGAAGCTTTAACGACGGACTCTGAAAGACTATCTCACAACCGGGGGTCTCGGGTCCTCGGGTCCGAACCTACACAGGTGGACTCAAATGAGGCACCAAACAACAAGAACATAACTCTAAACATACCCCCAAAAACCTCCTAGAAACACCTCAAAACATCATAGAAAACATGCAAGAAAAGGCTGGGAAGGGCACTTTCGGCGGCCGAAAGTCCCTCCAAAGCCGAAAGTCAGGCAGGTTCGGCGGCACCTTCGGCGGCCGAAACTCCCAGACAGAGACGAAACTCATGCATGTTCGGCGGCACCTTCGGCGGCCGAAAGTCTCGGACAGAGCCGAAACTCCAACTTTCGGGGGCAAGCTTCGGCAGCCTAAAGTTGCCTCACAAGCCATGTTCGGCGGCCGAAACTCCCTTCGGCTGCCGAACCTGGTTTCTGCCAAGGGCAGAAACTTGGCTCCTCTTGCCTCCAAGTTCTCCAAACTTCCTAGTCATGCATAAAACTCTTCTACAACACTCATACACAAGCATGCAAGCTCCTAGGGGCCTCAAACTAACTTATACCCCAACTACAACACACAAGCAAGCCACATTGTTCAAGAACATGCACATCAAACCCATAAACATAACATAAACTTCCACAAGCCTACTCATGCATTTCTACCCCATAAATCTACTCAAAACTTGCTTAAAACATGCAAGAGAGGTTGGATCTAAGCTTACCTCTTGAAGATCGAGAGGAAGGACGATCCTAGCTTGGAGGTGGGGAGATTCGAGTTCTTGAACCTCAAAGCTCCAAAATTTGCTTAAACTTTAAAACTCTTCAAAAACAAGATGTAACTTGTTAAGATCTAAAGGATTTGAGGAAAAACACTTAAAATGACCATAGGAGGGCTAAAGCTTACCGTCGGCCGAAATGGGAGAGAAAACCTCGCCTGTTTCGGTCACGGGGTCCTTTATAGGGCTGGTTCTGCCACCTTTCGGCGGCCTAACGTGCCCCCACATCTCATGCATGTTCGGCGGCCGAACATGAGGTTCGGCGGCCGAACATGAGGTTCGGAGTCTTTCAAACAAGGCTTTCGGAGGCCTAAAGCGCTCCCAAAACCCCACCATGTTCGGCGGCCGAACTTGACTTTCGGCGGCCGAACCTGGCAAAGCCTCCTTTGGTCTTTTTCATTAAAAACTCAATTCCTTTTCACTTAAAAGCATAAAATACATTAAAAACATTTCATAAAACATGGTTTTACCCTTCTAGAGGTTTCCGACATCCGAGATTCCACCGGACGGTAGGAATTCCGATACCGGAGTCTAGCCGGGTATTACAGGGACAGCAGCCTGCTTCAGATGCGGACAAGAGGGACACATGGCTCGGGAGTGTCCTAGGGCAGCTTTTGGAGCACAGTCTCAGCAGACAGCTTCTGGCAGTGTGGCTCAACCAGCAGCTCTAGCCGTGACTCAGGCCAGTGGCAGAGGTAGAGGGAGAGGAGCAGCCTCTTCTTCAGCGGGTTTCAGAGGTGAAGGTCCATCAGCTCCAGCACGGATCTTCACGATGACTCAACAGGAGGCAGATGCATCTAACACCGTGGTGGCAGGTAACTTAGTCATTGGTTGTTCAGATGTGTATGCCTTGATGGACCCTGGTGCATCTCATTCTTTTATTGCTCCGAGAGCCGTCCAAAGGTTGGGGTTGATGATCTCTGAGTTAGAGTGTCCTCTCTGGGTCAGTGGAGCCAAGTGTGATCCATCAGTGGCAGAGTCAGCCTGCCAGTGCAATCCAGTCTTTGTTGAGGGAAGATTCCTTTCCGCCGACCTTGTGGTTTTAGACTTGACAGATTTCGACGTTATTCTAGGGATGGACTGGTTATCTACCCATGGTGCTACCTTGGACTGCAGGGACAAAGTAGTCAGGTTCAGAGGTCAGGATTGTAACGACCCGAAAATCGGACCGCTACCGGCGCTAGGATCCGGGTCGACTTAAGGCCGCCGGGACCCGTAGCAAGCCTGACATAAAACCTGTGAACCTGTATAATCCCATACATGATCAACAACATACATAAAAATTAAAACTTTTCTTTCCATGAACATCAACCAAACTCAACCTGTGCATAACATTAATATAAACATAACTTTGATCCCTCTGTGGGATCTCATCTGTGCCCTCAAAGGGTAACATAACCTGTGTTGAGCTGGTTTACATAAACATCATAACATAAGATCATGTACATACAAAAGGGATTAACAATATACTATGGTCAAGCACAACTCTATCCTCAATAACCTCATTACATAACATACTGAATATTTTTACATTTCATCATAATACAATTGTCATGTCCACAATCTAACTATTACATACATATGACTTTCTTTTTCTCTTCTTGCCTTCTCTATCTATCCCGTACCTGCAAACTTGGGGGTTAGGGGAGAGGGGTGAGCTAGATGCCCAGTGAGTAGAATTATAAAAAGAATATTTAAAACATGCCATCATGAAATGCGTCACTGCGCAAACAAATCACACCACGGATGGACTGATTCAAAAATCCCTCAACTCCATGCCCGGCCCTATTATGGGCACCACAGGACTTCGTATTGCCCGGCCCTATTATGGGCACCACAGGACTTCGTACTCGGAGTTATTGCCCGGCCCTATTATGGGCACCACAGGACTTCGTATTCAGAAGGCTAATGAATCATCCTAATGTCCATCCACTAACATTTATCACAACAATGCAATGCGGCATATTCGTGAATTCTAATGCAAACAACCTATAATATGATCATGATGCATGAATCATGATAAAAGCATTTCATTTCTCAATTTAAAAAGGTTAAGTTTAGTTCCACTCACCTCTGGCTGACTCTGACAAACTCTGTAGCAGCTGGCTCACTGCTGGGGTCCTTGGTTCCTCGGGTCCGAACCTACACAGGTGGACTCCAATGAGGGACCAAACATATATAAATATGACTCTAAAATATCCCCCAAAAACCCCCTAAAACATCATGAAAACATCACAGAAAATATGCATGAAATGGCTGAACAGGGCACTTTCGGCGGCACCTTCGGCGGCCGAAAGTCCTGGACAGAGACGAAACTCAGCTAGGTTCGGCGGCACCTTCGGCGGCCGAAAGTGCCAGACAGAGACGAAAGTCTCTCTTCGGGGGCAGCTTCGGCAGCCGAAAGGCCTGCCTCCCCAGCCATGTTCGGCGGCCGAAAGTACCTTCGGCTGCCGAACCTGGTTTCTGCCAAAGGGCAGAAACTTGGCTCCCTTTGCCCATTTCGCCTCCAAACCTACCAATCATGCATATTTTTCAACCCAAAGCATGCATACAAGTTCCTAGGGGCCTCAAACAAGTATATACCCCATCTACAACACTTCACAACCACACAATCAAGCTACATTGTTCATCAAACATCAAAAACCTAACATTTACTCAAACATGCATATATCCCTAAACATGCCATTCTACCCCATGAGTCTTGCATAAAACTTGTTTAAAACATAAAAAGACTTCAAGATCGACCCTTACCTCTTGAAGATCGAGAGTAGAGGCGACCTAACTTGGAGTTGGGAGAAATTCGGCTCCTTGGGTCTCCAAGCTCAAAACTTGCTCAAAACTTACAAATCTTCAAAGCAAAAGTTATAAACTTGTTAAAACCATGAAAAATCTAAGGAAAACACTCAAGATTGAGGGAGGAGCGGCGGAGACTCACCTTGGCCGACGAAGGGGGAAAAAGCTCGCCCGTGCGGACCAAGGGGACCCTTTTATAGTGGTTGGCCAGGCCACGTTTCGGGGGCCGAATGTGCCTCCGTATCCATGCAATGTTCGGCGGCCGAACATTAGGTTCGGCGGCCGAACCTGCAATTCCCTCACTCATGCTTTCGGGGGCCTAACGTGCCTCCTAATCACATGCATGTTCGGCGGTCGAACTTGTCTTTCGGCGGCCGAACCCGAGTTTTTCCTTAGAGAATTTTCATGCAAAAACTCATTTAAAATCATACTTAAAAACATTAAAATGCATGAAAACATTTTACAAAAACATGAATCTACCCTTCTAGAGGTCTCCGACATCCGAGATTCCACCGGACGGTAGGAATTTCGATACCGGAGTCTAGCCGGGTATTACATTCTCCCCCCCTTAAGAACATTCGTCCCCGAATGTTCCTCACTAGCACATGCATAGCAAACAACATATCATACACATAAGACACATAGAGACTAACCTTAAAAGAGATGAGGATATTGCCGGAGCATAGACTCCCGTGTCTCCCAGGTGCATTCTTCCATATTGTGGTGGTTCCACAGGACTTTCACCATCGGGATTTCCTTGTTTCTCAGCTTCCTGATCTGGGTGTCTAGGATCCGTACTGGCTGCTCAACATAGGTGAGATCCTCTTGGATCTCCACATCAGGTTCACTAAGAACCTTGCCCGGATCTGACACGAATTTTCTCAACATAGAAACATGGAAAACCGGATGGATTCTCTCCATTGAAGCAGGTAAATCCAGCTTGTACGATACATTCCCAATCCTTTGCAGGACTTCGAAGGGTCCGATGTATCGCGGAGCCAGCTTACCCTTCTTCCCGAACCGAACCACTCCTTTCATTGGAGACACCTTAAGCAACACCAGATCCCCCTCCTGAAACTCTACTAGTCTTCTGCGGATGTCTGCATAACTCTTCTGTCTGCTTGCAGCTGTCTTGATTCTTTCTCTGATTAAGGGTACCACCCTGCTGGTGATCTCTACTAGTTCGGGCCCTGCCAAGGCCTTTTCTCCAACTTCCTCCCAGCAAACAGGTGACCTACACTTCCTCCCATATAAAGCTTCATATGGAGCCATCCCGATGCTAGCATGATGGCTGTTATTGTAGGCGAACTCCACCAAAGGTAGATGCTGCCTCCAAGAACCGCCAAAGTCCAGCACACACATTCTCAGCATATCTTCTATGGTTTGGATGGTCCTCTCTGACTGTCCGTCTGTCTGTGGGTGGAAGGCAGTGCTGAAATCCAATCTAGTACCCATGGCATCCTGCAGACTCCGCCAAAACCTGGAGGTGAACTGGGGTCCTCTATCTGACACAATAGAAACAGGAACCCCATGCAGTCTGACTATCTCATCTACATACACCTGCGCCAACTTGTCCACAGAATAGCCACTCCTGACAGGGATGAAGTGAGCAGATTTGGTGAGTCTGTCCACAATCACCCATATGGAGTCCAATCTGTTGGACGTCGCCGGTAACCCCACTACGAAGTCCATAGCTATATTCTCCCATTTCCACTCTGGAATAGGTAGCGGGTTAAACATTCTAACCGGCTTCTGGTGTTCCAGCTTCACCCTCTGACATACTTCGCAGGCTGACACAAACTGTGCCACTTCTCTCTTCATAGCTGGCCACCAATAAACCTTTTTCAGATCCTGATACATCTTGGTGGCTCCGGGGTGAATGCTGTATCTTGCATTATGAGCCTCTCTCATAATGTCTCCTTTTAGCCCTATGTCATCTGGTACACACAATCGACTCCCATAGCGGAGGATCCCCTTATTGTCGAATCTGAACTCACTGTCCTTGCCTGACTGAACAGTCCTGGCAATCTTCACTAACTCTGGGTCCTCATGCTGTTTCTGAGCCACTTGCTCCAGAAACACAGGTGTCACTTTCATCTGAGCAACTAAGGCGCCTGTACCAGATAACTCCAACTGTAGACCTTCCTCAATGAGCTTGTAAAGCTCCTTCACCACTGGTCTCCTCTCTGCCGTGATGTGGGATAGACTGCCTAGTGACTTCCGGCTTAGGGCGTCTGCCACGACATTCGCCTTACCCGGATGATACTGAATCTTACAATCATAGTCACTCAGCAGTTCTACCCATCTCCTCTGTCTCAAATTCAAATCTCTTTGACTCAGGATGTACTGCAGGCTTTTATGATCGGTGAAGATCTCACATTTTACCCCATAGAGGTAGTGCCTCCACATCTTGAGTGCAAAGATTACTGCTGCCATCTCAAGGTCATGTGTGGGGTAATTCAACTCATGCTTCTTTAGCTGCCTAGAAGCATAAGCAATCACCCTCTCATTCTGCATAAGCACACAACCCAGTCCCACAGGGATGCATCACAAAAGACTGTAAAGTCCTCATCACTAGATGGCAGAGCTAAAACTGGTGCTGACGTCAATCTCTTCTTAAGCTCTTCAAAACTTTCCTCGCACTGGTCGGTCCACAGAAACTTCTGATTCTTCCTAGTTAGTCTAGTCATAGGAGCTGCTATCTTTGAGAAGTCCTGAACGAACCTCCTGTAGTAACCTGCCAAACCCAAGAAACTCCTGATCTCTGTCACTGAAGTGGGTCTAGGCCAGTTAGCCACAGTTTCTGTCTTCTTGGGGTCTACCTCTATTCCATTCTCTGACACTACATGCCCCAAGAATGAAATGCTCCTCAGCCAGAACTCACACTTAGAGAACTTGGCATACAAGCCATGTTCCCTCAAGGTCTGTAGAACCAACCTCAGATGATGGGCATGCTCCTCTGCATTCCTGGAATACACTAAGATATCATCTATGAAGACAATAATAAAGTGATCCAGGTACTGGCTAAACACTCTGTTCATGAGATCCATGAATGCTGCAGGGGCGTTAGTTAACCCGAACGGCATCACAAGGAACTCAAAATGCCCATATCTGGTCCTGAAAGCTGTCTTTGGTACGTCCTCTTCCCTGATCCTCAACTGATGGTACCCCGATCTCAGATCTATTTTGGAGAAACAACCCGCTCCTGCTAGCTGGTCGAATAGATCGTCGATCCTTGGCAATGGGTACTTGTTCTTAGTAGTGACTTTGTTCAACTGTCTGTAGTCGATACAAAGCCTAAGGGATCCATCCTTCTTTCTCACAAACAAAACCGGAGCACCCCAGGGTGAGGTACTTGGTCGGATGAAGCCCTTGTCTACCAGCTCCTGCAACTGCTCCTTCAACTCTTTCAATTCTGCTGGTGCCATCCTGTAGGGAGGGATAGAGATCGGTCGGGTTCCAGGCATTAGTTCTATCTCGAACTCTATCTCCCTAGCAGGTGGTAAACCTGGCAGTTCGTCTGGGAACACATCTAAGAACTCTCTAACCACTGGCACCGAGGCGGGCTCTCTAACCTGACTATTAAGCTCTCTCACATGAGCCAAATACCCCTGACATCCCTTCCTAAGCAACCTACGAGCCTGAAGAGCTGAGATCATACCTCTAGGTGTACCCCTCCTGTCTCCTCTGAAGACAACCTCAGACCCATCCTGACCTCTGAACCTGACTACCTTGTCCCTGCAGTCCAAGGTAGCACCATGGGTAGATAACCAGTCCATCCCTAGAATGACATCAAAATCTGTCAAATCTAGAACCACAAGGTCGGCGGACATGCATCTCCCCTCAACAAAAACTGGACTACACTGACAGACTGACTCTGCCACTGATGGATCACACTTGGATCCACTGACCCAGAGAGGACACTCTAACCCAGAAGTCATCAGACCTAACCTCCCTACGGCTCTCGGAGCAATAAAAGAATGAGATGCACCAGGGTCCATCAATGCATATACATCCGAACAACCTATGACGAGATTACCTGCCACCACGGTGTTGGATGCGTCTGCCTCCTGCTGTGTCATTGTGAAGATCCGTGCTGGGGCTGACGGACCTTCACCTCTGAAACCCGCTGAAGAAGAGGCTGCTCCTCTCCCTCTGCCTCTGCCACTGGCCTGAGTCATGGCTGGAGCTGCTGGCTGCGCTACACTGCCTGAAGCTGTCTGCTGGGACTGAGCCATCGGGACTGCTCTTGGACAATCTCGAGCCATATGCCCCTCCTGACCACATCTGAAACAGGCGTTCGTCCCAAACCGACATGCTCCCCTGTGTGGCTTACCACACCTCGCACAAACTGCATTATCCGCACCAGAGCTTGAGCCACTCCCAAATCCCAGACTAGACTTGACCTTGTTCCAGAACTTATTCTTCTTACCCTTGGGCTTACCCCATCTCTTACTGCCTGAAGCTGCTGCACTCAAGGTAGAGGGATCTAACCTTCCCCCACCCGGAGTTTTAGAACCGGAAGACTGTGCCACTGACTGCTTAACTGTCCCCTGAACGATGGCACTAGCCTCCATTCTCCTAGCCATGTCTACTATGGCATGAAAACTCTCTCTATCTGCTGACTGTACCAAGGAGGAATACCTGGGATGGAGCTTCATGATATACCTCCTCGACTTCTTCTGGTCTGTGCTAAGGTCCTGCCCAGCAAATGGCAGCAACTCCATAAATCTATCAGTATATTCGTCCACACTCATGTCATCAGTTTGCCTCAACTGCTCGAATTCTATCATCTTCAATTCCCTTGAACTATCAGGGAAAGCCCATCCTGCAAATTCATTAGCAAACTCCTCCCAAGTCATGCTGTCCACTCTCGGGTTCACATAATTTTTGAACCACTCCCGTGCCTTCTTGCACTTGAGCGTGAACCCGGCCATTTGAATGGCTCTACTGTCATCAGCCCCAACCTCATCTGTAATTGCCTTGACCCGCTCCAAGTACACGAACGGATCATCACCGGTTTCGAACTGGGGAGCACCCAGCTTCATATAGTCTGTCATCTTGACCTTGCTCCCACTGGCTGAGCTAGATCTAGGAGGTTGAGCAACTGGGGCTGCTGGTTCTGCAGGTGGTGGAGGTGGTGCAATATTTTCTGAGGTAGGGTTTTCTGGATTTGGATAGTAGGGTGGAGGTGGATACATTGGGTACTGAGAGTACGGTGGGTAGTATGGTGGGTATGGCATCTGTGTGGGATAAGGGGTGAAACTAGGGTAATCCGATGTACCTCCCATCGAATACCCGGGATGTTGTGAGAAATGTGGGTAGTGAGGTGGCTGTACAAATCCCGAGGCCTGAGTGCCTCCTTGGGACTCTCCCATTCCTTCTTCTGCCATATTGACTCCCAAACTGCCATCCCTCCTCCGTTCTACGTCCATATCATCCCCCATATCCTCTGACGCTCCTCCCTGAACTGTCCCTCTGACTGATCTGCTCCTACCCAGATCCAGAGACCTTCTAGGGTCTCTTGCTACTCTGTCTCTGTTGGACCTGCTAGACATTGCCCTAGGCAATGCTGGAGGACGGGCGCTCATGCCCTCATCCTCAGGTGGCACTCCAGTCAATCTTGCTGATCGACGAGTTCCCCTCATCCTGTTTTCTGAAAAACAGTACACAGCACATAATCGTTAACATCATATGGTTCATGTGAGCACACATGAACCCGCATCACATACATCACATATCATAGCATATCATTAATGCACATGCTTATTATCATGGCATTTCACATCATCATGCAAGACAGGACTCCACATCCTATCCTAGTGGACATGATCTTTCCTATTGTGCTTGACCTTCTATAACCTCTATGAGCCCGACACTCTAGGTCCGACCATATGAACCTAGGGCTTTGATACCACTCTGTAACGACCCGAAAATCGGACCGCTACCGGCGCTAGGATCCGGGTCGACTTAAGGCCGCCGGGACCCATAGCAAGCCTGACATAAAACCTGTGAACCTGTATAATCCCATACATGATCAACAACATACATAAAAATTAAAACTTTTCTTTCCATGAACATCAACCAAACTCAACCTGTGCATAACATTAATATAAACATAACTTTGATCCCTCTGTGGGATCTCATCTGTGCCCTCAAAGGGTAACATAACCTGTGTTGAGCTGGTTTACATAAACATCATAACATAAGATCATGTACATACAAAAGGGATTAACAATATACTATGGTCAAGCACAACTCTATCCTCAATAACCTCATTACATAACATACTGAATATTTTTACATTTCATCATAATACAATTGTCATGTCCACAATCTAACTATTACATACATATGACTTTCTTTTTCTCTTCTTGCCTTCTCTATCTATCCCGTACCTGCAAACCTGGGGGTTAGGGGAGAGGGGTGAGCTAGATGCCCAGTGAGTAGAACTATAAAAAGAATATTTAAAACATGCCATCATGAAATGCGTCACTGCGCAAACAAATCACACCACGGATGGACTGATTCAAAAATCCCTCAACTCCATGCCCGGCCCTATTATGGGCACCACAGGACTTCGTATTGCCCGGCCCTATTATGGGCACCACAGGACTTCGTACTCGGAGTTATTGCCCGGCCCTATTATGGGCACCACAGGACTTCGTATTCAGAAGGCTAATGAATCATCCTAATGTCCATCCACTAACATTTATCACAACAATGCAATGCGGCATATTCGTGAATTCTAATGCAAACAACCTATAATATGATCATGATGCATGAATCATGATAAAAGCATTTCATTTCTCAATTTAAAAAGGTTAAGTTTAGTTCCACTCACCTCTGGCTGACTCTGACAAACTCTGTAGCAGCTGGCTCACTGCTGGGGTCCTTGGTTCCTCGGGTCCGAACCTACACAGGTGGACTCCAATGAGGGACCAAACATATATAAACATGACTCTAAAATATCCCCCAAAAACCCCCTAAAACATCATGAAAACATCACAGAAAATATGCATGAAATGGCTGAACAGGGCACTTTCGGCGGCACCTTCGGCGGCCGAAAGTCCTGGACAGAGACGAAACTCAGCTAGGTTCGGCGGCACCTTCGGCGGCCGAAAGTGCCAGACAGAGACGAAAGTCTCTCTTCGGGGGCAGTTTCGGCAGCCGAAAGGCCTGCCTCCCCAGCCATGTTAGGCGGCCGAAAGTACCTTCGGCTGCCGAACCTGGTTTCTGCCAAAGGGCAGAAACTTGGCTCCCTTTGCCCATTTCGCCTCCAAACCTACCAATCATGCATATTTTTCAACCCAAAGCATGCATACAAGTTCCTAGGGGCCTCAAACAAGTATATACCCCATCTACAACACTTCACAACCACACAATCAAGCTACATTGTTCATCAAACATCAAAAACCTAACATTTACTCAAACATGCATATATCCCTAAACATGCCATTCTACCCCATGAGTCTTGCATAAAACTTGTTTAAAACATAAAAAGACTTCAAGATCGACCCTTACCTCTTGAAGATCGAGAGTAGAGGCGACCTAACTTGGAGTTGGGAGAAATTCGGCTCCTTGGGTCTCCAAGCTCAAAACTTGCTCAAAACTTACAAATCTTCAAAGCAAAAGTTATAAACTTGTTAAAACCATGAAAAATCTAAGGAAAACACTCAAGATTGAGGGAGGAGCGGCGGAGACTCACCTTGGCCGACGAAGGGGGAAAAAGCTCGCCTGTGCGGACCAAGGGGACCCTTTTATAGTGGTTGGCCAGGCCACGTTTCGGGGGCCGAATGTGCCTCCGTATCCATGCAATGTTCGGCGGCCGAACATTAGGTTCGGCGGCCGAACCTGCAATTCCCTCACTCATGCTTTCGGGGGCCTAACGTGCCTCCTAATCACATGCATGTTCGGCGGCCGAACTTGTCTTTCGGCGGCCGAACCCGAGTTTTTCCTTAGAGAATTTTCATGCAAAAACTCATTTAAAATCATACTTAAAAACATTAAAATGCATGAAAACATTTTACAAAAACATGAATCTACCCTTTTAGAGGTCTCCGACATCCGAGATTCCACCGGACGGTAGGAATTCCGATACCGGAGTCTAGCCGGGTATTACAAGGATGGGTCAGAGGTTGTCTTCAGGGGAGACAGAAGGGGTACACCTAGAGGTCTGATATCAGCTCTTCAGGCTCGTAGGTTGCTTAGAAAGGGATGTCAGGGGTATTTGGCTCATATGAGAGAGCTTAGCAGTCAGGTTAGAGAGCCCGCCTCGGTGCCAGTGGTTAGAGAGTTTCTAGACGTCTTCCCAGACGAGCTGCCAGGTTTATCACCTGCTAGGGAGATAGAGTTCGAGATAGAACTGATGCCTGGAACCCGACCGATCTCTATCCCTCCCTATAGGATGGCTTCAGCCGAGTTGAAGGAATTGAAAGAACAGTTGGAAGAACTGGTAGAAAAGGGCTCCATCCGACCGAGCACCTCACCTTGGGGTGCACCAGTCTTGTTTGTGAGAAAGAAAGATGGATCCCTTAGACTTTGTATCGACTACAGGCAGTTGAACAAAGTCACTACCAAGAATAAGTACCCGTTGCCTAGGATCGACGATCTATTTGACCAGCTAGCCGGAGCAGGTTGTTTCTCCAAAATAGATCTAAGATCGGGGTACCATCAGCTAAGGATAAGGGAAGAAGATGTGCCAAAGACAGCTTTCAGGACCAGATATGGGCATTTTGAGTTCCTTGTAATGCCGTTCGGGTTAACCAACGCCCCTGCAGCATTCATGGATCTCATGAACAGGGTGTTTAGCCAATACCTGGATCACTTTGTTATTGTCTTCATAGATGATATCTTAGTGTATTCCAGGGATGCAGAGGAGCATGCCCATCATCTGAGGTTGGTTCTGCAGACCTTAAGGGAACATGGCTTGTATGCCAAGTTCTCCAAGTGTGAGTTCTGGCTGAGGAGCATTTCATTCTTGGGGCATGTAGTGTCAGAGAACGGGATAGAGGTGGACCCCAAGAAGGTAGAAGCTGTGGCTGACTGGCCTAGACCCACTTCAGTGACAGAAATCAGGAGTTTCTTGGGTTTGGCAGGTTACTACAGGAGGTTCGTCCAGGACTTCTCAAAGATTGCAGCTCCTCTGACCAGGTTAACTAGGAAGAATCAAAAGTTTGTGTGGACCGACCAGTGCGAAGAGAGTTTTGAAGAGCTTAAGAAGAGGTTGACTGCAGCACCAGTGTTAGCTCTGCCATCTAGTGATGAAGACTTTACAGTCTTTTGTGATGCGTCCCGTGTGGGACTGGGTTGTGTACTAATGCAGAATGAAAGGGTAATTGCTTACGCTTCTAGACAGCTGAAGAAGCACGAGTTGAATTACCCCACGCATGACCTAGAGATAGCAGCAGTAATCTTTGCACTCAAGATGTGGAGGCACTACCTCTATGGGGTAAAATGTCAGATCTTCACGGATCATAAGAGCCTGCAGTACATCCTGAGTCAAAGAGATTTGAACTTGAGACAGAGAAGATGGGTAGAGCTGCTGAGTGATTACGATTGCAAGATTTAGTATCATCCGGGTAAGGCGAATGTCGTGGCAGACGCCCTAAGCCGGAAGTCACTAGGCAGTCTATCCCATATCACGGCAGAGAGGAGACCAGTGGTGAAGGAGTTTTACAAGCTCATTGATGAAGGTCTACAGTTGGAGTTGTCTGGTACAGGTGCTTTGGTTGCTCAGATGAGAGTGGCACCCGTGTTTCTGGAGCAGGTGGCTCAGAAACAGCATGAGCACCCAGAGTTAGTGAAGATTGCCAGGACTGTTCAGTCAGGCAAGGATAGTGAGTTCAGATTTGACAGTAAGGGGATCCTCCGCTATGGGAGTCGATTGTGTGTACCAGATGACATAGGGCTAAAAGGAGACATTATGAGGGAGGCTCATAATGCAAGATACAGCGTTTACCCCGGAGCCACCAAGATGTATCAAGATCTGAAGAAGGTTTATTGGTGGCCAGCTATGAAGAAAGAAGTGGCACAGTTTGTGTCAGCCTGCGAAGTGTGTCAGAGGGTGAAGCTGGAACATCAGAAGCCGGATGGAATGCTTAACCCGCTACCTATTCCAGAGTGGAAATGGGAGAATATAGCTATGGACTTCGTAGTGGGGTTACCGACAACGTCCAACAGATTGGACTCCATATGGGTGATTGTGGACAGACTCACCAAATCTGCTCACTTCATCCCTGTCAGGAGTGGCTATTCTGTGGACAAGTTGGCGCAGGTGTATGTTGATGAGATCGTCAGACTGCATGGGGTTCCTGTTTCAATAGTGTCCGATAGAGGGCCCCAGTTCACCTCCAGGTTTTGGCGGAGTCTGCAGAATGCCATGGGTACCAGGTTGGATTTTAGCACTGCTTTCCATCCACAGACGGACGGACAATCAGAAAGGACCATCCAGACAATAGAGGATATGCTTAGAATGTGTGTGCTGGATTTTGGCGGTTCTTGAAGGCAGCATCTACCTCTGGTGGAGTTTGCCTACAATAACAGCCATCATGCTAGCATCGGGATGGCTCCATATGAAGCTTTGTATGGAAGGAAGTGCAGATCACCTGTTTGCTGGGAAGAAGTTGGAGAAAAGGCCTTGGCAGGGCCTGAGCTAGTAGAGATCACCAGCAGGGTGGTACCCATAATCAGAGAGAGGATCAAGACTGCTGCGAGCAGACAGAAGAGTTATGCAGATGTCCGCAAAAGGCAAGTAGAGTTTCAGGAGGGGGATCTGGTATTGCTTAGGGTGTCCCCAATGAAAGGAGTGGTTCGCTTTGGGAATAAGGGTAAACTAGCCCCACGATACATCGGACCCTTTGAAATCTTGCAAAAGATTGGGAATGTGTCGTACAAGCTGGATTTACCTGCTTTAATGGAAAGAATCCATCCAGTTTTCCATGTTTCGATGTTGAGGAAATTTGTGTCAGATCCGGGCAAGGTTCTTAGTGAGCCTGATCTGGAGATCCAAGAGGATCTCACCTATGTTGAGCAGCCAGTATGGATCATAGATACCCAGATCAGAAAGCTAAGGAACAAGGAAATCCCGATGGTGAAAGTCCTTTGGAACCACCACAATATGGAAGAATGCACTTGGGAGACACGGGAGTCCATGCTCCGGCAATACCCTTATCTTTTCTGAGGTTAGTTCCTTGTGAGTTTTATGTGCTGTGTATGTTAATATGTGTATGCCATGCTATGTGCTAGTTGAGGAACATTCGGGGACGAATGTTCTTAAGGGGGGGAGAATGTAATACCCGGCTAGACTCCGGTATCGGAATTCCTACCGTCCGGTGGAATTTCGGGTGTCGGAGACCCCTAGAAGGGTAAAACCATGTTTTCATGAAATGTTTTAATGTATTTGATGATTTTAAGTAAAGAGGAAATGAGTTTTTGAATGAAAACAACCTTGGAGGAAAACCCAGGTTCGGCCGCCGAACATGCATGCATTTCGGGTGTGCCTTAGGCCCCCGAAGGCATAAGTGAGGGAAGTCTAGGTTCGGCCGCCGAACCTCAAGTTCGGCCGCCGAACATGGCATGCATGCGGAGGCACGTTCGGCCCCCGAACGTGGCCTGGCCAGCCACTATAAAAGGGCCCCTTAGCCGAAAACGGGTGAGTTTTCTCCCCATTGTCGGCCAAGGTGAGCTCTCCGCCGTTCCTCACCAATCTTTGAGTTTTTCCTTCAAATCTTTCACGATTTTCCCAAGTTTTCAACTTGTTTTGAAGATTTTCAAGTTTTGAGCAAGTTTTGGAGCTTTGAGGTCCAAGAACTCAAATCTCTCCCACCTCCGAGTTTAGGTCGTCTCTCTCTCGATCTTCAAGAGGTAAGAGCCGATCTTAAGCTCATTGCATGTTTTAAGTAAGTTTTATGTTAGATCTATGAGGTAGAATGCATGTTTATCTTATAGTTAGGTTTATGAGCTTATGTTGTGATTTTGAGCAATGTATTGTTGTTGTGTGTTGTAGTTGGGGTTTAAGATAGTTTGAAGCCCCTAGGAGACAATGTATGTATATTTGCATGATTTGAATGAGTTTTATGCATGTTGGAATGAGAAGGGGGGGTTTTGTGCAAAGGGAACCAAGCTTCTGCTCTTTGGCAGAAACCAGGTTCGGCAGCCGAAGGACTTTCGGCCGCCGAACCTGCCTGGGAGGCAGGCCTTTCGGCTGCCGAAGTTGCCCCCGAAAAGAGACTTTCGTCTCTGTCTGGGACTTTCGGCCGCCGAAGGTGCCGCCGAACCTGCCCTGTTTAGCCTTCCTTTGCATGTTTTGCATGATTGTTTCATGATGTTTTAGGAGGTTTTTGGGGGATGTTTTTAGAGTTATGTTCTAGTTGTTTGGTCCCTCATTTGAGTCCACCTGTGTAGGTTCGGACCCGAGGAACCGAGGACCCCAGCAGTGAGTTCAGCTGCTTCTGAGTCAGTAGAGCTTCAGCCAGAGGTGAGTAGAATAAACCTTTACGATTTAAAGCAAATAAATTATAAAGTTTTTAGCATGTTCATGCATCATGAATGCCATGTGATGAATTAAGTTGTTTGCATTAGAATTCACGAATATGTTGCATTGCATTTATGATGTTGATGTGGATTGGTTATTGGATGATCCTTTAGTCCTCATATGGTATGATGATGTTACGGCATGATATGGTATGGAAGTTCAGGTTGTACCCATTCTACGTCCCTGGCACTATGTAAGAGAAAGTCCAGGTTGTACCCATTCTACATCCCTGGCACATTGGAATGTTATGATATGTTATGTTAAGAGAAAGACCGATTGTACCCATTCTACGTCCCGGCACTTTGGAATGTAGAGGACTATTGGTGACAATACCATCCGAGATGTGATTTGTTGTGATGTGTTGCATTACATGATGGCATGAGAATTTAAATGTTGTTTTTCATTATTCTGCTCACTGGGCTCTAGTAGCTCACCCCTTTTCCCTAATCCCCCAGGATTGCAGGTACGGGCTAGACAGAGAAGTCAAGAAGAGTAAAGTCATATGTTTGTAATAGATAGAAAGTGGACATGATAAATTGTAAGATAATGTAAAGTTTGAATAGACATGTTATGTATAATGATATTGAGGTTAAAAGTGTGCTTGACCATAGTATATTGTAATCCTTTTTGATACATGATCTTAATGTTTATTGATGACTATGTTTAGCCAACTCAACGCATGTTATGACACCTATTGGGGGCATTGATGAGATCCCACTGAGGGGTCAAGTTTATGATTATGTATATGTTTAGTGCATGCACAGGTTGAGTTTGGTGTATGACAGAATGTATGAAAGAAAAGTTTTAATTTTTATGTATGTTGTTGATCATGTATGGGATTAAACATGTTTACAGGTTACTTGTCAGGCTTGCTACGGGTCCCGGCGGCCTTAAGCCGACCTGGATCCTAGCGCCGGTAGCGGTCCGATTTTCGGGTCGTTACAATAGGTACCAGGTTGGATTTTAGCACTGCTTTCCATCCACAGACTGACGGACAGTCAGAAAGGACCATCCAGACAATAGAGGATATGCTCAGAATGTGTGTGCTAGATTTTGGCGGTTCTTGGAGGCAGCATCTACCTTTGGTGGAGTTTGCCTACAATAACAGCCATCATGCTAGCATAAGGATGGCTCCATATGAAGCTTTGTATGGAAGGAAGTGCAGGTCGCCTGTCTGTTGGGAAGAAGTTGGAGAAAGTGCCTTGGCAGGGCCTGAGTTAGTAGAGATCACCAGCAGAGTGGTGCCCATAATCAGAGAAAGCATCAAGACTGCTGTGAGCAGGCAAAAGAGTTATGCAGATATTCGCAGGAGGCAAGTAGAGTTTCAGGAGGGGGATTTGGTATTGCTCAAAGTGTCTCCAATGAAAGGGGTGATTCGGTTCGGGAAGAAAGGTAAGCTAGCGCCACGGTACATCGGACCCTTTGAAATCTTGCAAAAGATTGGGAATGTATCGTACAAGTTGGACTTACCTGCTTCAATGGAGAGAATCCATCCGGTTTTCCATGTTTTCATGTTACGGAAGTTCGTGTCGGATCCGGACAAGGTTCTTAGTGAGCCTGATGTGGAGATCCTAGAAGATCTCACCTATGTTGAGCAGCCAGTACGGATCCTAGACACCCAGATCAGAAAGTTGAGAAACAAGGAAATCCCGATGGTGAAAGTCCTTTGGAATCACCACAACATCGAAGAGTGTACCTGGGAGACACGGGAGTCCATTCTCCAGCAATATCCTCATCTCTTTTAAGGTAAGTGTTATGTGTTTTGTATGTACGTTCATGTTTTATGCTATGCATGCTTGTTTGGTGAACATTCGGGGACGAATGTTCTTAAGGGGGGGAAAATATAATACCCGGCTAGACTCCGGTATCGGAATTCCTACCGTCCGGTGGAATCTCAGATGTCGGAAACCTCTAGAAGGGTAAAATCATGTTTTTATAAAATGTTTTAAAGTATTTTAAGGTTTAAGTAAGAAAGAAACTGAGTTTTGAATGAAAAAGACCATGGAGACATTTCCAGGTTCGGCCGCCGTACCTCAAGTTCGACCTCCAAACATGGGATAGTTTAGGGGGGCAAGTTAGGCTTCGGAAAGTGGCCCAGGTTCGGCCGCCGAACCTCATGTTCGGCCGCTGAACTTGCATGAGTTTTGGAGGCACTTTAGGCTTCCGAAGGTGATCTGGCCAGCCCCTATAAAAGGCCCCATGGCCGAAAATGGGCGAGCTTTTTCCCCTATTTTCGGCCAACGGTGAGTCCATGCTCTCCCACGGTTGATTTTGATGATTTTCCTCAAATCTTTCAAGTTTTAACGAGTTCTAACTTGGTTTTGAAGAGTTTTGGAGCTAAGATCAAGTTTTGGAGCTTGGAGACCCAAGGAGCTAGATTTCTCCCATCTCCAGGTTTAGATCGCCTCCCCTCTCGATCCTCAAGAGGTAAGAGTAGATCCTTAGCTCATTTCATGTTTTAAACAAGTTTTATGAAATTTTATGGGGTAGAAATGCATGTGTAAGTTAGTTGTTTGTTGTTAGGGTAAATGTTGAGTTTTTGGGTAATGTATGATGTTTGAGTTGCTTTATGTGTTTGTGTTGGGGTTTAGGATAGTTTGAGACCCCTAAATGCTTATTTGCTTGTGTATGCATGTTGTAGAATAGCTAAATGCATGTTTGTTTGGTTTGGGAGGCAAATTGTACATGTAGAGGCTGAGTTCTGCCATTTGGAAGAACTCAGGTTCGGCTGCCGAAGGACTTTCGGCCGCCGAACCTGCCTGTGGAGGCAAGCTTTCGGCTGCCGAACCCTGCCCCCGAAAGTTGGACTTTCGGCTCTGGAAGGGAGTTTCGGCCGCCGAAGGTGCCGCCGAAAGTGGCTGAGTTTCGGCTCTGGAGGGACTTTCGGCCGCCGAACCTGCCGCCGAAAGTGCCATGTTCAGCCTTCCTTTGCATGTTTTCTTTGATTTTTTAAAGGTGTTTTAGGGGATTTTTAGGGAATAGTTTAGAGTCATGTTCATGTATGTTTGGTCCCTCATTTGAGTCCGCCTGCGTAGGTTCGGACCCGAGGAACCGAGGACCCCAGCAGTGAGATAGCTGCTTCAGTGTCTTGTCAGAGCTAGCCTAACGTGAGTAGAATGACTCCTTATGTTTCAAAGCAAATAATGAAAGTTTTAGCATGACTCACGCATCATGAATGCCATGAGATATATTAGGTTGTTTGCATTAGAATTCATGAATATGTTGCATTGCATATTATATTATTGATGTGGATGAACATTGAGTGATCCATTAGCCCTCGTATGGTATAATATGATATGATGATGATACGGTATGGAAGTCCAGGAAGACCCATTCTACGTCCCTGGCACTATGTAAGAGAAAGTCCAAGAAGACCCATTCTACATCCCTAGCACCTTGGAATGTTATGATGTGTTATGTAAGAGAAAGACCAGGACCCATTCTACGTTCTGGCACTAATGAAAATGTAGAGGGCTATTGGTGACAAGTTCATCCTTAGGGTGATTTGTCTGTAATGTGATGCGTTTCATAAAAGCATGAATGTTAAATTTAATGTTTTACTATTCTGCTCACTGGGCTCTAGTAGCTCACCCCATTCCCTTAATCCCCCAGGTTTGCAGGTACGGGATAGATCAGGAAGTCAACAAGAGTAAAGTTAAATTGTATGTAATAGTTAGCTGTGGACATGAGAAAGACATTGTAATGTAAAATATAGTATTGAAATGTAATGTAATGATGCTTATTGAGGTTTAGAGTTGTGCTTGACCCTAGTATGTTGGTTAATCCCTTTTTGGTACATGATCTTTTAAGGAATTGATTTATTGATGTTTATGTAAACCAAGCTTAATGTATGATATGTTGCCCCATTGGAGCATTTGATGATGACTCCAGTGTGGGATTTAATGTTTATGATTATGAGTTGTGCATGCACAGGTTAAGCTTAGTGAATGAAAGAGAGAAAGTTTAAAATTTTTATGTAAATGTTGATCATGTATGGGATTAAACAGGTATACAGGATGTATGTTAGGCTTGCTACGGGTCCCAGCGGCCTTAAGCCGATCTGGATCCTAGCGCTGGTAGCGGTTCAAAATTTCGGGTCGTTACACTATGTGGGCTGGCCATTCAGGGTGGTAGCGCACTTTAGCACTTCTGAAGTAGGAGTACTTTTGGCCGAAGATGGTGAATGATGTCCAAGAGTATACAAAGACTTGTTTGGTTTGTCAACAAGATAAAGCTGACAGACAGAAACCAACAGGGTTGTTACATGCATTACTAGTGCCGAGTAGACCATGGGAAAGTGTTTCTCTTGACTTTATTGCAGGACTCCCATGAGTAGGGAAATTTGATCACATTTTGGTGGTCGTAGACAAATTTTTCAAATATGCTACGTTCATGCTGATGTCAAAATATTGTTCGGCAAAGGAGATTGCTAAAGTATTTTTCAAGTATGTTGTAAAATATTGGAGGATCCTGAAAAGCATAGTTAGTGATTGTGATGCAAGATTCATAGGGTCATTTTGGTCGGAGCTGTTCAAGCTGTTGGGCACCAACCTGGCGATGTCCTCAAGTTACCATCCTCAAACGGACGGAGAAACGAAGAGAGTTAATGGAATGTTGGAGGAGTACCTGCGGCACTTTGTTAGAGCCAGCTAGAAGAATTGGGTTTCCCTCCTTGATGTTGCTCAATTTTGTTTTAATTCTTTACAGAGCTCTAATATTAACAAAAGTCCTTTTAAGATTATGACAGGTCAACAACCGTTGGCACCTTATAACATAGATGGGCCTTATTCAGGTTGCAATTCGAAAGCATACCAGTTCAGTAAGGAGTGATGACAAAATGTAGAGATTGCCCGCGCTCAGTTGGAGGAAGCTAATAGTCATATGAAGAAATGGGCAGATGAGAACCGGCGCCCGCAGGAGTTCACAATTGGTGACTTGGTGATAGTGAAGCTATTGCCAGAGCAGCTAAGATTCCTCCGCAATCATGAAAAGAGATTAGTTCGAAAGTACAAAGGGCCACTATCGGTGGTCGCCAAGATTGGACCAGCCGCCTATAGAATCGAACCTCTAAAGTGGATGACAGTCTATCCAGTATTTCACGTCAGCAAATTGAAGGCATATCATGTCGATGAGTCAAATGTAAGCTGTAACAAGACATCACGACCACCAGTAACCCGCGCACCACCTGTCAATCAAGGAATTGAAAAAATCTTAGCCGAACAAGTTGTCAAGTCCACCAAGCGTCCACCACAAAAAAGAGTACCTTATTAAGTGGAACGGCCTTGGTGTTGAAGAAATCAGTTGGGAGAAAGAGTCAAGTCTACAGACATATGCACATAAGATTGTGGACTTCACTAACGCTCAGTCAACGAGGACATCGACCATTTAAGTGGGGGAGTGTTAGGGTCAAAGAGTTTTGGGTACTAAAATGTAATTTCCCAACAATGTCGTTTCTTGAAAGCAATGTTGAAAAAAATTAGTATAAATTGATAGTAAGTAAAGGGCCGTGTCAGTTTCTTGTAATTTCTTTTTATTTATTTATTAAGGGTAGTGTCATCTCAGACATATTGATATCTCCTCCCACCTTAGTTTTACTTGTTCTTAAGACTCTTTAGGGGGAGTGACTAGTTGGCCACCAACGAGGGCTGAGTCTAGCTGGCCACCGTAGGCTTGTTGAGTCCTTAGATTGTGCCTTCTCTTCTTGCAGGCCTTCCTCCCTGTCTGAAAGTTAAGTGAGGATCATTGCTATGATTGTGTAATGACTGTTTTGCCCTTGGAATAAAATAAGTAGCTCATTCACTAAATCTCTGTGCTTGGTTGCTTGTTGATGTACTTATATCGCTAGAATTATCTGAACATGATATTTTTGCTTGATAACTGTGACTTTTTTCCACTTTTATGAGAATGGGGCAGGAGGTCCTAATCTTGACGTTTCTTTGTCCAGGTGAATGCGTAGAGAGTTTGGCTGACTTAGCTTGAAAAGAGTTCAAACCAAGTACCACACGATTCCATGTCAGTGTCAAAATTTAAAACTGTGACACCTAGCAACTCTTGATACCTGTCTAAACTAGATAAGGGTACTATAAATAATCACAGTATATCAAAACGGTAGGACTCATGAGCCAATAACTATATATCGCATTTCATATACCAAAATTGTAGGGTTCGAAAACAAAAACTATAATAGTAGTAACGGAGCTCAAAAGTCGAACTTGTGGAATACTTCATTGTTGCTCCAAAATCCATATCATACAATCATATATTGTGCTCTTAATCTAGCCTACGACTCCTACTAAGGATATCATTTACCATTTTCTATAATTAAGCAACTATATTTATTTTCCGGTTTTAACTATTTCATGTTTATGCTTCAAACCTCTGAAAACAAAAGTTGATAATTTATTCTTACATATATCATATTGCTAGTCAAACCAATTAATCCGTTATGTTAATACAATTATTTATTAAATATAGCCCTCCAAATGGAGCCTAACTTGCATAAACCTTCCACTTTATCATACTAAAACTTAATAAAGTTATCTTATTTCATCTAATAATTATAGCACATGCAAGAAACCTAATTCACAACCACGTTTATGTTCTAATTCCATTTATTCAAAATTTTAACATTTAGAGCTAGAAGAATTTTGAGCATTATAAAATTAATAGTATCAAAAGTATCATGTGGATATTCTCCTATAATTCCACCAATCATGCAATTATAATTCAAAAATTATTTCAATTCCAACAATAATAAATTCAAAGGGATAATTTGAATGAAATATCAGAAATTAATTCACCACCAACCATTTATTCATAATTTATCAACTCAAATAATCCAAAATAAACCCAATTTAATGAATTACACATAATTAGTAAAAAGCCTCAATCTCACATAATAATAAATTCAACGGAAATGTTGAGTACTTACCTCAAAATGCCCAAAGACAATTTAAAATTTTCAATTTTCCTACCCTTTGGGACACTATTCTCATAACTTCTCTCTAGAATTTCTTTTCCTCTTCTTAGTGTCTTGTAATAGTGTTAGGAGATATTGGATTTTAATTTGCAAGTGATTTGGTGATGAAATTTTGAAGGAAGAAGATGAAAAGAAAATGGAGGAGAAGGTAGAGGGTTTTTGGCCATTGAAGGAAAAGAGGAAGAAGACCCTTTCTCTTTCCTCATTTGTCTCTTTTTTTTTTTTATTAAAAAAAGGCTAGATTTATTTTGATAGTATATGATCCAAATATCATGATTTATTCTTACTTAAATCTCTCCAAATTTCTCTATTTAATTTAACTTTTTTATTTTCCTTTTAAATTCTACCACATTTATATTTTTCATATTTGATATTTTATCTATATTTTTCAATAAATAATATTTTACATATCCCTTATAAATATTGACTAGTCAATTTTATAATTTTTTTACCCTAGTTAAATTTTACCCCTATATGAATTCACTATTCATCTTTTTTTTAAATACTATTTAAATTCATATCTTAATTTTTATTTTAAATTTTCTCTCATCTTACAAAATTTATTTTAATCTTAAATTTAATATTTAAATATTTTTTTCATTTCTACTATCACTGTAAACACATTGAGTAGAAATGGACTCTTTTTTTTTATTCACTTGCATAATTATCTACAAATAAATATTTTCAATTTAAAAAATATATATATAATTTTAAAGCGTTTTTTCTTGTGGTGTATGTTTTACGAAGTGTCATAATTGAAAGTGAAGTATTCGGATAGGCCGCAGTCGAAGTTCACTTAGAAAGATTAGGTTGTAATCCTATCGAAATTCAATATATAAATTTGTTCTCTAATATGCAGTTCAGGTAGTACTTGGGTAGACAGGATTCAAGCCTGATAGAGAGAAATTCAATTCACCTGATTTAACAGGTCAGTGGAAAAATAAATCTCTCTATATTCAAAACCATGTTAGTACGGTCACCGAAAAAAATTAAATAATCGTCTGACGATAGAGATTTATATATATAATTTTATATGATAGCGATAATTCTATATGATAGCGATTTGTGGTACTGTAATAAAGTTGCAGTTATACATCATTGAAGGATATATAAAAAAAAAATAATATAAATCATTCAAATTAAGTTTAAATAGATGAATCATTCGACTAAATTTATATACATTTTATAATTTTGCTCTTTAAACTAATAAATACAATTAGAAAGGAGAGTAATTGTTTACTGTAGATGAAGTTAAATGGATCGTGATAAAGGGATAGGGAGATCGATGGTAGAGTAGATAAGAGGAGACGAAAATGGTGAGTTGAGCCAGTTAGTGTAATGATGGGAAATACAGGTTTTAGGCAATTAAAGGTTTTTCAAAGGTAAAAACAACTTGTCTTTTCTGAATTTATGACATCATAAGAATATTGTCTTTAAATTTAGTTTTGTAATAAAGAGTCTCTAATTTTAATTGAATGCATAAAAGACATTTTCCTAACTGCAGTAGACTAAATTCTAAGAAACAACAAACTTCTTTCCTATTCACTACCCTTTATTTCTTGACTTTTCTCTCTCTTTCTCTGGGAACTTTATCTCCTTCTCCTTTTAATTTTCATTAATTTTAATTATTAAATATTTTATTATTTAATTATAAAAATTTTTTAATTTTATAAATATATATATTAATTAATTTCTCATATTAAAATATTTTAAACCTTTTATAATAAAAATTTATTATTTAATTTTTACAATATAAAAAAATTTATTAACTGATATTTAATTTTAAAAATATATTTTTTTGAAATAATATTTTAAAAATACATTAAAATATCTTTGAACTATTAAAAATATATTAATTAGACTTTTTATTAATTTTAATTTTTAAATATTTTATTATTTAATCGCTATAATAAAAAAAATTTATTAGTTAGTCCCTTAATTTTATAAAAATTTCTATTAATTAGTCTATTTATTTATATTGTAAAAATTTTAAATTTTTTTATAATATTTAACGGCTAAAAGTAATAAAAAAATTAATTAAAAGATATTTTTTAAATTTTAATAATATTTTAATATATTTTTTAAAATTAATGAATTATTTAATGAATTTTTATATAACAAAAACTAAATAATAATTTTTATTTTTATAATATATTAATAATTAAAATTAACGGAAAGACTACAGAACTTTTAAAATTTTATAAATATTTTAATATATTTTTTAAAATTAAAAAATTAACTAATAAATTTTTTTATACCACAAAAATCAAATAATAATTTTATTTTTTATTATATATATACTTTATAAAAATAATTTATTATTTACTTTTATAAATAAGCATTTATAAAATTATTTATATCTTTATTTTATTATTAAATATTATATTTTTAAAAAATATTTTTATTTTTATTTTTATGTAAAAGTTTATAAACTTATTTTTATATAAATACTTTTTAGAAAATCGTTTTTAAGAAGTAAAAAATAAAAAAAAAATTCTAATTTTTAAAAAATGAAAAATAAAAATCTTACCGTATCACTGAATGCACCCTAAATTAGTGAGAAATTATTCAATGCAATGGTTATATGTGCAAACAGTTAAATGTTTACTGTTCATTATGGTGAGATGCATAGGAAGTGATCCATAATTAATAATTATAATAAAATTTTTGTATATGCAAAGATTATATTATAAAAAAGAAATTATACTAAATCGAAAAGAGAGACCATCATTTATTCAGACTCGGTTATCATTTTATTGAGATGGTTGTCAATTTAGCTATATATTTTATAGTAGTTTGTAATTCTGCCCCATACTTTTAAAATTATAAGTTAAACTCTATATTATAAATATTTAACCAAATAATCTCTATATATCATCGCTTGAATTGTTAATACACTAATGATAAAATAACATCACTGCCAAGTCAGCTCATCATACATCCCTAAATTATCCCTCACTTATCCCTAACTTCAATAATCCCTAACAAGACTCTAAATCATTCCTTCTCATTCTGCTCCATCCGTTCGAAGTCATTCTTAACAGTCTTCGTTTTCTTCTACAAGGAAGTTTTGCATACTTCAACTGTCCAACGCAATTGTTGATTAGCCACTGTATGTAGAGTATATTCCTCTGTTGTTTCTTTTCTCTGGATTTGAAAAAGAGAAGAAGAGACTTTTCACAAGCAAAATAGAAATTTATGCTAGATTATTCAGATATTTAAAACTGGATTATATTGCTAATATGTTTTATACATGAAATAAAGGATTAATTTTAGTGTTTACTTAATCTAAGGGTAAGGAATAATTTGAGGATTTCTAATGTGATTATTAGGTAAGACAGTGACAATGATGTGGCTTTACAGTTAGTTTATTGACGATTTAAGTGATGGTAGAGTAAATGAGAAAAAAAAGTGATGATGAGTACAATTGGTTAAATATCTAAAATATAGGATTTAATGAGCAATTTTTAAAAAATTATTGTAGAATTGCAACCTTCTTACTAAGTATAGAGTTAAATTGGCAATTACATTTTTCTTTAAATTCAATTTGGTCAATTATGCATATTCACTGAAGTATGGTACTCCAGCCTAGTACTGCAGCTTCCAATTCCTTCAGTTTCGAGGTTCCTGCAGTGGGGGTATCAAAGTTTGGCACAAGGCATCACTTCATATTTCCCAGGTACATAATGTCAATAAGTGGAGTGGTACGCTGTAATTATCCACAAAATGTGGAGAACGAAAAACTTGAAATTAACAGCAGTTCAGAATTAGAGATTGATTTACTCTCGTTATTGTAGATCAACCTTTTCCTTTTGCTGTACAGTCTCAACATACTGCTCAGCAAGTTTCTTCACTTTCTCACCTTCCTTGATTAGGAAATTCGCATTCTTCGCATTTAAGTGGTATTTCATAACTTTTTCAGTAGTCTTTGCAACAGCCCACCTATATTGTTCAACAGTGATTATGCCACTTTTACAGAGCGGTCTGATGTGTTCTTTGACATAGATTTCAACCTGCACACAATGAAAATAACTGGTCAACGGAAAAGTTCTTTAAATAAATCGATAAAAATTATGAGGAATCTTTATAACAAAATCAATGGCTTCATACTACAGAGCAACGCCTCTTTTAATTCAAACATAGATAAATGGACTACAGTGACAGAAATGGACTACAATGACGCGGATGGGTCTCTACGTACCTTCTTCGAAATAGAATTGATGATATCGCACTGCTTGTTAGTATCAATCTTAGATTTATCCTTTCTTGGGATGTTTTCACTTGTTTGGGAATTGGTGGATGATTTTTGTCCATCACATGAGTTCTGACTGACAGATGAAACAATTTCATGCTTAACTTGTCCTGAATCATCATTCTTAGCTGGAGCTTCATCATCAACCTGCCCAGATAGTTTTCTCAACGAGTCTTCTGGAAATTTGTGTATCAGTGCTTCCTTGTCTGGGCCATATAATTCTTCACACTCTGCAAGAGAGGGTTCTACACCAGGCAATGGCTCTTGAGGAACACGAGACTCATCTGTCCCAGCCTCAATTGTTGAGCTAATAGTACCTCCATTCAGTAAGGGGGAAGAATGCTTGGATTCTTCAAATTCCCCTGATCTCTTATGATCGTTAATATCCTGAACAACATTCAATCTTTCAGACTGAAGAGTTGAGAAGACTAATTTCAACCTTGACTCGGTTTCTTCTGGTTGTAGCCTTGTTACTTTCATAGAAGCAGCCCCTATGTAGTCTTCATCTTCTAAATCATACTCAAAATCACCATATATATCCACCTCTGGAAGAGGATCTATTTCAAATATGTTATCAGGCCCTTCATCTTTGTTCTGCAATGAGGAATCATCTACTTCATTAGAAGCCTCATGGTTAAGGCATGGACTACTAGGAGGAGAATCTGATAAAAGTCCTGCATTTCTCAATGCATCCCTCACTGCAGAATCAGTAGGAAGATTGTCAATAGCTTCTTGTGATTGGTCAGTGGCCTGTACCATTGTTGAAGAATTTGATTCCTCAACTCTTATCGACTCACTGTTATCCAAACGGCGCAATATTTCCTGTGAACACAGGTTCAAATATACTATTTTGCTGTTTGACTTGTCAGCAACCTCCTTCTCAATATTAATTGCATCAGCAACAGCCAACTCTGTTTCTGCAGTCCTACGAATCTCTAGCAGATTTAATTTCCTCAAGAAATGCTCTGCCAATCGATAAAGTTGTGTCTGCATGATAAAAAAAACAAAAAAAAAAAGAAAAAAGTTAGCTAAACTATAACCAGGTCTGCATTTAGTTGGGAAGGAACTACAATCATCTGAAAACCGTTTCTCTCGAGCTCAAAAATTAGAAGTCAAGAGGCTACCGAATAGCAAAACTTTCTCCACGTCTACCTTGTTGATATGTGTATTATGAAATCATGGATTTAAAATTTGCTAACTCAAAACCCAATTTTATGCAACCAAAAATGACTGGATCTGAATTGTATTCGCTTTGAAGTGATAATTTTAGCATTACAGAGATTGGGAGAGTTAAAAGGCAGCAACTGGTAGCAAGGTTAGTGATAGAAAAGTAGCATTGTTATGAGGATTGCTCAACTGGTGATGTCAGTAGTGGATAAACGGTAGTGGACCAAACACATTTCCATCTTTCCAATTTTACAACTGAAGTAGAAATGAAAGGTTAAGACTCTTCTGGGCCTTTCAGTTTTCTTCTTCCTTAGAGAAGCAACCTAAGCATTAGCCAGGGAAGTATAGCATCGGCATAAACAAGCCAAATATACATGGCATTGATTACCTGCCTAACTGATATGGGGATTTTGTTATGGTGGCTAGGTGCCAAAACTGGCTTCATGTCCAACGGCAGTTGAGCCTGCTCAAAACAGAAAAGAATATATATACACACACACGCACACACATTAACATCAGTTTGCAGAATATATTGCTGATAGCAGGATAACTGGTTTCAAGGATTTAGTAAAATTACATACCAACAAGGGGTAATTTCCTTTAAATACTGTATTGTTTTCCATTCTTTCATGCGTTGTATTTGTACAACCAGCCTTTTTTCTTGCAAGTACCTCCAAAGCCCATTTTCTTTTGTCCATCTTTTTATCATCAGATTGAACAGTAGTTTCCTTCTTTGAGTCGACTTTAGAACCACCCACCGACCTCTGCAAGGGTCTGTGCGGAGCTTTGTCTAAATGTGCTTCACCAGAAGCAACTTTACCCTTGGAGCTTTGAAATTTAACCTTCAACCCTTTATCAACTGAAGGAATAGCAGGTTTTAAATTAACTTTATTTGCTTCCGCTACTTTTTGTGCACAATCATCATGAGATGGATTCTGACCTTTCTCCACTGAAATGAGCTGTCCTCTATTCTGTTCAGTATTACTTGCAGCTGCAAGAGCTGAGAGAGGTTTTATATCATCCTTTCTAGGAAAAACGGATGTGTCTGCTAAATACAATCTGGAAAGAATGGGATTTGTTGCCCGACCCTCAGATGCCTGCTCCATTTCTAAGCTTTCTGTGTTCCTTCTCAGGAGGTTAAGAACTGATTTCAAAGTAGCAATCTTTTCAGGCTTTGTAGCCCTCATGCAACGATGCTTCCAGAATTCAACCTCACAATCCCTATCCCATGCACGTCTTCGTCTTCCATTAGAATTTCCATATATTTTCTTCGTCAGATTCTCACGAATTTTACCTTTCTGCAGCATAGACTTTTTTGCCTTCAGAGCAGAATGTGGTAATTTGTCAACAGCTTCAGTTGCAGGTCCTGCTACAGCAGTGCGGAAAGCGGCAAGAAGCTTCGGATCAAAAAGGTTGTCCCCAATATCAGCAGAAGTTTTGTTACGCACAGCTTCTCTTATTTCCTTTCTAAGTTTTTGAACTACATTAGATGACTCCTTGTCTTCTGTAGCTCTTCTCATGATCTTTTTTACTCTCAAGCCAGCTGCATGTTCTCTTTCTTTTGAAGATTTATCAGCAGGATGCTGGTGTGAGAGCCCCTTAGAAGGTCTACGACTAATCCCTTTTACTATACCCATTATATCAGAAGCAGCATGCTCCTTTTCTGGAGGTTTTTTCAATTTTACATCTTTGGAAACTGCTGCCCGGGTGGGACATGCACAGGAGTCGTCAGGAAGAAAATCATTCACTTGGTCCTTAGGAGTCATTTGAAACTTCCCCTTGGTTCTAATTTTCTTTTCAAAAGCTGCAACTTCATTATTGGCCACACCTTCCTCATCAACATCAGTCTTAAGAACATCATCACTGGAAGGGAAGAAAGAACAAGAAGTCAAAGATTTTCTACATCTTCTCTGCTCTTTAGAAACAATAGCAATACAAAAGAGAACCTAAGCTGGAAACAACGCAAATATGCAGTTGACACCTAGTAGAATGCAGAACTGCAGCCACAATTAAGTAGCTGCCACTGTGATATTCTAATATTGGACTAGTACACTCAGAAGCATGTTTATTGGCTCTATGCTGAAATTATATAAGAAAATTTGGAAATGCTGAAATTGCAAATAACCTGTTATCTGTGTGCTTTCTTTTTAAGCCAGTCATTGTCACACTCTCCTCAGTAGCTTCAGGTATAATCTGTTCATCTGCAAACATCATAGCAATGAGGCTATGAGAATCATGGAAGACTAGAAGGTATCTATTTAATTTTCGAAAACCCAAGAATGACCCGGATTATGTTTTCTATAAAAAGCATGATACAACAGCCTTGTTTATACCCTTTAACCCAGATTCTTCTGAAAGACTTTGCTGCTTTACATCCCCAGGCTCCTGACCTTCAGTTCCATTATTATCCATGTGCTCAACTGGTAGCACATTAAATAACATTACGACACATTCCCAAACATACAATAGATACAAATAACTTTTATGCTATTTAGCAATAAAGTATGAAAACACACAGCTATTATGTTTGCAGAATATTACCAGACAAAAAAGAGCTGACAGATAAACCAAGATGGAGACCAATACTGGTTTCACTTTCAGACAGTTTGTTTCCAACATTGTACGCAGTAAGCAACTTTCCCAAAGAATCTTTAACACCATCATAGCTATTTGCTTGATCCATCGCTCCATCAGCACAGCAAGTTGTCAACTCACTATGCACCACTGAAGTGGAAGATTGGCTGAAGAATGCATCACGTGATAAGGAAAGTTCAAGTCCCTGTCTCTCCAAGCTCAGGTTACTTTCATTCTTTGCACTAGAAACTGTTTCTGCCTTAAGACTATGACCATCACCTGCATCGATTTTCAAGTCCTTGTCCACTTCAATGGCTGGGTGAAGGTTCTCACTTGCCTCTTCATTCCTTTTATTTCCTTCAACCACTGAGACAACGACAGCTGTCTCTCCAGCATCAGCAACAGATACAGACAACTTCCCAGAAAAAGTATCCTCAGCTAAACAGCTAGTATGAGAACTTTCTGTACCACACTGATTGTTTGGCCTCTGTATCAATGTTACTTCAGATCTATGTGGCGCTTCACCAACCATGCATCTACAGCAAATCAAAACCAAGAGTACATTGGAAAAAGAGAGATAAAATTTGATTTCCATTTAGAAGACAAATGATAGATTTTTTCCTGCAGAAGTACTGAATAGGTCTAAGAGCATGGGGGACAAAAACAGGGATGTGGAATCTGCATAAAATTGTCCAAGACTTAGAAGACCCTAGGCCATCTCATCAGAAAAGGGTGGCCTAAAGCAGATAACTATTGCTTTATTCCTAAAAGTTACACACAAACCTATACACAAGATCGCTATTACTTTACTTGACTTTTAGGCAACTAATCTCACAAATATTAATGGATATCCAAAACCACTTGCATGCCTTTCAACATACCTTGGACATAACCATGTATCCTCAGATGTACCTTCAGGATCAAAGCCCACACAAAAGGCATGGTACCTGTTCCCAAGAATGACAAGAAACAATAAAACATAATGATGTTTTATCAAATAAACATAACATAAAATAAAAACTAACTAGACAAAACTAAATTAAAATTTGGTATTAACTCTTCTGTAGAATGTGAAATTATTTGATGAGACAAAATGGCTTATGCAATGAGAACAAAGACAAATAACAGTATAATATTGGAAAATTTCACAATGGAAAAAAAAAAAAAAATTGTTAGCGAAGTTAAAAAGTGTTAGCACTAAACACCAATATCCTAAAACATACTCTTTTTAGAAATCCCTAAAGACACTAGGCCTTTGTTCTTCCTCACTTATTCTGTTATTTGTAGGAGCTTCAAGTTTTAAGTCTTACAGACACACCCCCACCCCCTTGTTCGGAAGCAAGCACCTTTAGTATACAAATGAAGAAGGGAAAAGGGAGGGGAATAATAAAAATCAATCTCACTAAAAGATATGTTCTATATAGTGAAGTAGCACCATATCAATCCACACATAAAACTCTTATCCAAATCCAATCCATTAAACGGGTTAACAATTTAACAAATATCAAAAGAAAAACAAGCCATCGAAATATCCAGATCAGTATCCTACATGATACTGCTAAAAGCTGAATGATGAAGTAGCTTCTTTTAACCCACATTAATCTGCATATTAGAAGTTTCTATAATCCAATTCCAAAATGGGAGATAAAGATTTACCAAATATCACAAGAATCACATGCAATAGAGGTATCCAAGTTAGAGTCCTCCACAATTGCTGATCCACTTCGAATTTTGCACCCATCTCCATCCAAGCAGATAACTGCCTATGAACAATAAAGTAAAGAATTAGGACATGGCTATTTCAAACATTATGTAGAGTACAACCTTGAATTATAAAACCTTGTCCTAGTTTATTAAATAATCCAGCTTCATAGAGGAGTTTTCATTAGTGTCCAAATTCTGTTTGCACTGGCAATGATCTCCTCTCCATTGATACACTGCCTCTTTCCATGATGGAAAGAGAACTTGACATGTGCTAGAAATATTAACCATATTTCTTAATGAATATTCTACATTATCTCAAATGCATACACAAAACCCATAGCAACTCAATCCAGATATCAAGAAAATGGGCTTTTTGAGCATAAGAAGAACCCATAATGTGCACCAGTGCAGGAAATATGACTACACAAGCCAAGCAAGAAGTTTAATGACAGCAACATGAGGTGACAACTCCCAGATTAGAGCATTCAACAGCCCAACGATACATTAGAATCATCCTGTGAATACACTTGACAATTTTTGCCTACCTGTAAAATTTACTAAACATAGGTACTTAAAAACTCGGAATGAGGAGGTCACTGAAGTTACAAAAACTGCAAAATTTATCAAGTCGCAAAGACACTAAATAAATTGGCACCACTTAAATGGTAACATATAGTGATAATTACATTCTCATCAATATAGTATGATGGGAAAGAGAGGGTGTTATTCTTCCCTTCAATGCACCAATCATCATCCCTGCAGCACCAATAAAAGAAAAATCAATCACTTCTCAAAAATCTGACCAGATGGCAATTCTCAGGACCCTGATCACTAAAGAATAAACATTAGACCACAAATATCAACAATGCTGAAAACCTAAACCAAAAATGGTGAAATCTATGTAATTTAGGTCCTTCTGCTTTGCAAATAATATATGGAAGGTCAAAGTAGACAAACCGCAAAAAATAAAATGGGCCTGGAATCTTGAAAATTCTAAATAAAATGCCTTTCAATCCACATATAATTCCATCATGCTCTCACTTAATCTTCAAAATAAGAAGCATTCTTGGATTACTTTCAGAGTATAAAACTAGTGAGCAGTAAAGATTAATATTCTACCACTGCAAAAAGCAGTGCTTTTGCTGAATTTGTAAAACAAATGAATTAACCAATGACAAAAACACTTATAGCTAAAAACATGATGCAGCCTTAAGTAGACACTGAGAGAATGAAATGCCAGTGGCCCAGCATATCAAGCACAAAAGTAGATATCTCCAACCACAATTACGTAAGAGAACAATACCTGGAAAACGCATCATCATCTACCTTATTGTTTCCAATGATATCATATACCTTCATAATCAAAGGGAAAGTTTTTAGCCATCACTTTGCACAATCTTCTGAATGTAGGTTCAATAATTTTTCCCTAGTGATAAGATTAGCTCATAGAAACCAAGGGAAATAAATTTCACCTCATAAATGAAGTTCAAATATCATTATTTGAAAAAGACTTTAAAAATTAAATTTACTTAAGATGATAACCAAAGACCAAAGGCAATACTTCAAGAATTTTTAATCACTCACAGGAACACAAGTGATCAACTGAAACTCATTCTGGCAAAGTGGACAAAGATTTGTGATTGTAGCCCAGTTGTCAATGCAACCAAAACAGAACCTGAAATTCTCATGATGAACCCGTCTCATTACTTTGCATGCATTTGATCTAAGCAACAACATAGGTTGATAGAAATATACGACCAGCAATGAAAGCACTTCAAGTGTAGAAAAAGAAAAAGAAAAAAAATTTGATAAAACTACAAAGAAGTTGAACATATATACCAGTGTTGGCAGCAATCAAGTACCCCCCGGTCAATTATAATGTCCATGCATATCCCACATCTTTCCCCCTCAAAATTGGGAATATCCTGTATTACAAAATTCAACAATTTCCAATCAAAAAAAGATGTCAAATATCAGAGGCAGCAAGTTTCATCTTATTTCAAAAATACTAAGTAATTGCTGATCGAGCATACATAAAGAAACAGAGTGTCACATTAATGCAACCCTTGTACTCCAAATTGCCTTTTTTTAATATACTAGAATCAAACCAGAGTATAAACTTCATTGCCGGTACAACTTAGTAGAACCTACGTAGTTTCAGCTCTTTAACTATGAGCTCATAAGTTTGGAATCGGTAAATTTAAAAAGAAAGGGGAAAAAAGAAGCCATTAGACCTGAAATGACAGAAGGCAATTACTTGAAACTTACATTGTTCTCGTCGACTTCAACAATATCTTCTTCTAACATGTCACTTGTAACAAAATCCACCTCCATTATCATAGCTTTCGCAGAACCCAACCAGTTTCGATTAAAAATTTAAAATCTACACTAAAGAAAATTGAAAAATTAAGGATAAGCTGATGAAATTTTGATTATCTGATTCCAAAAGTACCAGTGACAGATTAAGATGAGTCGGCACGACTGAAGCACATTTCGAAGAGCGAAAGGGGAAATTAAGATGTATATAGAGAAACAATTAGGTCAAAGAGAACAATTACTACCTGTAACTGTAGATAGATGCGGCTAAGAAAAACTGGCATTTCTCCCTCTGTGTTTCGCCTCTGGGAGTGATCACAGATTGAGGAGGAGGAGGAGGAGGCGGAGGAGAATGAGAAAGAAGAAGCGAGAGAACAAAAGGGCATGTTCGTAATTTGGAGGTTTCGAAGGGCCGTTCTACGAAAAACGGGTTTCGTCGACGAGATGTTCTGTGTCAGCATTGAGGGTGCAGCGTTCTGTTCGAATTAAAAAAAATAAAAAAAATAAATTAAAAAACAAGTTAGTGGCTGCATTTGCAAAAACCTATTAGAATTTTTTTTTTTCCTTCGGATAAATAATTTTTTTATTTATTTTTATCATTAAAAATATAATAAAAGATTAAATTATCTCTTTTTTTTTCTTTTTTCTTTTAGACACCTCCTTTTCTTTTTTTTTTTTTTATAGACGTCTCTTCCTTTTGTTTGAGGAAAAAAGAAAAATAGACTATTTTATTAATGAAGAGAAAAAAAAATATTTTAATAAATTTATAAAAAAAAAAAAAATTTTAATAAATTTTTGAAAATATAGAGACTGACTTGTTAATAATGGTAATATTCAGAAACTAAATAAAAGAATTTTATTTAAGAGCAAAATTGAGTTTTAAAAATTTTGTCGCTCATTTTTCATTTATTTTTAACGCAAAAGAGGATCAAAATATTACTTCGTTGACGAAGAGAAAAAATAAGGATGTTTTAATAGATTTTTAAAAATATAGGGACTGATTTATTAATAATGAAAATTTTTAAAGACTACATAATAAATTTTCTTAAAAAAATTTAACTAAACTAAATTAATTTAAAAATTCAAATATTTTTTATTTATTTCAATTTGATTTGATTTTTAATTTTAAAAATTTTGATTATTTTTAGTTAATTTGATTTTAATTAAAAAAATAAAAAAAAATCGAATTGAATCAATTAATAATGATGACCTGAGATCCAGAAAATAAGATTTACAATGGTTGAGTAAGCTTGATCTGAGAGGAGGGTGCTCTTCTCCTTTTATTCTCTTCTTTTGTCTGCTAGTGACGTCCAACAGTCTTGCTGCTATTAGGCCACATATCTCTGATATACGGATACCTACGTACAAAAGCGTCAGACATCCGTTCCATGCTGAAGGACCATTTAATTTTCTCCCTGCCACGCGCATGAACAGATCTATTAGGTGAATAGGCCGATTATTTCCTCTCCTGATAGGCCTCATGACCGAGCTGGGGGTGAAGAGACTGAGGCTCAAGGGAGGCCTGATTTCAAGGTCGAATGGTCCGGGCCGGCCCATTTAAGAGGCTTCATGAACCTTGGACTAGAGTTGTCATCATGGACCCGGCCTCGTATCGGGATGGCGAAATCCAACGGTCATCAATTGCCCCTTACCTTCTCATTAGTTATTACATGAATGATGAGGGGGTAAATATCGAGAACCTATTATGACCGCGCGGCCCGAGGACTGTCCCCCTTAAAACGTCTCTTCTTCTTTTTACTGTTTCAAAATTCGAATTTTCTTAGCCTTCACATAACTCCTATTCTTCTTTGTTCTTTATGCGTTCCGCTCGCTCTGTCCTTCTACCCCATTGTTTTCAAGGCACGCTTTTCACTTCACCATGGATAGCCCGAAGCTTCCTGATGTCATTAATCAAGAGTCTTGTATTACTCCGTCCACCCTAAAAAATTTCTTTTCTCGGGAGTATTTAGATACCCCTCTTTTCCATATCCAGACTCCCTATCGGAATGAGAGGATCGTCTTTCCCGATCCTCCTCCCTCTGGTCTAATCGACCCTCAGAGGGATCGCAGTTTGGTCTTTTTTGTCAAACAGTGAGAGTATGGTCTGACCTTTCCCTTGTCCCTTTTTTCATCGAGGTCTTCCGGTATTTCGGGATAACCCCTCGGATGCTGGCTCCTAATTCCATTCTATTCATGTGTTCATTCGAGTCTGTTTGCCTGAGCTGGGGGTTCACGCCCACAGCGTGTCTGTTTGTCACCTTCTTTCAGCTAGTTAAGGCGAGTCAGGGTTTTTACTATTTTGCCCCCATGGAGGGCTGTCCATATTTTCGGGTCACAAGGACTCAATAAAAGGCTGGGTAGAGGGGTTTGTAGTGGTAGAGCGGTTTGTAGTGGTAGAGCTGAAAAAGGACTCCGGGTTGTCTTGGGAGGTGGAGCTCTCCTGGGAGGATGTCCCTCTAGGCTGCAACAATCTGCCCCAGCTAAGCCTTTCTGAGTAGGTCGGGTACCTTCGACTGACTTCTGTTGAGAAGAAGTATGATGTCAAAAAAGGCATATTTGTGTCCAGTCTTCAGGACTGCAGGTGTAATACCGGGCTAGACACCGGCACCAGAATTCCTATTTTCCGGCAGAATCTCCGTTGGAATATGGACTTCCTGGGTGTCGGAGCCTTCCAGAGAGGTAAAACAGAGGTTTTTCAAAATGTTTTTATAGGTTTTTATGTTTTTAATCAAGAAAATTGAGTCTTGAAAAGAAAAAGACCAAGGAGGCACATTGCAGGTTCGGCCGCCGAAAGAGAAGTTCGACCGCCGAACGTTGCATGGTTTCGCATGCAGCTTTGGCCGCTGAAGGGGAGTCGGTTGGCCACCTATAAAAGCTCCTTTGACCGGAAATGGGGTGTGTTTTCACCCTTTTTTCGTGCAAAGGTGAGTTTGTGATCTCCTTTGGCTGTTTTCACCATGTTCTTCAAATCATGCAAGCTTTAATGAGTCTTTAACTTGTGTTTTTGAAGTTTTGAGCAAAAGAAGGCAAAGTTGAGAGTTTTGGAGATTTTGGATCGTTTTCCTCCACATCTCCGAGTTAGGACTATCGATCCTCTCGATCTTCAAGAGGTAAGCATGGATCCTCACCTCCCCTTATGTTTTATGTAACGACCCGGAAACCGGTACCACTCAGTAACGGTCCGAACCATCACTGGCACTAGGATCCAGATCGGCTTAAGGCCGCCGGGACCCGTAGCAAGCCGACTATACTCTCTGTGTACCTGATAAATCCCATACATGATACAAAGATACTCAACAATCCTGTAAAACTTTGTAGGCTTAACATCTGAAATGGCCCTCAGGGCCGATACCAGGGACTACTATCTGCTGTAGATCAAGGGATTAAAACCCTTTTACTCTGTAACACAATCCACTGGTATCACATCAAAGCCATACATTAAGCCTAACTCACACATTTCTCATCAAGAAACGTAAAACAGGATTCATGTACAAGGGATTAATCATACTTCACACTATAGCAAGGATACTAGGAAAAGCACAAGTCTATCCAGTATACGACAGTACATATCTATACACATTACATTACCACTGATCTTTGAGTTACATCATGTCCACTACTTTATTACAACCATACATTCATGCATATCTTCCCTCTGTACTCTTGCTGACTTTAACTTCCCATAGCTATCTCAGAACCTGCAAAACTGGGGTTAAGGGAGTGGGATGAGCTACTACAGCCCAGTGAGGAGGAACAATAAAAACAGTTCATTCATTACATGCTTTCATGAAATGCATCACATCACAAACATATCATCTCAAGGATGAACTTGTCATCAATAGCCCTCAACTACATGTGATAATCTGACCAACTGTGCCAGGGAGACGATGTCATCACCTGGTCTACTCTTATCTCTGCTCTGATATCATAACATGACCAACTGTGCCAAGGAGACGAGGTCTCACCTGGTCTACACTGAACTCTGATTTGACAGCCCAGCTGTCTCAGTCATAGTACCAGGAGCGACCTGGACTATCCAGGGGCGACCTGGTATGGCTATCTCATGCCATAAATCTGTATCTGCTCTCTGTCAAGGGCTAAGGATCATCCAACATTCATCCACATAAACAACAACATATATGCAATGCATCATCGTCGTGAAGTCTAATGCAATACAACCTAATACATAACATGGCAGTTTATGATGCATGGATCATGCTAGAATCGTGTCATTTCTCAAGAGAAAATATGTAGTTTAGTTCCACTCACCTCTAGCCAATGCTGGCTAACTCTGGGCCAACTCTAACTCTCGGTTCCTCGGTCCAATCCTACACAGATGGACGTAAATGAGGTACCAAACATACTCTAACATAACTATGAACATCTCTCCAAAAACCCTCTAAAACATCACAAAACATGCATGCAAAACAAGCAAAGGAAGGCTGGACAGGGCACCTTCGGCAGCACCTTCGGCGGCCGAATGTCTCCTCCAGAGACGAAAGTCAGGCAGGTTCGGCGGCCTAACTTGGACTTTCGGGGGCCGAACCTGAGTTTAGCCAGAACTCAGTTTCGTGCACAAGGACGCCTGCCAGTCCCTCCATCACCTGTTCAGACCTCAACACATGCATTTAACCCTTCTAAAACATGCATAAACACTTCAACAAGCCTAAGGGAGCTTCAAATAACTTTAAACTCCAACAACAAGCTCACAAGACACACATCAAACATAAAGGATTCATAAACCCTATGATGCACATCTCATGCAAACTCATGCCTAGCTCCCTTTTCCCTTTACAAAACTCATAAAAACATCATAAGAACCATGGATCAACACTTACCTCTTGAAGAACAAAGGCTGAGATGATCCAAACTCAAAGATATGGAGAAACCAAGCTTCAAAAGCTTCAAACTCCAAAACCTTGTTTCAAGCTCACAACTCTTCAAAACAAGGGTAAACCTCATTAAAACCGTGAAAGATTTGAAGAAAAACCATGAAAATACTTGAAGGAGATCAAGACCTCACCTAGGTCAGAAGGAGAGAAGAAACCTCCTCCTTTTTCTGCCACTCGGTGCCCTTATAGATGAGCAACCGCCTCAGGTTCGGCTGCCGAATCGCATGCAAAACTATGCAACCTTCGGCGGCCGAACTTAACCTTCGGGGGCCGAAACTAGGGAACTTTAGGCGGCCGAACTTAACCTTAGGGGGCCGAACATGGCAAAATGCCTCCTTGGCCATATCTCTTCAAAACTCAATCCTTTTCTACGCTAAACCTTTAAAACACTTGAACATATTTTAGAAAACTTTCTCTTACCCTTCCAGAGACCTCTGACATCCTCGAACTCCCCCGGACGGTAGGAATTCCGATGTCTGAATCTAGCCGGGTATTACATTCTTCCCTCCTTTAAAAAACATTCGTCCTCGAATGTTAAAACAACAACCATAAACATACAGGGAAACAAAAAGAAAGCCTAACATCATTCTCTACCAAGAGACACAGATACCCCTGGAGTAAAACTCCCGGGTTGGCTATACTGTCTGACTTTGCTGACCCTTCACTGCTTAAGCTGTGTCTACACTAATTGGTTACCACGTACACAATCGACTTGACTCTTTCATATGACTACTACCTTTCCTTTTCTTTGCCTTTTCTCAGCTTATTCACACTCCTCTATCACTTCTGTCAGTACACAACAACTGACTTGAATCTTTCATCTGACTACGGATCTTCCTTTCTCTTTGATGCTTCTCGGCTTTATAACTCTACGGAAATGCTAGATAACTTGGCTATCACGTTCTCTCTCTCTACTTACTTTCAATGTTATATTGTGACACATCACAATGAAACCGACATGCCCTGAAATTGCACTCAGCTTACAGAACTTGACCTCTATGCCATGTTCTCTGAAAATCTACAACATTTCGTAGATAACGGGCATGCTTCTCTGTTTCTCTAAACTATTCTACGATTTTGCTGCGCACTCTGATCCTTGCCCGCTTTTCTTCTTCTTTACTATACTGGCTTCTTCTCTTTTGATCCCTTTTTAACTACACTGGACTATCTCTAGCTCTCTAGCTATCTGTTTCTATAGGATAAACTGATAAGCGACATCTGACTGAGGGCAGCTAAGCCTTACCCAGTAAATCCTGTCTTGTATACTCAGAGTCGCTGAGCAGTTTTACCCCTTCCCTCTGGTTTAAACTCTTCATTACAATCACAATCTCATCTCTACGCAACTGTTAACTGACTTTTTTCTAACTTTCGACAGATAGTTCCCAACTCTCGGATCGATTATAGAAAACAACCGGCTTCTACTAGCTACCTAACCGTGGTAGTGAGTTTGTGCAACTATTTATAGTTGTGATAAAATCTCAAGGTTTCATCCTCCGTTTCTCACAACGATACTGGAACATTCCAGGGTGTGTGGTACTAAGTCGGATAGAAGCCTTTACTACCAAGTGCACATTGTTCTACTATCGCTCTTCAGTCTGTAACTGCTTTTCTAGCTCTTATAGGTTTCAACTCTTACATGCTACAGGTATCATTCCAAAGGAAAAGGTGAAGATGCATCTAGTCTCCATTCTCACTTAACTTGCAACTCCTACTGGGTTTACTAATGGTAAACCTGCTAACTCGTCTGGGATAACATATAACACTCTTTTTCTTTTCCTGTCTATGAATACTGAGGCTGGTTCCCTGACCTGGCTATGCGCTCAAACAAGAGCAAGAAAACTCCTGACTAACTTCCCTAACGAATTTACGAGCCTGTAGGGTTGATATCAAACTGCTGGGTATGCTAAACTGTCCCCCTCTAAGGACTAACTCTGACCCATCCGAGCCTCTGAACTCTGAACTGTCCTACCTTGTCTTTGCAGACTTAGGTAGTACCTCAAGTAGCTAGCCAATCCGCCCTAGGTTGACATCATCAGTCACCCCTAGAACCATAAGGTCAGCTGGACGGCATCTACTACTCTCAACAAACTCTGAACTGAACCGACAGACTGACTCTGCCATAGATGGATCACACTCTTGGGCCCTCTGACCCAAAGAGAACACTCTACGCCAGAAGTTATCAACCCCTCCTCTATTTATGGCTCTCAAAACAACAGGGAAAGAAACATCAGGGTCCACTATAATCTACACATCTGAACACCCACAAGTGAACGTATCTGACGTCACCGTGTTCGATGTGTTAGCCTCCTACTGAGTCAGGATGAAGATCCAAGCTAAAGCTAACGAATCTTCCTTCGGGAACCGACCAAAGAAAAGGAGAACTCTCTTCTCTTTTCCTCAACCCCTGTCCTAAAACATGGCTAGAGCTACAGGCTGAGTTACACTACTCGAAGTCATCTGCTGGGACTGTGCCAATCAGGGCCGCAGTAGGACACTCACATAACATGAGTCCTTCCTGCTCGCATCTATACATGCCGTAGTCCCATACCAACAGACTACTTTTGTGTACACTCCATGCCGCACGTATCCAGACCAATCTGAATTAGAGCTCAATCGCCACCTAATCCCAGACTAACCTAAACTCTCTATTTATTCTTTGCTCTCTTCTCCCTCATATACTCTCTCTCTACTTGGATTGCTATAATCCACGGCTATTGCTCTCGAGTTCTTTCCCGGCGCACTAACCTTTAACGACTCACTCGTCTCTGACCATCTCACTCTATTACACTTTACTATGTTCACATCAACTGATAGTCTATACACATCAGAACACTCAAAAGTGAGTTTACCTGGCACCACTGCGTTCCGTGTGTCTGTCTCTGGCTGATCCTGGGTGAAAATCTGAGCCGGAACTAACGGACTTCCACTTAAGGAACCTCCTGAAGAAGGGACTACCTCTCTTTCTCTATCTCTGGTTGGAGCTTCTGGTGGAATTATATTGTCTGCGGATGTCTGTGGGAACTGTGCTGACATGACCGTAATGGGACACTCTCGTGCCATGTGCCCCTCCTGTCCGCACCTGAAACATGCTGTTGTCCCAGCCCGACATACGCCTTTGTGCCTCCTACCGCACTTCACACATCTAGAACTATCCCAACCAGAACTCGAACCCTCGCGACAACCTATGCCAAACTTTACCCTATTCCAAAACTCTCTTTTCTTTGACCCTTTCAGGCCTCTCACTTTCTTTTTATTCTTTGCAGCAGCCTCACCCAAAGGAAAACGATCACTAGTCTCTGGGTAAGTTTCTACACTCATGTTTTCTGTCTGCTCAGGCTGCGCAAATTCACTCTCCTTACGCTCCCTTGGGCTATCTGGACAAACCCATCCTGTAAACTCTGTAGCAAACTGCTTCCAGGATAAGCTTTCTACCCTCGGGTCCACATACTGGTTGAACCATTCCCTTGCCTTCTCACATTTCAATGTAACCCCTGCCATCTGTATGGCTCTACTCTCAGTCGCTCCCAACTCATCGGTTATCAGCTTAACCAGTCTAAGATACTCAATAGGGTCATCACCAGTCTCAAATTTGGGAACATCCAACCTCAAATAAGCTGTCATCTGCACCATACTTTCCCCAGGTGAACTAGGCTTGGGTGTTTGGACAATTGGGGCTACTGGTTCTCCTGGTGGTGGTGGTGGAGGAGATGCAACATGCCCTAGGTTAGGGTTTACTGACCCTGGGTAACCAAAGAAGGGTGGAAACATGGTATACTGTGAATATGACGGGTAAAAGGAAGGATAAGGCATAAAGGTGGGATATGGGTTATATCTAGGAAACTCTGATGTACCTCTCATCGGGTACTCTGCCCCCCACTGATAGGGTGGATACTGAGGTGGAACAAACCTCGAGGCCTGAGTGCCTCCTTGGGACTCACCCATATCTCCTCCCAACCTACTTCTACTAAAGCTATCATCTCTACTCTGCTCATTCTCCTCTCCTTCTCTCCGATACCCTGACATACTACTCTGAACAACTCCCCTTCTACTCTCATCAACAGACCTTCTAGGGTCCCTTGATGTACCTTCTCTGCTTAAACTATCTGATGTTGCCCTTTGCAGAACGGGGAGATGAGCATCCATGTCCTCATCCTCCGGCTGAGCTCCTGTCAATCTAGCAGATCGACGAGTTCCTCTCATCCTGCCTCTGAAAAAGCACAACAGCACACACAATATCATCAAATGATCCATGTGAAAACACATGAATCCTTAACACATATCAAACATATCAATAATGCACATGCAACTCATCATGGCATTTCACATCAGCATGCAAGACAGGACTCCACATCCTATCCTAGTGGACATGATTTTAACTTATTGTGCTTTCCTTCCTATACAAGACAACACCTCTTTCCGATGTGGGAATCTGATCCTTGAGCATCTTCGCTCAACACACCGTACTCGAAGATCTACAAATCTGACATCTTAACCTCTTTCCGATGTGAGATAGCTCTGATCCCGGAGTATACTGACTCAGCACATCGTACTCTAGAGGCCCTATGCTCTGATACCAATCTGTAACGACCCGGAAACCGGTACCACTCAGTAACGGTCCGAACCATCACTGGCACTAGGATCCAGATCGGCTTAAGGCCGCCGGGACCCGTAGCAAGCCGACTATACTCTCTGTGTACCTGATAAATCCCATACATGATACAAAGATACTCAACAATCCTGTAAAACTTTGTAGGCTTAACATCTGAAATGGCCCTCAGGGCCGATACCAGGGACTACTATCTGCTGTAGATCAAGGGATTAAAACCCTTTTACTCTGTAACACAATCCACTGGTATCACATCAAAGCCATACATTAAGCCTAACTCACACATTTCTCATCAAGAAACGTAAAACAGGATTCATGTACAAGGGATTAATCATACTTCACACTATAGCAAGGATACTAGGAAAAGCACAAGTCTATCCAGTATACGACAGTACATATCTATACACATTACATTACCACTGATCTTTGAGTTACATCATGTCCACTACTTTATTACAACCATACATTCATGCATATCTTCCCTCTGTACTCTTGCTGACTTTAACTTCCCATAGCTATCTCAGAACCTGCAAAACTGGGGTTAAGGGAGTGGGATGAGCTACTACAGCCCAGTGAGGAGGAACAATAAAAACAGTTCATTCATTACATGCTTTCATGAAATGCATCACATCACAAACATATCATCTCAAGGATGAACTTGTCACCAATAGCCCTCAACTACATGTGATAATCTGACCAACTGTGCCAGGGAGACGATGTCATCACCTGGTCTACTCTTATCTCTGCTCTGATATCATAACATGACCAACTGTGCCAAGGAGACGAGGTCTCACCTGGTCTACACCTGGTCTACACTGAACTCTGATTTGACAGCCCAGCTGTCTCACTCATAGTACCAGGAGCGACCTGGACTATCCAGGGGCGACCTGGTATGGCTATCTCATGCCATAAATCTGTATCTGCTCTCTGTCAAGGGTTAAGGATCATCCAACATTCATCCACATAAACAACAACATATATGCAATGCATCATCGTCGTGAAGTCTAATGCAATACAACCTAATACATAACATGGTAGTTTATGATGCATGGATCATGCTAGAATCGTGTCATTTCTCAAGAGAAAATATGTAGTTTAGTTCCACTCACCTCTAGCCAATGCTGGCTAACTCTGGGCCAACTCTAACTCTCGGTTCCTCGGTCCAATCCTACACAGATGGACGTAAATGAGGTACCAAACATACTCTAACATAACTATGAACATCTCTCCAAAAACCCTCTAAAACATCACAAAACATGCATGCAAAACAAGCAAAGGAAGGCTGGACAGGGCACCTTCGGCAGCACCTTCGGCGGCCGAATGTCTCCTCCAGAGACGAAAGTCAGGCAGGTTCGGCGGCCTAACTTGGACTTTCGGGGGCCGAACCTGAGTTTAGCCAGAACTCAGTTTCGTGCACAAGGACGCCTGCCAGTCCCTCCATCACCTGTTCAGACCTCAACACATGCATTTAACCCTTCTAAAACATGCATAAACACTTCAACAAGCCTAAGGGAGCTTCAAATAACTTTAAACTCCAACAACAAGCTCACAAGACACACATCAAACATAAAGGATTCATAAACCCTATGATGCACATCTCATGCAAACTCATGCCTAGCTCCCTTTTCCCTTTACAAAACTCATAAAAACATCATAAGAACCATGGATCAATACTTACCTCTTGAAGAACAAAGGCTGAGATGATCCAAACTCAAAGATATGGAGAAACCAAGCTTCAAAAGCTTCAAACTCCAAAACCTTGTTTCAAGCTCACAACTCTTCAAAACAAGGGTAAACCTCATTAAAACCGTGAAAGATTTGAAGAAAAACCATGAAAATACTTGAAGGAGATCAAGACCTCACCTAGGTCAGAAGGAGAGAAGAAACCTCCTCCTTTTTCTGCCACTCGGTGCCCTTATAGATGAGCAACCGCCTCAGGTTCGGCTGCCGAATCGCATGCAAAACTATGCAACCTTCGGCGGCCGAACTTAACCTTCGGGGGCCGAAACTAGGGAACTTTAGGCGGCCGAACTTAACCTTAGGGGGCCGAACATGGCAAAATGCCTCCTTGGCCATATCTCTTCAAAACTCAATCCTTTTCTACGCTAAACCTTTAAAACACTTGAACATATTTTAGAAAACTTTCTCTTACCCTTCCAGAGACCTCTGACATCCTCGAACTCCCCCGGACGGTAGGAATTCCGATGTCTGAATCTAGCCGGGTATTACATTTTAAGCATGTTTTAAAGAGTTTAAGGGAGTTTTATGGTATTGTTTGTGGAGTTTAAACTAGTTTTTAAGCTCCTATATGCATGGATAAAGGAATATGTATGGTTATGAGAGGTTGGTTGCATGTTGAGAGTGTTTGGTTTGGTTTTGGAGGCTGAGTATGCATGTTTGACCCGAGTTCTGCCTTCTTGGCGAACTCAGGTTCGGCCGCCGAACCCCTTCAGGAGGCTATTTTGGCCACCTAAACTCGCCCCCGAAAGTTTGGACTTTCAGCTCTGGAGGGGAGTTTCGGCCGCCGAACATACCGCCGAAGGTGGGTGACTTTCGGCTCTGGAAAGTCCTTCAGCCCCCGAACCTTGCCCCCGAAAGTTTAGACTTTCGGATCTGGAAGAGACTTTCGGCCGCCGAAGGTGCCGCCGAAAATGCATGACTTTCGGATCTGGAGAGGGGTTCGGCCGCCGAAAGTCCCCTGTCCAGCCTTCCTTTGCCCATTTTTCCATGCATGTTTATGATATTTTAGGGGGTTTTGGGTAGATGTTTATAGTTATGTTAGAGTATGTTCGGTCCCTCATTTGAGTCCACCTGTGTAGGTATGGACCCGAGGAACCCAAGGGCCCACAGAGTTAGAGATACAAAGATTGCCCAGCAGTTGCTAGAGGAGAGTGGAATTGAACTATGGTTTAACTTTAAATGAAAGTTTTAGCATGTTTCATGCCTCATAATGCCATATTATATTAGGGTGTATTGTATTAGTGTTCACGAAGGTGACGCATTGCATTATTTATTGTCGATGGGGATGGACAACATGGAGACCCTTTAGCCCTTTGATTATTATTTCCATATAGCAGAAGTCCTACGGAGCTCCTTGAGAGCCGGGCACAATGTTTATTGTATGTAATAGAAGTCCTGCGGAGCTCTTTTGAGGGACGGGCACAGAGCAGAGGAATTTTTGGGTCAGTCCATCCATGATGTGCTTTACTTGTGCTATGACGCATTTCATGATAGCATGTTTTATTCAATGTTTTTATTGTTCTGCTCACTGGGCTCTAGTAGCTCACCCCTCTCCCTACCCCTATATTTTCAGGGCCTGAGAGAAGACAGAGTAACAGCAAGGGTAAAGGTTTATGTAATAGTATAGAGTAGTGGACATGATGATGTAATGTATAGAGATGATGTAATATATATGGAGATAGTATTGTGCTTGGCCCTAGAGTATGTTATCCCTTGTGTGCATGATCATTTCATTATGTCTTATTGTATTTTATGATGAGAACCAAGCTTGTTATTTGATGATGACCCATCTAGAGCATATGATGAGAACTCTAGTATGTGGTTTTATGTTCACAGAGTTAGTGCATGCACAGGTCAAGCTTGGTAAATGCAAAAGTTCAAAATTTTTATGAAAATGTATGATCATGTATGGGATTTAACAGGTACATAGAGTGCACAGTGGGCTTGCTACAGGTTCCGACGACCTTAAGTCGACCTGAATCCTAGCGCCGATAGCAGTCTGATTTTCGGGTCGTTACAGATTAGTATCAGAGCCCTAGGTTCATATGATCGGACCTATAGAGTGTTGTTGGGCTCATAGAGGTTATAGAAGGTCAAGCACAATAGGAAAGATCATGTCCACTAGGATAGGATGTAGAGTCCTGTCTTGATGATGTGTAATGCCATGATGTGATGCATATGCATTTAATGATATGCTATGTATGAGGGTTCATGTGTTTTCATATGGACCATATGATGCTAATGTTTATGTGTGCATGTTATGTTTTCAGAAGTCAGGATACGAGGGACTCGTCAATCTGCTAGATTGACTGGAGCTCCACTAGAGAATGAGGGCATGGATGCCCATCCCCCTGCTTTGCCAAGGGCAATGTCTCAGAGAACAGGTAGAGAAAGAACATCAAGGGACCCTAGAAGGTCTTTTGATGAAAGCAGAAGGGAAACAGAGCAGGGTAGAAGATCAAGTGATGGGAGAGAAGCAATGGATGTTGACCAAAGAAGAGATGGAGGGTTGGGTGTTGGCATGTCTGAGGAGGGTATGGGATCATCGCTTGGAGGCGCTTAGGCCTCGGGGTTTGATTATCCACCCCAATATCAGCCCTTTCCACAAGGCCCAGGGTATTCGATGGGGGGTACATCGGATTATCCTAGTTTTAACCCATATCCCACCTTTATGCCTTATCCACCTTTTTACCCACCATATTCACAGTACCCCATGTATCTACCCTCACCCTTCTACCCAAGTCCAGCACACCCTACTCCAGGGAGTTCTGCACCTCCTCCACCACCAGCAGAACCAGTAGCCCCGGTTGTCCAAACATCTTAACCTGGCCCATCTGAGAGGAGCAAGGTAAAGATGACCGATTACCTGAAGCTGGATGCTCCTAAGTACAAACTAGGAGATGATCCATTTGAGTATCTCAAAACGGTGAAAATGATAGCAGATGAGTTGGAGGCAGATGATACCAGAGCCATTCAGATGGCGGGGTTTACTCTGAAGTGCAAGAAAGCAAAAGAGTGGTTTAATAACTATGTGGACCCTAGACTGGATAACATGACGTGGGGGGAGTTTGCAAATGAGTTTGCTGGATGGGCTTTTCTAGATAGTTCCAGAGAGTTAAAGATGATAGAGTTTGAGCAGCTAAGGCAGACAGATGATATGAGTGTTGATGAGTACACTGACAGGTTCTTAGAGTTGCTGCGGTATGTGGGTCAGGCCTATGACACAGATCAGAAAAAGGCTAGGAGGTATACTATGAGGCTTCATTCTAGGTATTCCTCCTTGATCCTAGCAGCAGAGAGGGAGAGTTTCCACACAGTGGTGGATATAGCTCGAAAGATGGAGGCTAGTGCCATTATACAGGGGACAGTGAAACAGCCGGTGGCACAGTCTTCAGGTTCTAAGACCCCAGGTAGGGGTAAGTCAGATCCCTCTTCTCAAAGTGCAGTAGCTTCAGACAGTAAAAAGTGGAGTGGCTCCACTAAGAATCTAAAGAAGAACAAGTTCTGGAATAAACTAAAGGCAGGTCTGGGATTAGGAGGTGGCTCGAGCTCAGGCACAAAGGTTTCAGAGTGTATGAGGTGCGGTAAGCCGCACAGGGGAGTTTGTCATCTCGGGACTATAGCCTGTTTCAGGTGCGGTCAGGAGGGACACATAGCTCGTGAGTGTCCTAGGGCAGCCTTTACAACACCATCCCATCAGACAGCTCCAAGCAGTATGCCACAGACATCAGCGCCAGCCACGACTCAGGGCAGAGGCAGAGGGAGAGGGGCAGCCTCTTCTTCAGCAGGTTCCCGTGGTGAAGGTCCTTCAGCTCCAGCTCGGATCTTCATTATGACACAGCAGGAGGCAAACACGTCTAACACCGTGGTGTCAGGTACTCTCATCATTGGTTGTTCTGATGTGTATGCTTTATTAGACCCCGGTGCTTCTCATTTATTTGTTGCTCCGAAAGCCATAGAGAGAGTGGGTTTGCTGACTTCTGAGTTAGAGTGTCCCTTTTGGGTCCGTGGGCCCAAGTGCGATCCATCAGTGGCAGAGTCAGTCTGCCGTCATAGTCCAGTGTTTATAGATGGTAGATGCCTTCCAGCCGACCTTGTGGTTCTAGATTTGACGAATTTTGGTGTCATTCTAGGGATGGATTGGCTATCTGTTTATGGTGCTACCTTGGACTGCAGAGACAAGGTAGTCAGGTTCAGAGAGCAGGATGGATCAGAGTTTGTCTTCAGAGGAGACAGGAGGGGTACGCCTAGAGGTTTGATATCAGCCCTACAGGCTCGCAGGTTGCTCAGGAGAGGGTGTCGGGGCTTTTTAGCTCATGTTAGAGAGCTTGATAGTCAAGTTAGGGAACCCGCCTCAGTGCCCGTAGTCAGAGAATTTCCAGATGTGTTCCCAGATGAGCTTCCAGGACTACCACTTGATAGGGAGATAGAGTTATTGCCTGGTACCAGACCGATCTCTATCCCTCCCTACAGGATGGCACCAGTAGAGTTATCAGAGTTAAAAGAACAGTTGCAAGAGTTGGTAGATAAGGGTTTCATCCGACCAAGTACCTCACCTTGGGGTGCTCCAGTGCTATTTGTCAGAAAGAAGGATGGATCCCTCAGACTTTGTATTGACTACAGGCAATTGAACAAAGTCACTACCAAGAATAAGTATCCTCTACCCAGAATCGACGATCTATTTGACCAGCTAGCAGGCGCAGGTTGTTTTTCAAAAATAGATCTGAGATCAGGGTATCACCAGTTGAGAATCAGGGAAGAGGATGTACCAAAGATAGCATTCAGAACCAAATATGGGCATTATGAGTTCCTGGTAATGCCGTTCGGGTTAACTAATGCCCCTGCAGCATTCATGGATCTCATGAACAGAGTTTTCAGACAGTATTTGGATCACTTTGTTATTGTCTTCATAGATGATATTTTGGTGTATTCCAGAAATGCAGAGGAGCATGCCCATCATTTGAGGATAGTTCTGCAGACCTTGAGAGAGCATGGCTTGTATGCCAAGTTCTTCAAGTGTGAGTTCTGGTTGAGGAGCATTTCTTTCTTGGGCATGTTGTGTCAGACCAAGGAATAGTAGTGGACCCCAAGAAGATAGAGGTTGTAGCTAGCTGGCCTAGACCCACCACAGTGACTGAGATTAAGAGCTTTCTGGGTCTAGCAGGCTACTATAGGAGGTTCGTACAGGATTTCTCTAAAATTGCTGCTCCTATGACTAGATTAACCAGGAAAAATAAGAGGTTTACATGGTTTGACCAGTGTGAAGAGAGTTTCGAAGAGTTAAAGAAAAAGTTGACTTCAGCACCGGTGTTAGCTCTACCTATCAGCAATGAAGACTTCACAGTATTCTGTGATGCGTCCCGAGTGGGACTGGGTTGTGTGTTGATGCAGAATGACAGAGTGATTGCTTATACTTCTAGACAGCTGAAGAAGCATGAGTTAAACTATCCTACACATGACCTTGAGATGGCAGCTGTGATCTTTGCACTCAAGATGTGGAGGCATTACCTCTATGGGGTTAAATGTGAGATCTTCACAGATCATAAGAGCCTGCAGCACATCTTGAGTCAGAGAGATTTGAATTTGAGACAGAGGAGATGGGTAGAACTGCTTAGTGACTATGATTGCAAGATCCAGTACCATCCGGGTAAGGCAAATATTGTGGCAGATGCCTTAAGCTGGAAATCACTTGGCAGTTTGTCCCATATCTCAGCAGAGAGGAGACCGGTGGTGAGGGAATTCTATAAGCTCGTTAATGAAGGGCTACAGGTAGAGTTATCTGGTGCAGGTGCTTTGATAGCTCAGATGAGAGTCTCACCCGTGTTTCTGGACCAGGTGGCTCAGAAACAGCACGAGGACCCAGAGTTAGTCAAGATTGCCAGAACGGTTCAATCAGGCAAGAGTGATGAGTTCAAATTCGACGACAAAGGGATCCTCCGCTATGGAAATAGGTTATGTGTACCAGATGACATAAGTCTGAAGGGAGACATTATGAGGGAAGCTCATAATGCCAGGTATAGTGTTCACCCTGGGGCCACCAAGATGTATCAGGATTTGAAAAGAGTGTATTGGTGGCCAGCTATGAAGAGAGAAGTGGCACAGTTTGTGTCAGCCTGCGAGGTATGTCAGAGGGTGAAGCTGGAACATTAGAAGCCGGCTGGACTGCTTAACCCACTGCCGATTCCAGAGTGGAAATGGGAGAATATAGCTATGGATTTTATAGTGGGATTACCAGCAGCGTCTAACAGACTAGACTCCATATGGGTGATTGTGGACCGACTGACCAAATCTGCTCACTTCATCCCTGTCAGGAGTAGCTACTCTGTGGATAAATTGGCGCAGGTGTATGTTGAGGAAGTTGTTAGGCTGCATGGGGCTCCCATTTCTATAGTATCAGATAGGGGACCTTAGTTTACCCCTAGGTTTTGGCGGAGTCTGCAGGATGCTATGGGCACAAGGTTGGACTTTAGCACTGCTTTCCATCCACAGACTGAGGACAGTCAGAGAGGACCATCCAGACCATAGAGGATATGCTCAGAATGTGTGTGCTAGATTTTGGTAGTTCTTGGAGGCAGCATCTACCCTTAGTGGAGTTTGCCTACAATAACAGCTATCATGCTAGAATACGGATGGCTCCATATGAAGCTCTTTATGGGAGGAAGTGCAGGTCACCTGTTTGTTGGGAAGAGGTTGGAGAGAGGTCCTTGGCAGGGCCTGAGTTGGTAGAGATTACCAACAGAGTCGTGCCCATTATCAGAGAGAGACTCAAGACTGCTGTTAGTCGGCAGAAGAGTTATGCAGATGTCCACAGAAAACATATAGGATTCCAGGAAGGTGATCTGGTATTGCTTAAGGTATCTCCAATGAAAGAGGTGGTTTGTTTTGGGAAGAAAGGTAAGCTAGCTCCACGGTACATCGGACCCTTCGAGATTTTACAGAAGGTCAGAAATGTGTCGTACAAGTTAGATTTACCTGCTTCTATGGAAAGAATCCATTCGGTTTTCCATGTTTCTATGCTACGGAAGTTTGTGTCAGATCTGGAAAAGGTTCTTAGTGAACCAGATATAGAGATCCTTGGAGATCTCACCTATGTAGAGCGGCCAGTGCGGATCATTGACACCCAGATCAGAAAGTTGAGAAACAAGGAGATCCCGATGGTGAAAGTCCTTTGGAACCACCATAATATAGAAGAGTGTACCTGGGAGACACGGGAAAAGACCAAGGAGGCACATTGCAGGTTCAACCGCCGAAAGAGAAGTTCGGCCGCCTTACGTTGCATGGTTTCGCATGCAGCTTTGGTCGCCGAAGGGGAGTCTGTTGGCCACCTATAAAAGCTCCTTTAACCGGAAATGGGGTGTGTTTTCACCCTCTTTTCGTGCAAAGGTGAGTTTGTGATCTCCTTTGGCTGTTTTCACCATGTTCTTCAAATCATGCAAGCTTTAATGAGTCTTTAACTTGTATTTTTGAAGTTTTGAGCAAAAGAAGGCAAAGTTGAGAGTTTTGGAGATTTTGGATCGTTTTCCTCCACATCTCCGAGTTAGGACCATCGATCCTCTCAATCTGCAAGAGGTAAGCATGGATCCTCACCTCCCCTTATGTTTTAAGCATGTTTTAAAGAGTTTAAGGGAGTTTTATGGTATGGTTTAAGTGGATCTAGAGGTTTAAAGGGTATATTGCTCATATGCCATAATTGATGCTTTGATGTTGTTTGTGGAGTTTAAACTAGTTTTTAAGCTCCTATATGCATGGATAAAGGAATATGTATGGTTATAAGAGGTTGGTTGCATGTTGAGAGTGTTTGGTTTGGTTTTGGAGGCTGAGTATGCATGTTTGACCCGAGTTCTGCCTTCTTGGCGAACTCAGGTTCGGCTGCCGAAGCAAGGTTCGCCCGCCGAACCCCTTGAGGAGGCTGTTTTGGCCGCCTAAACTCGCCCCTGAAAGTTTGGACTTTTGGCTCTAGAGGGGAGTTTCGGCCGCCGAACATGCCGCCGAAGGTGGGTGACTTTCGGCTCTGGAAAGTCCTTCAGCCCCTGAACCTTGCCCCCGAAAGTTTAGACTTTCAGATCTAGAAGATACTTTCGGCCACCGAAGGTGCCGCCGAAAGTGTATGACTTTCGGATCTGGAGAGGGGTTCGGCCGCCGAAGGTGCCGCCGAAAGTCCCCTGTCCAGCCTTCCTTTGCCCATTTTTCCATGCATGTTTATGATGTTTTAAGGGGTTTTGGGGAGATGTTTATAGTTATGTTAGAGCCTGTTTGGTCCCTCATTTGAGTCCATCTGTGTAGGTACGGACCCGAGGAACCCAAGAGGCCCACAGAGTTAGAGATACAGAGATTGCCCAGCAGTTGCTAGAGGTGAGTGGAACTGAACTATGGTTTAACTTTAAATGAAATTTTTAGCATGTTTCATGCATCATAATGCCATGTTATATTAGGGTGTATTGCATTAGTGTTCACGAAGGTGACGCATTGCATTATTTATTGTTGATGGGGATGGATAACATGGAGACCCTTTAGCCCTCTGATTATTATTTCCATGTAGCAGAAGTCCTGCGGAGCTCCTTGAGAGCCGGGCATAGTGTTTATTGTATGTAATAGAAGTTCTAAGGAGCTCCTTTGAGGGCCGGACACAGAGCAAAGGGATTTTTTGGTCAGTCCATCCATGATGTGCTTTACTTGTGCTATGACGCATTTCATGATAGCATGTTTTATTCAATGTTTTTATTGTTCTGCTCACTGGGCTCTAGTAGCTCACCCCTCTCCCTACCCCCATATTTTCAGGGCCTGAGAGAAGACAGAGTAACAGCAAGGGTAAAGGTTTATGTAATAGTATAGAGTAGTGGATATGATGATATAATGTATAGAGATGATGTAATGTATAGAGATGATGTAATGCATATGGAGATAGTATTGTGCTTGGCCCTAAAGTATGTTATCCCTTGTGTGCATGATCATTTCATTATGTCTTATTGTATTTTATGATGAGAACCAAGCTTGTTATTTGATGATGACCCATCTAGAGCATATGATGAGAACTCTAGTATGTGGTTTTATGTTCACAGAGTTAGTGCATGCACAGGTCAAGCTTGGTAAATGCAAAAGTTCAAAATTTTTATGGAAATGTATGATTATGTATGGGATTTAACAGGTACACAGAGTGCACAGTAGGCTTGCTACGGGTTCCGGCGACCTTAAGTCGACCTGAATCCTAGCGCCGGTAGCGGTTCGGTTTCCGGGTCGTTACAGCAGGGACAGGGGTATTCCACTTTGTTTAATTGCTTTGTTTCTCCTTTCTTGATTTTTCTCCGAAAGCTTTTCTAACTTGTTTTGGTTTTGGGTTTCTGCAGCTTCTCAAGTAGCGATGGACAAAATCAAGCCTCCCAAGAACTTTACTCTGTCTTGGGAGAGCATGAAGGCCGCCCTGGACGCTTTCTGAGCTGGGCGGTCCACGTCTGAAGCTACTAAGGAGGTGGCCTAGGTCATTTCCTCCAGGTCGGCGAGCCGATCTGTTCCCCTAATTCCAGCTCCTTCTCGAGCTTCTAAACCGAGCTCCCGGGGTGTTAGGGCCTCCAAGCCTTCCAGCCGCAGCAGGTCTAGCTCCCTTTCTCGATCTTCTCAGGCCTCTGGGTCCCAACAGGCCTCTATTGTGAAGATGGAAGTTGCGCCAAAGGTGACTGACAGGCCAGTTGAGGACCCCGGGCTTGTGAGGGCGGATGCTGCTCCGTCTTTTGGGGATGCCTTTGAGGAGAGGTTCGAGGTTTCTCCAGCTGAAGGGAGGGCTCCAGAGGGTGAGATTGAGGTCGTCCCGGCAGGTGAAGGAGTCCAGGGAGCTGTCGTCGAGGTTGCCCCTGTTGCTAAGGGCATTCTTAAGGAAGGAGCTATGTCCAGGTTAGTTGATGACGTTCCTCCTCGGAAGAAGACCTCAGCCGCCAGTGAGGGTGCTGCTAAGGGGGCCGCGGGAAAGCGCCCTCTTCCCTCCGATGTTCCTACCTCGGCTCCTGCCCCTAAGAAGTCTCGGGCTTCTAAACAATTAGCCCCAGCTCTGCCTTCCCTCGAGAAAGAGAAAACTCACGTGGTGCCCCGCTCTCTGCCCCCGACAATGAGATTTTGAATGCAGAAGACATTACCCATCAATCTCCGGCGAGTGCGGTTGCGGAGGTATTATGGGAGCGAATGTTTGGTGGAGTAAGGAGGCTTCATACCCTCGCTTGCTTGCACTTACTGGCCTTTTGGCTAGCTCCACTCGAGAGCAAGCTGCGTTCTGGTCTTGGACTCGAGAGGAGCTCGGAGATACAATCAGGGAAATGCTCCTCATGGTAAGTTGTACTTTTTGCTTTTGGTTCTTCTTTTGATTTTCGTTGTCTGTTCTCTCTTTTCACTAGGTGATGGGCCTCTTTTTGGAGGTGGACGCCTGTGATCAGTCTCTCCGGGACACGATGGATTGCCGGATTGAGGAGGCGCGCCATGAGGAGAATCTTGTTGCGACCAGTGATGCCTGAGGCCATCTTGCCGCGGCCCAAGAGCATCTGAAAAGCTTACAGAGGGAACTATCTTATACCCAAGATGCTCTCAGGAGGGCTGATGAGAGGGCTGCTGCGGTGGAGGTCCGTCGCGATTAAGTTTTGGAGCAACTGTCCTCCCTGGAGAAAGCCCGGCGGGTGAGGGACGAGGCTGTGGGCCAAAGAGCTGAGGTCTGGCATCAGTATGAGGTGCTAAAAACGGATTATGAGGGAGCTCAGGCCTGCTGCGATACCATGATGGCTCAGAGGGATGAAGCCCAGGCTCGGATAGTCGTTCTCGAGCAGGAGCTGAGCAAGCGTGTTGATAATCTTAAAAACCTGACTTTGGCAGTAGAGGCATCAAAGCTTCAAAATCAATATCTCTGCCAAGAATTCGAGGCTTTGAAAAAGAGGTGTTCAGCCCTGCTCGAGGATGCCAAGCTTGCTGAAGATAGAGTCCAATCGGCGTGCGAGGAGCGCCTGCAGGAATATAAGGGGTTTGCTGAGCTGAGAGCAGAGATCGATCAGGCCTGTCGGAGGTATTTATAGGAATATAAGGACTCCTCGGAGTTGAAAACTGAGATCGAGTAGGCCTGCGAGGTGCGACTTGCGGACTTTAAAGCTTCTGATGAGCTCAAACACGAGATATGGAATAGGGGTTTCCGCATGCTTGCATCCGGATTTAATCGGGACCTGAAAGAAGCCAGGAATGCCCCCTCCACCCCACTAGCTCAGCTTCGAGCCCCTGAAGTGGACTCTGATGGTGAGGAGGTGTGCTATGGGGAGGATGACATCCCTCTGCCTAAAGGAGCTTCTCGCACTGCAACTGGACCTCTTGAAAGGGATGCCGAGCTTGAGGGAGATGATGAAAGAGAGAGCAGCGAGTCCAAAGAGAACGATGCCAGGCCTCAGGGAGAGGATGCCGAGTCCCAAGGAGAAGATACTGGACCCCGGGTGTAACGACTCGGAGACCGGACCGCTACCGGCACTAGGATTCAGATCGACTTAAGGTCGCCGGAACCCGTAGCAAGCCTACTGTGCATTCTGTGTACCTGATAAATCCCATACATGATCAAACATTTCCATAAAAATTTTAAACTTTTCATTTACCAAGCTTGACCTGTGCATGCACTATCTCTGTGAACATAAAACTCCATACTAGAGCCCTCATCAAATGCTCTAGATGGGTCAACATTACATATATCAAGCTTGGTTCTCATAATAAAACATCACTAAAACATAATACATACTGATCATGTACAAAAGGGATTAAACATACTCTAGGGCCAAGCACAATACTATCATCAATATACATTACATAACATTACATCATTTTTACAATACATGTCCACTACTGCACTATACTATTACATAGCCTTTACCCTTACTGATACCCTGTCTTATCTCTGGCCCTGCAAACCTGGGGGTTAGGGAGAGGAGTGAGCTACTAGAGCCCAGTGAGTAGAATAATAAAAACATTCAAATATCGTATGCCATCATGAAATGCTTCACATCACAAACAATGCACATCAAGGATGGACTGACCCAAAAATCCCTCTACTCTGTGCCCGGCCCTCGAAGGAGCTCCTCAGGACTTCTGTTACATACATAAACTCTGTGTCCGGCCCTCGGTGGGACTCCTCAAGACTTCTGTTACATGAAATAATAACTAGAGGGCTAAAGGGTCATCCTATTGTCCATCCACACCGACAAGAAATAATGCAATGCGTCATATTCGTGAATACTAATGCAATACAACCTAACATATACATGGCATTCGATGCATGTTTCATGCTAAAACCTTTCATTTATTTAAAAACATAATTCAGTTCTACTCACCTCTAGCAAATGCTGCACTAGCTTTGAACCAGCTAACTCTGTGGGCCTCCTCGGTTCCTCGGGTCCGATCCTACAAGGGTGGACTCAAATGAGGGACCAAACATACTCTATCATAACTCTAAACATCTCCCCAAAAACCCCCTAAAACACCTTAAACATGCATGGAAAAACATGCAAAGGAAGGTTAAACAGGGCACTTTCGGCGGCAGGTTCGGCGGCCGAAAGTCCCTCCAGAGCCGAAACTCAGCCACTTTCGGCGGCACCTTCAACGGTCGAAAGTGGTTCCAGAGCCGAAACTCAACAACCTTCGGGGGCAGGTTCGGCGGCCGAAACTCCACTCCAGAGCCGAAAGTTCAAACTTTCGGGGGCGAGTTTAGGCGGCCAAAACAGCCTCCTCAAGGGGTTCGGCGGCCGAACCATGCTTCGGCAGTCGAACTTAGGTTCTCCAAAAAGGCAGAACCCAGTTCTAACTCATGATTCCAGCCTCCAAAACCTCTCCAAATGCCCATAACAAGCATCCAACCTCTCAAAAACATGCATATACTCTTAGCCATGCAAAAAGGAGTTGAAAAGTAGCCTAAACTCCATCATGGCAACACATATAGCTTGTGATCAACATAAGCCTAAACATCAAAATCCACTCTAAACCATGCAATAAAACTCCCTTAAAAACCTCAACACATACTTAAAACATAAGGGGAGGTGAGGATCCATGCTTACCTCTTGAAGATCGAGAGGATTGATGGTCCAAACTCGGAGATGCGAAGGAAAACAGATCTGAAGTCTCCAAGCCTCAAAACTTTGCTTCTTAGCTCAAAATCTTCAAAACCAAAGTAAAAACTTCTTAAACCTTGCTAAACTTTGATGAAATACATGAAATCAACCAAAGGAGGACAAAACCTCACCTATGCCCGAAAAGAGAGAGAAAACTCACCTCCATTCCGGACAAGGGACTCTTTTATAGGTGGTCGGTCAACCACCTTCGGTGGCCAAAGCTGCTTCCACAGCTCCACCACGTTCGGAAGCCAAACTTGGGGTTCAGTGGCAACGAAAGGAAGCCACCTTCGGCGTCCGAACCTGGCATTTCCCTCCTTGGTCTTTTCTTTTCAAAACTCAAATTTTCTTAATCAAACCAATAAAAACATGTAAAAACATTTTGGAAAACCTTTATTCTACCCTTCTAGAATGCTCCGACATCCTAGAATTCTGGATTCCAACGGAGATTTCGCCGGAAATTAGGGATTCCGATGCCGGGGTCTAGCCGGGTATTACATTCTCCCTCCCTTAAGAACATTCGTCCCCGAATGTTCCTCAAATAACACACTCAAAACAGAACATAACACATAAAGCATAAGGAAACACACAAAACTAACCTTAAAAGAGATGAGGGTATTGCTGGAGCATAGACTCCCGTGTCTCCCAGGTACATTCTTCCATATTGTGGTGGTTCCAAAGGACTTTCACCATCAAAATTTCCTTATTTCGCAACTTTCTGATCTGGATGTCTATGATCCGCACTGGCTACTCTACATAGGTGAGATCTCCTAGGATCTCCACATCAGGCTCACTAAGAACCTTGCCCAGATCTGACACGAACTTTCGTAACATAGAAACATGGAAAACTGGATGGATTCTGTAACGACCCAAAAATCGGACCACTACCGGCTCTAGGATCCAGGTTGACTTAAGGTCGCCGGGACCCGTAGCAAGCCTGCTATACTGTCTGCATACCTGTAAAATCCTATACATGATCAAAGATTTTCTGTAAAACTGAAAACCTCCTGCTGTCTCATACCATGGTTCAACCTGTGCATGCACTAACTCTGTACACAGACTCCCCTTGCCAGAGCACTCATCAAAGCTCTAGCTGAGTCCACACAGTATCTATCAAACTTGGTCATCCATACTCAGCAACTAGCCATATACATAATAGACCATGTATACAAAAAGGGATTTACATTACATATGGGTCAAGCACAATACTAGATACAAACTCTATACAGATCCAGTACATCTCCTTACATCATTACATGTCCACACTATGCTATTACATATCTCATACTCTTTCTCTTCCTGTACCCTGCTAAACGTCCCCTGTACACTGAACCTGCAAAACTAGGTTAGGGGAGAGGGGTGAGCTAGAAAGCCCAGTGAGTAGCTGTACTACCCGGCTAGAGTCCGGCTTCGAAAGTCTACTTTCCGATGGAGTTCCGGTTGCCGAAAGTCTTTAGACGGGGTAGATTTATGTTTTTCTCAAAGGTTTTGGTATGTTTCAGAGTTTTAAAGCTTAAGGAAATGAGTTTTTGAGTGAATTGAACCAAGGCAGAAAAGCCAGGTTCGGCCGCCGAACATGCATGGATTTCGGTTTCACGTGTGGCCGCCGAAGGTGGTCTGGCCAGCCACCTATAAAAGGCCCTCAGTCGGTTGAAAGGATAAGGCACGCCGCTTCCTTTCGATTTCTGAGGTGAGACTCTGTCCTTCTTGAGTATTTTACATGTTTTTATCAACTCTTGCAAAGGTTTGATTGGTTTTTATGTTATTTTGAAGGTTTTAAGCTAAAAACTCAAAGTTGTGAAGTTTGGAGAGTTTGAAGGAGAGGTGCTCCAAAACTCCACGTTAGGATCGTTCATCTTCTTGGTTTCAAGAGGTAAGTGAAGATCCTGAGCTTGTTTTTATGTTTTCTGAAGGTTTTATGAGGTTATGGGAGAGAGTTGCATGAATAGGGTTAGTTTTGAAGTTTTGATGATTTTGTGAGTAAAGCTTGGTTATGTGTTGTGTGTGTTGTGTGTTTGGGGTTTAAGGTAGTTTCTGACCCTTTTGAGCATATACTTGGGTGTATGCAAGTTGAGGAATCGAGGGGTTTGAGATTGGGAGAGTTTTGTGCTTTTGGTGAGTGGCAGAGCACGTTTCTGCCTTGCAGATGAACTCAGGTTCGGCCGCCGAAGGTACATTCGGCCGCTGAACCCATGAGGAGGTGGCTTCGGCTGCCCAAGCTTGCCCCCGAGCTTTTGGACTTTCGGCTCTGGAGGGGAGTTCAGCCGCCGAAGGTGCCGCCGAAGGTGCCGCCGAAGGTTAGAGACTTTCGTCTCTAGAGTGCCTTTCAGCCTCCGAAACTTGCCCCCGAAAGGGTTCGGCTGCCGAAAGTAGAGCTTCGGCCGCCGAAGGTGCATGAGTTTCGTCTCTGGAGAGGACTTTCGGCCGCCGAACCTGCCGTCGAAAGTGTCCTGTCCAACCTTCCTTTGCATGGATGCTTGAATGAGTTTAAGGGGATTTTGGGGAGTTTACTAGAGTTGTTCATAAGCTAGTTTGGTCCCTCATTTGAGTCTATCTATATAGGTACAGACCAGAGGAACCAGAGAGAGCAGCAGTGAGTACTGCTCCAGAGTTGTCAGAGCCTGCAGAGTCAGTCCAGCTAGCCAGAGGTGAGTGGAACTAAACTAAACTTCAATGTTTTTAATTGAGTAATGAAATGCTTTTAGCATAGTTCATGCATCATGAGTATATAATAGGTTGTTTGCATTAGAATTCACGAATATGTTGCATTGCATATTTATTTGTTGATGTGGGTGAATGCTGAATGATCCAATAGTCTCTGAGAGAAGTCCAGGAGCCTTTGACTACGCCCTGGCAGGTATAGAGAAGTCCAGGAGCCTTTGACTACGCCCTGGCAGGTATAGTAAAGTCCAGGAGCCTTTGACTACGCCCTGACAATGGTAAGTACAGAGGTGTTATATACACATATACATATATGACAGGAAGACCAGGTGCTCGATTCTACGCCCTGGCACGGCAGAGTTACCGGGACTATGTGGTGACTGGTTTACCCTTGATGTGGATTGTCTGTGATATGCTGCATTTCATGAGTTCATATGTTAATGACTTGTTTTACTATTCTACTCACTGGGCTATAGAGCTCATCCCACTCCCTTAACCCCAGTGTTGCAGGTTCAGTGTACAGTGTACAGAGGAGATCTACAGAGTACAGAAAGAGTAAAGAGATTTGTAATAGCTTAGAGTGGACATGTAATAGAAAAGAGATGTAATCGTTGTGTAATAGTTAGAAATGTGCTTGACTTAGTGATGTTTGTGTTGTAAAGCTGTTGTTATGTACATGATCTGTATATATATATGTTTTACAGAGTATGTGAAAAACCAGGCTTAACAGGTATGAGATAACCCATCTAGAGCAAGCTCTAGTCAGGGGTACAGAGTACAGAGTACAGAGATAGTGCATGCACAGGTTAAGCCTTGATCCAGAGAAAAGAGTTTTTATTTTCATAGAAAAACTATATGATCATGTATGAGTTTTACAGGTACACAGAGAGAATAGCAGGCTTGCTACGGGTTCTGGCGGCCTTAAGCCGACCTGAATCCTAGCGCCGGTGACGGTCCATTTTGGGGTCGTTACAGATTGGTATCAGAGCCCTAGGTTCACATGATCGGACCTTTAGCGAAAGTGTCGGGCTCATAGAGGTTGGAGGTGGTCAAGCACAATAAGAAATCATGTCCTCTAGGATAGGGTATTGAGTCCTATCTGTTTAATGCCATGAGTTATGCATGTGCTTTAGAGATATGTGATGTTTATGTGCTAAAGTGCTATATTATGTGTTGTTTTCCAGAGTAAAGATGAGAGGAACTCATTGATCAGCTCGATTGACTGGAGTCCCACCAGATAGTGAGAGAACTGCTGCTCGTCCTCCTGCATTGCCGAGGGCAAGGTCTCAGAGATCTAGCAGGGAATGTAAGACCCCGCTCGTTCAGACATCGGAATTCCTACCGTCCGGTGGAATTTCGGGTGTCGGATCCTCTTTGGGGGGTAGAGCAAGGGTAAAGGAAAGGTTTTCTAAAATTTTTTTAAGTGTTTTATGGTTTTAAATAGAAAAGAGTTGAGTTTTTGAAGAGAAAGACCAAGGAGGCGTTTGCCAGGTTCGGCCGCCGAAAGTGAAGTTCGGCCGCCGAACATGTGAAGGCTTCGGGAGTGCCTTTGGCCTCCGAAAGTCTTGTGGGAGCAAGCCAAGGTTCGGCCGCCGAAAGTGAGGTTCGGCCGCCGAACATGCATGAGATTAGGGGGCACGTTAGGCTGCCGAAGGTTGATGACCAGGCCACCTATAAAGAGCCCTCAGATCGGAAATGGGCGAGTTTTCTCCCCATTCTCGAACTCAGGTGAGTTTCTGCCCTCCCTTGGTTGCTTGTGTGTCTTCTCTTCAAAATCCCTCAAGTTTTCATGATTTCTACCCTTGGTTTGAAGTTTTGAAGCTAAAATAGAAGTTTTGGGAGCTTGGAGCTTTTGGAGCTTGGATTCTCCACACCTCCGAGTTAGGGATCGCACCAACCCTCGATCTTCAAGAGGTAAGTGTAGATCTTGGTTTCCCTTGAGTTTTCATGAAGTTTTAAGTAAGTTTTATGAAGGTTTTATGTTGGAATGGGTAGATATGCATGTTAAGGGTTTATGTGGGCTTTATGCCCAATGTATGTTATGTGATGATGTGTTGAGGAGTTTAAGTTAGTTTCTTTGCTCTCTTTGCTTGTGGGAGTGTGTATGCATGCTTGGGAGAGAGTATGTGAGGTTTGGGGTGTTTTGGAAGGTTTTGGAGGCTGGTGTGCAAAGGCTGAGTTCTGATGAACTCAGGTTCGGCCGCCGAAGGTGGTTTCGGCCGCCGAACATGCCTTTGGATGCATAGGTTTGGCCGCCTAACCTTGCCCCCGAAAGTTGAGTTGTGGCTTGAAAGCAGACTTTCGGCCGCCGAAGGTAATGTTCGGCCGCCGAAAGTGCCTGACTTTCGTCTCTGGAGAGAGGGTTCGGCCGCCGAAGGTGCCGCCGAACCTACCCGAGTTTCGTCTCTGGAGGAGACTTTCGGCCGCCGAAGGTGCCGCCGAAAGTGCCTGTCCAGCCTTTTCATGGCTGTTTTCTATGCATGTTTCAGTGATGTTTAGAGGGGTTTTTGGGGAGTTTCTTATGAGTTGTTAGAATGTGTTTAGTACCTCATGTGAGTCCATCTGTGTAGGATTGGACCTGAGGAGGGGTGTCTAGCTTCAGTGCTAGTTGACCCTGAGTTAGCTGAGCAGTGACTCCAGGTGAGTAGAACTAACTTAATCTTTTACTTTAAGAAAATCTAATGCCTAAAGCATACTCATACATCATGTTATGTAATAGGATGTTTGCACTAGTTTACCATGCCCATGCACCATGTTTATATGTTATAGGATGATTGCACTAGTTTCACGAAGGTGACGCATTGCATAATGTGCTATGTATATGATGTGATGGGTGGACCAAGGCGACCTCAATAGCCCGCAAGTCTGTCAATGAGTCTTTGTCAATCGGGCGAGTACATGTAGGAAAGCCCCATGAGAGCTCCTTCGGGGCCAAGTTTTGACAGAGGGAACGTTGGGGTCATGTCTAACCCTGAGGGGAAGGACGTTACGTGAACCCTCTAAAATCACCCGCAAGAGGAAGAGATTTGCTAGCATGAACTCAAGCGGGGGTGAGATGTTTGTTGTGATATAATTGTGATATGACGCATTTCATGAATGCATGAATAAGAAGAATAATTGAATTGAATAAAATGTCTTTATAATAAAATACATAAAAAGGGTGGAACAATAAAAGGCATAATAATATACCTAAAAATGGAGGAACTAAATCAAATGTTTTTCTCTGTTTCTACTCACTGGGCTCTTGTAGCTCACCCCATTCCCTTAACCCCAGTTTTGCAGGGCCAGAGTATGTCAAGCCAGAGTAAGTCAGAAGAACTATGGGATAGAAGAGGTTCAAGCATGGGTTGCCATGTTTGGTTGTAATAGCTTAGCTTGTTTTGTTTATGTTTATGTATAAGAGATGCTTGTATGTATATGTTTATGGATATAGTGAACGTTATGTAAGGAAGTTGCTAAAGAGACGATATGTTATGTAATGCTATAAATGCTATGTATGTTTATTTGCTTGTATAGCTTAGATATGGACATGATGATATATGGACATGATAGATGGACTTGATGTATGGTCCTTATGTATACAAAGAATATGATGAATGGAAAGAGTAAAGAGTAATGTTATAAAGAGATAGAGCCAAGTTAAGAAAAGTATATGCTTGTGGCATAGAATTGTGGTTTGCCTAGAGTGTGGGTAAATCCCTTTTTGTTATGCATGATCTTGAGAAAATGTTTCAAATGTGATGAGTTTTGAATGGCCCGTGAGGGAAGAAAGGGCTCCAATCCCTTGACCCAAAGCGGATATGTTTTAAAGCAAGCTTGATGACCCATCTGGTATGAGGTTCTATGTTTGCATGCATAGGTCAAGCTGAGGTAAGGAAAAACAAGTTTAAAGGCTTTTATGAGACCAAAGCTTAAGTTTTATGAAAAGTTTGATCATGCACGGGATTATACCTAAAGTTTCAGGATGTATAGAGGCTTACTACGGGTCCCGGCGGCCTTAAGCCGATCTGGATCCTAGTGCCGAGCAGTTTGGGGCCGTTACAAGAGGGGTACCGGTTTCCGGGCTGTTACAGGGAAGGTACGTCAAGAGACCCTAGAAGGTCTGTCGACGAGAGCAGAAGGGGAACAGCTAGGGGAGGAAGATCAGAGGAAAGGAGGGAGGCGATGGAGATTGACCAGTCTAGAGATGACAGCATGGGTGTAGGCAGATTTGAGGAAGGTATGAGAGAGTCGCAGGGAGGCACTCAGGCCTTAGATTTTGGCTATCCAGCCTTTCCGCAGGACCCAGAGTATCCAATGGGAGGGATGTCGGAGTACTCTAGTTTTGTCCCATATCCTCCTTATATGCCATATATGCCTTATCCTCCTTATTACCCACCATATCCTATGTATCCACCTTCCCCTACCCATCCAAGTGCAGCACACCCAGAGCTAAATGACCTAGTACCTCCACCACCACAACCAGAACCAGTAGTTCCTGTTGTTGACAGACATCAACCTAGCTCATCTGGAGGTAAAGTGCAAATGACAGAGTACTTGAAATTGGATGCTCCTAAATACAACACGGGAGATGATCCATTTGAATACCTCAGATCAGTTAGGATGATAACCAGTGAATTGGGAGCTGATGATAGTCGGGCCATTGAGATGGCGGGGTTCACATTAAAATGCAAGAAAGCCAGAGAATGGTTCAAGAATTATGTGGAACCCAGGATAAACAGTATGTCCTGGGGAGAGTTCGCCAATGAATTTGCAGGGTGGGCTTTTCCTGATAGCTCCAGAGAGATGAAAGTAATAGAATTCGAACAGTTGCGACAAACAGACGAGATGAGTGTTGATGAATTCACAGATAAGTTCCTGGATTTGCTTCAGTATGTGGGTCAAGCCTATGATACTGATCAGAAGAAGGCAAGGAGATATACTATGAGACTGCATCCCAAGTATACTTCCTTGATTCTTCCAGCAGAGAAGGAGAGTTTCCACACTATAGTGGATGCAGCCAGGAAAATAGAAGCGAGTGCCAATATTCAGAAACAGTCAAAGGCATAGGCTTTGGATTCTAAGGCCCCCAGTTTAGCACCTTCAGGCAGCAAGAGATGGGATAGAGCAAAAGGAACAAAGAGTAAGTTCTGGAGTAAAGTCAAGTCAGGTCTGGGAATAGGTAGTGGCTCAAGCTCTGGCACAGCTCCAGTATGCAGAAGATGTGGAAGACCACATGGAGGAGCTTGTCGGTTGGGATCTACAGCTTATTTTAGATGTGGACAGGAAGGGCATATTGCTCGGGATTGTCCTCAGGTGACTTTTGCACCATCCCAACAGATGAGTTCAGGCAGTGTGGTACAGCCAGTTGTACAGCCAATAGCTCCAGTCATGCCTCAGAGTAGTGGCAGAGGTAGAGGGAGAGAGGCAGCCTCTACGTCAGCAGCAGGTTCCCGAGGTGGAAATCCGGTAGCCCCAGCACGGATTTTCACTGTGACATAGGAGGAGGCTAACACGTCGAACACAGTGGTGTCAGGTAATCTCATCATTGGGTGTTCAGATGTGTATGCTTTGATGGACCCCGGTGCTTCTCATTCCTTTATTGCTTCGAGAGCCATAGAGAGATTGGGTTTGATCAGTTCTGAGTTAGAGTATCCTCTCTGGGTCAGTGGACCCAAGTGTGACCCATCGGTGACAACGTTCGTCTGTCGGTTCAGTCCAGTGTTCATAGAGGGTAGATGCCTTCTAGTTGACCTTGTGGTTCTAGATTTGACAGATTTTGATGTCATTCTAGGGATGGATTGGCTATCTGCATATAGTGCTACTTTGGACTGTAGAGAGAAGATAGTTAGCCTCAGAGACCAGGATGGGTCAGAGTGTGTCTTTAGAGGAGACAGGAGAGGTACACCCAGAGGTTTGATTTCAGCCCTTCAGGCTCGTCGTTTGCTTCGGAGGGGTTGTCAGGGGTTTCTAGCTCATGTGAGAGAGCTAGACAGACAGGTTAGGGAACCAGCTTCACTATCAGTAGTCCGAGAGTTTTCAGATATGTTCCCAGACGATTTACCAGGACTACCACCTGATAGGGAGATAGAGTTTGAAATAGAATTGCTGCCTGATACCAGACCTATCTCTATTCCTCCCTACAGGATGGCGCCAGTAGAGTTAAAAGAATTGAAAGAACAGTTGCAAGACTTGGTGGATAAGGGTTTCATCCGCCCTAGTACCTCACCTTGGGGTGCTCCAGTGCTCTTTGTCAGAAAGAAGGATGGATCCCTCAGACTTTGTATCGACTACAGACAGTTGAACAAGGTCACTACCAAGAATAGGTATCCTCTACCTAGGATTGATGATCTCTTCGACCAGCTAGCTGGAGCAGGTTGTTTCTCGAAAATAGATCTGAGATCTGGGTATCATCAGTTGAGAGTCAGAGAGGCAGATGTGCCAAAGACAGCTTTCAGGACCAGATATGGGCATTATGAGTTCTTGGTGATGCCATTCGGGTTGACTAACGCCCCTGCAGCATTCATGGATCTCATGAACCGAGTGTTCAGCGAGTTTTTGGATCACTTTGTTATTGTTTTCATTGATGATATCTTAGTGTATGCCAGAGATGCAGAGGAGCATGCCCAGCATTTGAGGATAGTTCTGCAGACACTGAGAGAGCATGGTTTGTATGCCAAGTTCTCGAAGTGTGAATTTTGGTTGAGGAGCATTTCCTTCTTGGGACATGTAGTATCAGCAGAGGGTATTGAGGTAGATCCCAAGAAGATAGAGGCTGTAGCTAACTGGCCCAGACCCACTACAGTGACTGAGATTAAAAGCTTTCTGGGACTGGCAGGTTACTTCAAGAGGTTCGTTCAGGACTTCTCAAAGATAGCTGCTCCCATGACCAAACTGACTCAGAAGAACCAGAAGTTTGTCTGGGTAGACCAGTGCGAAGAGAGCTTTGAGGAGCTCAAGAGGAGATTGACAACAGCACCAGTGTTAGCTCTGCCTGTCAGTAATGAGGATTTCACAGTGTTCTGTGATGCGTCTCGAGTGGGATTGGGTTGTGTTTTGATGCAGCAGGATAGGGTGATTGCCTATGCTTCTAGACAGTTGAAGAAGCACGAGTTGAATTACCCCACCCATGACCTAGAGATGGCAGCAGTTATTTTTGCACTCAAAATGTGGCGGCATTACCTCTACGGGGTTAAAGGCGAGATCTTCACCGATCATAAGAGTTTACAGTACATCTTGAGTCAGAGAGAGCTGAATTTGAGGCAGAGAAGATGGGTAGAATTGCTCAGTGATTATGATTGTAAAATCCAGTATCATCCGGGTAAGGCAAATGTTGTGGCAGACGCCCTAAGCCGGAAGTCACTAGGCAGTTTAGCCCATATAGCAGCAGAGCGGAGACCAGTCGTGATGGAGCTTTACAAGCTCATCAAGGAGGGGTTACAGCTAGAGTTGTCTGGTACAGGTGTGTTGGTAGCACAGATGAGAGTGACACCTGTGTTTCTGGAGCAGATAGCTCAGAAACAGCACGAGGACCCAGAGTTGATGAAAATTGCCAGGACTGTTCAGTCAGGCAACAATGCAGAGTTCAGATTTGACAGTAAAGGGATCCTCCGCTATGGGAGTCGCCTTTGTGTACTAGATAGGAGCAGTGTGAAGGAAGACATTGTGAGGGACGCTCATAATGCGAGGTATAGTGTTCACCCAGGAGCCACCAAGATGTACCAGGATTTGAAAAGGGTCTATTGGTGGCCAGCCATGAAGAAAGAAGTGGCGCAGTTCGTGACAGTCTGTGAGGTTTGTCAGAGGGTGAAATTAGAGCATCAGAAACCAGCCGGAATGCTTAACCCACTGCCGATTCCAGAATGGAAATGGGAGAACATAGCTATGGATTTTGTTGTGGGTTTACCAGCAGCGTCCAACAGGATAGACTCCATATGGGTAATTGTGGACAGACTCACGAAATCTGCTCATTTTCTTCCAGTTCGGAGTAACTATTCTGTGGATAAGTTGGCACAGGTCTATCTGGATGAGATAGTGAGATTACATGGAGTTCCAGTGTCTATAGTCTCAGACAGAGGACCTCAGTTTACCTCCAGATTTTGGCGAAGTCTGCAGAGTACGATGGGCACACGATTGGATTTTAGCACTGCTTTCCACCCACAGACTGATGGACAGTCAGAGAGGACCATCCAGACCATAGAGGATATGCTTCGATTGTGTGTGTTAGATTTTGGCGGTTCTTAGAGGCAGCATCTACCTTTGGTGGAGTTTGCCTACAATAACAGCCATCATGCTAGCATAGGGATGGCTCCTTATGAAGCTTTGTATGGGAGGAAGTGCAGATCCCCTGTTTGCTGGGAAGAGATAGGAGAGAAGGCTCTTGCAGGGCCAGAGTTAGTAGAGATTACCAGTCGCGTGGTGCCTATGATCAGAGAGAGAATCAGAACAGCGCAGAGCAGATAGAAAAGTTATGCAGACGTTCGCAAAAAACAGTTAGAGTTCCAGGAGGGTAATTGGGTATTGCTGAAAGTGTCTCCAATAAAGGGAGTGGTTCGTTTTGGGAAGAAGGGTAAATTAGCTCCACGGTACATTGGACCCTTTGAGGTTTTGCAGAGGATCGGAAATGTGTCGTATAAGCTGGCTTTACCTGCTTCTATGGAGGGAATTCACCCGGTATTTCATGTTTCTATGCTACGGCAATTTGTGTTAGATCCGAATCAGGTTCTGAGTGAGCCTGAGGTGGAGATTCTTACAGATCTCACCTATATAGAGCAGCCAGTGCGGATTCTGGACACACAGATCAGATAGCTAAGGAACAAAGAGATCCCAATGGTGAAAGTTTTGTGGAACCACCATAATCTAGAAGAATGCACCTGGGAGAAGCGGGAGTCTATGCTCCAGCAGTACCCATATTTATTTTGAGGTTCGTTTCCTCCTTTTTATGTGTTTAGTTGTTTGTTTTCGAAACATTCGAGGACGAATGTTCTTAAAGGGGGGAGAATGTAATACCCGGCTAGAGTCCGGCTTCGGAAGTGTACTTTTCGATGAAGTTCCGGTTGTCGAAAGTCTTTAGACGGGGTAGATTTATGTTTTTCTCAAAGGTTTTGGTATGTTTCAGAGTTTTAAAGCTTAAGGAAATGAGTTTTTGAGTGAATTGAACCAAGGCAGAAAAGCCAGGTTCGGCCGCCGAAGTTGAGGTTCGGCCGCCGAACATGCATGGCTTTCGGTTTCACGTGTGGCCGCCGAAGATGGTCTGGCCAGCCACCTATAAAAGGCCCTCAGTCGGTTGAAAGGATAAGGCACGCCGCTTCCTTTCAATTTCTGAGGTGAGACTCTGTCCTTCTTGAGTATTTTACATGTTTTTATCAACTCTTGCAAAGGTTTGATTGGTTTTTATGTTATTTTGAAGGTTTTAAGCTAAAAACTCAAAGTTGTGAAGTTTGGAGAGTTTGAAGGAGAGGTGCTCCAAAACTCCACGTTAGGATCGTTCATCTTCTTGGTTTCAAGAGGTAAGTGAAGATCCTGAGCTTGTTTTTATATTTTTTGAAGGTTTTATGAGGTTATGGGAGAGAGTTGCATGAATAGGGTTAGTTTTGAAGTTTTGATGATTTTGTGAGTAAAGCTTGGTTATGTGTTGTGTGTGTTGTGTGTTTGGGGTTTAAGGTAGTTTCTGACCCTTTTGAGCATATACTTGGGTGTATGCAAGTTGAGGAATCGAGGGGTTTGAGATTGGGAGAGTTTTGTGCTTTTGGTGAGTGGCAGAGCACGTTTCTGCCTTGCAGATGAACTCAGGTTCGGCCGCCGAAGGTACATTCGGCCGCTGAACCCATGAGGAGGTGGCTTCGGCTGCCCAAGCTTGCCCCCGAGCTTTTGGACTTTCCGCTCTGGAGGGGAGTTCGGCCGTCGAAGGTGCCGCCGAAGGTTAGAGACTTTCGTCTCTGGAGTGCCTTTCAGCCTCCGAAACTTGCCCCCGAAAGGGTTCGGCTGCCGAAAGTAGAGCTTCGGCCGCCGAAGGTACATGAGTTTCGTCTCTGGAGAGGACTTTCGGCCGCCGAACCTGCCGTCGAAAGTGTCCTGTCCAACCTTCCTTTGCATGCTTTGCATGGATGCTTGAATGAGTTTAAGGGGATTTTGGGGAGTTTACTAGAGTTGTTCATAAGCTAGTTTGGTCCCTCATTTGAGTCTATCTGTATAGGTACAGACCAGAGGAACCAGAGAGAGCAGCAGTGAGTACTGCTCCAGAGTTGTCAGAGCCTGCAGAGTCAGTCCAGCTAGCCAGAGGTGAGTGGAACTAAACTAAACTTCAATGTTTTTAATTGAGTAATGAAATGCTTTTAGCATAGTTCATGCATCATGAGTATATAGTAGGTTGTTTGCATTAGAATTTACGAATATGTTGCATTGCATATTTATTTGTTGATGTGGGTGAATGCTGAATGATCCAATAGTCTCTGAGAGAAGTCCAGGAGCCTTTGACTACGCCCTGGCAGGTATAGTAAAGTCCAGGAGCCTTTGACTACGCCCTGGCAATGGTAAGTACAGAGGTGTTATATACACATATACATATATGACAGGAAGACCAGGTGCTCGATTCTACGCTCTGGCACGGCAGAGTTACCGGGACTATGTGGTGACAGGTTTACCCTTGATGTGGATTGTCTGTGATATGCTGCATTTCATGAGTTCATATGTTAATGACTTGTTTTACTATTCTACTCACTAGGCTATAGAGCTCATCCCACTCCCTTAACCCCAGTGTTGCAGGTTCAGTGTACAGTGTACAGAGGAGATCCACAGAGTACAGAAAGAGTAAAGAGATTTGTAATAGCTTAGAGTGGACATGTAATAGAAAAGAGATGTGATCGTTGTGTAATAGTTAGAAATGTGCTTGACTTAGTGATGTTTGTGTTGTAAAGCTGTTGTTATGTACATGATCTGTATATATATATGTTTTACAAAGTATGTGAAAAACCAGGCTTAACAGGTATGAGATAACCCATCTAGAGCAAGCTCTAGTCAGGGGTACAGAGTACAGAGTACAGAGATAGTGCATGCACAGGTTAAGCCTTGATCTAGAGAAAAGAGTTTTTATTTTTACAGAAAAACTATATGATCATGTATGAGTTTTACAGATACACAGAGAGAATAGCAGGCTTGCTACGGATTCTGGCGGCCTTAAGCCGACCTGAATCCTATCGCCGGTGACGGTCCATTTTGGAGTCGTTACAGTAGCAATACTAAAAACAGTTCATTAATTACATGCTCGCATGAAATGCGTCACAGCACAAATAGTTCACAGCACGAATAGACATGACCACCAAAACTCTCTCCAGTATCAGTATGCCTGGCCCGGCCAGGTCTTACAACATCAGTATGCCTGGCCTAGCCAGGTCTTACAACAGCAGTATGCCTGGCCCAGCCAGGTCTTACAACATGTCTAAGGCTATTGGGGTCGCCTTGGTCCATCCACATCCTCAACATATTATGCAATGCGTCATATTCGTGATACTAGTGCAATCAACCTATTACATATCATCATGATGCATGAACATGCTTTAGGCATATGATTTCGTGCAACAAAAGATTAAGTTTAGTTCTACTCACCTCTGGCTGACTCTGGTCTAACTCGGTTAACTCTGGTGCAGTGCTCACTGCTGCTCTCTTCGGTTCCTCTGGTCCGTTCCTACACAGGTGGACTCAAATGAGGGACCAAACTAGCTCAAGAACAACTCTATAAAACTCCCTAAAACCCCCTTAAAATATCCTAAAACAATCACATAAAACATGCAAAAGAAGGCTGGACAAGGCACTTTCGGCGGCAGGTTTGGCGGCCGAAAGTCCCTTCCAGAGATGAAACTCAAGCACTTTCGACGGCACTTCGGCTGCCGAAAGTCCTCTCCAGAGACGAAAGTCCCTAACCTTCGGCGGCCGAAACTCTCCTCCAGAGCCGAAAGTCCAAACTTTCGGGGGCAAGCTTGGGCAAGCTTAGGCAGCCGAAACCACCTCCTTAGCATGTTCGGCGGCCGAAACTGGATTTGCCAGTTAGGCAGAACCCTGCTCTGCTTCATGCACAACTTACCCAACTTCACTCAAACATGCAAACCACAATTCCACAATCTGCATATACTCAAGTATAGGCACAAAGGGGTCCAAAACTAACTTAAAACCCCAACAAACAACCCACATAACCACATAAACATGCTTTGACCACAAATCAACCAAAAACTCAACTTAACCTAATCATGCATCTCTACCCATAAAACTCCATAAAACTTGCATAAAACATGAAAAGAAGTTCAGGATCTTCACTTACCTCTTACAAACAAGAAGATAAACGATCCCAACGTGGAGATATGGAGAAACTCTCCCTCAAAGTCTCCAACTTCAAAACTTTTGGTTAATTTGCTCAAAAGCTTCAAAACAACATAAACCTCATCAAAACTTTGCAAGATTTGAAGAAAACATGAAAATCACCCAAGGAAGATCATGGTCTCACCTCTGTCTGTGAATGGAAAGAAAATCTTATCCATTCACCGACCTAGGGCCTTTTATAGGTGGCTGGCCAGACCACCTTCGGCGGCCAATCGTGAAACCAAAACTCATGCATGTTCGGCGGCCGAACTTTCACCTTCGGCGGCCGAACTTTCACCTTCGGCGGTCGAACTTTCACCTTCAGCGGCCGAACCTTGCATTTCTTCCTTGGCTCTTTTCTTTCAAAAACTCATTTCCTTTTTGGACTTAAAACATGAAAACATACTAAAATCCTTTACAAAAACATAAAGCGTACCCTTCTAGCGGATTCCGACATCTGAGATTCCACCGGAAAGTAGAATTCCGATGCCGGACTCTAGCCGGGTATTACATTCTCCCCCCCTTAAGAACATTCGTCCCCGAATGTTCCACAAACAATGAAACACATAAAAAGGAGGAAACTCACCTTAAAACAGATATGGATATTGCTGGAGCATAGACTCCCGTGTCTCCCAAGTGCACTCTTCTAGATTGTGGTGGTTCCAAAGGACTTTCACCATTGGAATTTCCTTGTTTCTCAGCTTTCTGATCTGAGTGTCCAGGATCCGCACTGGCTGCTCTACATAGGTGAGATCGCCAAGGATCTCCACCTCAGGCTCACTAAGAACCTTACTCGGATCTGACACGAACTTTCGGAGCATAGAAACATGGAAAACCGGGTGAATTCTCTCCATAGAAGCAGGTAAATCCAGCTTGTACGACACATTCCCGATCTTCTGCAAGATCTCAAAGGGTCCAATGTATCGTGGGGCTAGCTTACCCTTTTTCCCAAACCGAACCACTCCCTTCATTAGAGACACCTTCAGCAATACTATATCACCTTCCTGAAACTCTATCTGCTTCCTGCGGATATCTGCATAGCTTTTCTGTCTGCTCTGAGCAGTCCTGATTCTCTCTCTGATCATGGGCACCACTCTGCTGGTGATCTCAACTAACTCCGGTCCTGCAAGAGCCGCCTCTCCTACTTCTTCCCAACAAACATGTGATCTGCACTTCCTTCCATACAAAACTTCATAAGAGGCCATCCCTATGCTAGCATGATGGCTGTTGTTATAGGCAAACTCCACCAAAGGTAGATGCTGCCTCCAAGAACCGCCAAAGTCTAACACACACATTCTGAGCATATCTTCTATGGTCTGGATGGTCCTTTCTGACTGTCCATTAGTCTGGGGATGGAAAGCAGTGCTGAAATCCAACCTTGTGCCCATCGCACTCTGCAGACTCCGCCAAAATCTGGAGGTGAACTGACGTCCTCTGTCTGACACTATAGACACTAGGACTCCATGCAACCTTACTATCTCCTCCAAATAAACCTGTGCTAACTTGTCCACAGAGTAGTTACTCCTAACAGGGATGAAATGAGCAGATTTCGTCAGTCTGTCCACAATCACCCATATGGAGTCTATCCTGTTGGACGCTGCCGGTAAGCCCACTAAAAAATCCATAGCTATGTTCTCCCATTTCCATTCTGGAATCGGCAGTGGGTTAAGCATTCCAGCCGGCTTCTGATGTTCCAGTTTTACCCTCTGGCAAACTTCACAGGCGGACACAAACTGTGCCACTTCTTTCTTCATAGCTGGCCACCAATACACTCGTTTCAGATCCTGATACATCTTGGTGGCTCCAGGGTGAACACTGTACCTTGCATTATGAGCTTCTCTCATAATGTCTTCTTTCAAACTCATGTCATCTGGTACACATAGTCGATTCCCATAGCGGAGGATCCCTTGGCTATCAAATCTGAACTCTGCACTGTTGCCTGACTGAACAGTCCTGGCAATTTTCACTAACTCAGGGTCCTCATGCTGTTTCTAAGCCACCTGCTCCAGAAACACTGGTGTCACTCTCATTTGTGCTATCAATGCACCCGTACCAGACAACTCTAGTTGTAGCCCTTCGTCAATAAGCTTATAAAACTCCATCACCACTGGTCTTCTCTCTGCTGCTATGTGGGACAAACTACCAAGTGATTTCCGGCTTAGGGCGTCTGCCACAACATTCGCCTTACCCGGATGATACTGGATCTTGCAATCATAATCACTGAGCAGTTCTACCCACCTTCTCTGCCTCAAATTCAGTTCTTTCTGACTCAAGATGTACTGTAAACTTTTGTGATCTGTGAAGATCTCACATTTAACCCTATAAAGGTAATGCCTCCACATCTTGAGTGCAAAAATAACTGCTGCCATTTCTAGGTCATGGGTGGGGTAATTCAACTCGTGCTTCTTCAGCTGTCTCGAAGCATAAGCAATCACCCTGTCATTCTGCATCAGAACACAACCCAATCCCACTCTGGACGCATCACAGAACACTGTGAAGTCCTCATTACTGACAGGCAGAGCTAACACCGGTGCTGATGTTAATCTTTTCTTTAGCTCCTCAAAGCTTTCTTCACATTGGTCCGACCACACGAACCTCTGATTCTTCTGAGTCAGTTTGGTCATAGAAGCAGCTATCCTTGAGAAGTTCTGAATGAACCTCCTGTAGTAACCTGCCAAACCCAGAAAGCTTTTAATCTCTGTTACTGAGGTGGGTCTAGGCCAGTTAGCCACAGCTTCTATCTTCTTGGGGTCTACCTCAATACCTTCGGCTGATACAACATGCCCCAAGAAGGAAATGCTCCTCAACCAAAACTTACTCTTAGAGAACTTGGCATATAACCTATGCTCTCTCAGAGTCTGCAGAACGGTCCGCAGATGCTGGGCATGCTCCTCTGCATCTCTGGAGTACACTAAGATATCATCAATGAAGACAATCACAAAGTGATCCAGATACTCGCTGAAAACTCTGTTCATGAGATCCATGAATGCTGCGGGGGCATTAGTCAACCCGAACGGCATTACTAAGAACTCATAATGCCCATATCTGGTCCTGAAAGCTGTCTTTGGCACATCTGCTTCTCTGACTCTCAACTGATGATACCCGGACCTCAGATCTATTTTAGAGAAACAACCTGCTCTAGCTAGCTGGTCAAATAGATCATCGATCCTAGGCAGGGGATACTTATTCTTGGTAGTGACCTTGTTCAACTGCCTGTAGTCGATACAAAGTCTGAGGGATCTATCCTTCTTTTTGACAAAAAGCACTGGAGCACCCCAAGGTGAGGTACTAGGGCAGATGAAACCCTTGTCTACCAAGTCCTGCAGCTGCTCTTTCAACTCTTTTAACTCTGCTGGCGCCATCCTCTAGGAAGGAATAGAGATAGGTCTGGTACCAGGCAGCAATTCTATTGCAAACTCTATCTCCCTATCAGGTGGTAGTCTTGGAAGCTCATCTGGGAAGACGTCTAGAAATTCTCGGACTATTGGAACTGAGGCTGGTTCCTTAACCTATTTATCTAGCTCTCTCACATGAGCGAGAAACCCCTGACAACCCCTCCGAAGCAAACGACGAGCCTGAAGGGCTGAGATCAAACCTCTAGGTGTCCCCCTCCTGTCTCCTCGGAAGACACACTCGGACCCATCCTGGTGTCTGAGACTGACTACCTTGTCTCTGCAGTCCAAGGTAGCTCCATATGTAGATAGCCAATCCATCCCTAGAATGACATCAAAATCCATCAAATCTAGAACCACTAGGTCAGCTGGAAGGCATCTACCCTCTATGAACACTGGACTAAAGCGACAGACTGACACTACCACTGATGGGTCACATTTGGGTCCACTGACCCAGAGAGGACACTCTAACTCAGAAATGAGTAGACCCAATCTCTCCACGGCTCGCGAAGCAATAAAAGAGTGAGAAGCACCGGGGTCCATCAAAGCATACACATCAGAACACCCAATTACAAGATTACCTGATACTACTGTGTTCGACGTGTTTGCCTCCTCTTGAGTCATAGTGAAGATCCGTGCTGGGGCTACCGGACCTTCACCTCGGGAACCTGCTGCTGAAGAAGAGGCTGACCCTCTCCCTCTGCCTCTGCCATTGCTCTGAGGCATGGCTGGAGCTGCTGGCTGTGCCACACTGCCTGAGCTCATCTGCTGGGATGGTGCTATAAAGGTCAACTGAGGACATTCCCGAGTAAAATGTCCCTCCTGTCCACACTTAAAGCAGGCTGTAGATCCCATACGACAAACTCCTTTGTGCGGCCTTCCACATCTCATGCACACTGTACTGCCTGTGCCAGAGCTTGAGCCACTACCCATTCCCAGACTAGACTTGATCTTATTCCAGAACTTGCCCTTCCTACCTTTAAACTTTTCTCCCTTCTTGCTGCCAGAAGTTGCTGCACTAGGGGTCTTAGAACCCGAAGACTGTGCCACTTGCTGTTTGACTGTTCCCTGAATAATGGCACTCGCCTCCATTTTCCTGGCGGCATCCACTATAGAGTGGAAACTCTCTTTCTCTGCTGGAAGAATCAAGGAGGAATACCTGGGATGCAGTCTCATGGTATATCTCCTTGCCTTCTTCTGGTCCGTGTCATAAGCCTGTCCCACATACTGTAACAGATCCAGGAACTTGTCTGTGTATTCATCTACACTCATCTCTTCAGTCTGCCTCAGCTGCTCAAATTCGATCACTTTCAGTTCCCTAGAACTGTCAGGAAAAGCCCACCCTGCAAACTCATTGGCGAACTCTCCCCATGACATGCTGTCCAACCTGGGGTCCACATAATTCTTGAACCATTCTCGTGCCTTCTTACATTTGAGTGTGAATCCTGCCATCTCAATGGCTCTGCTATCATCAGCTCCTAACTCATCGGTTATCATCTTAACCGTTCTGAGGTACTCAAATGGATCATCTCTCGTGTTGAACTTGGGAGCATCCAACTTCAGGTACTCTGTCATTTTCACTTTGCTTCCCTCAGCTGAGCTAGGTTGAGGTACTTGGACAACAGGGACTACTGGTTCTGGTTCTGGTGGAGCAGAAGGTGCTGAACTTGACTCTGGGTATGCTGTACTGGGATGGAAAGGTGTGGATGGATACATGGGATATGGTGGGTAAAAAGGAGGATAAGGCATATAAGGCATGTAGGTAGGATATGGGGTAAAGCTAGAGTACTCCGACTCACCTTCTTTCCTTGTTCAAAGATGTGCACACACTGCAGCAGTCATATCTTCCTATTTAGGCAGCAAGATCTCAAAGAGATGCTCTTCCTCTTCTGCGTTCAACATTCAAATAGGTTGGTGACCTTTCCAAGCAAGATCTAAAGTGCAAAAAGCCTGAATAAAGTACTTCAAGGTAAGGGCAAGTCAGTCCAAAAGCTAGGAAAAAGTCTTAACAAATTAATGTGCATGTCTCTCTTGAGGAAAACAAATCCTAGCCATGGTAAGCAAAGGGAAACAAGGAAAAGAGGTGGGTAATCTTCATGCATATATTCTTCACTGCAATGCTTCAAAATAGGTGTCTTGAGTAAGAGCTTAAGTGGAAATAAGGATCTAGAGTAAGAAAGCTTATTTGACTATGTTTGTTTGCTTGAGGACAAGCAAAAAGCTAAGTGTGGGGGTATTTGATAGAACATATTTTAGTCCTTTTTATCTTGATATTAATGATGATTATTTACATGATTTCTGCTTAATTTAGTGTTCTTGGCATTGTTTTGCAGAAAATGGTGCAAAAGGATATTCTGGAGAAAATACCCCTAAAACTGCCTTATTTGGAGCAAAAGAGAGCAAGCCTACCAAGTTGAAATCAAGTCAAGCTAAATATGGAAAGTTCTAAATAAGGAAAGTGGTAAAGAAGGAAAGAACATTCAGCCAAAGCAATTTGAAATTCGAATTTCAAATCAGCAAGTTGCCTTTTCCTTATTCTAGAAGCCACATCTCAAGCTGCCATAATTGAAGAGCCAAAGAAGGAAAGTATTTTGAAATTCAAATCTCCAAGATTCATATTCAGATATTGGATTTCAAGATCCCCCTTGTTAAGGAAAGAAAATCCAAAGATCACATGTTTCCTACTTAGTGCCATGCACATTCAAAATTCAAAAGGAGGCTCCACCTTCTTCTTTAGTGAATGGGCAACCTCCAAAAAACGTGGGCAGCCTCTTGGACACACCTTGGGCAGTATCTTGAACACCTTGGACAGTAATTAAAAGACCAAAGAGCCCCCCACTTGCAATTCAAGACATGCTCCACGTTTTTCCCTTCACACATGCATATAGAAGGCACATGTTGGACCAAGGGCACTTTGGGCAGCCTCTAAAAGACTCATGGACTGCCATGAAACCCTAGGCAGCCTCCCAAGACATATTTAAAGCCTTCAAGAAGCCTAGAAGAGGGGGAATTCATCCTCCCAAATTCGGCCAAGCAAGGGCAGCCCCTTCTCCACCTTAGTTCTTCATCTTCTTGCTTTCTTTTCATCTATTTTCTGTTTTGGTTCAGCCATGAGTGGCTGAAACCCTTTTTCTAGTTGAGGATTGGTTGAAACTAAGGTTGTTTAATGGGTTGTGAGATCTGAACAGAAACTTTTGTCTTTGATTTTATTCAATATTCATGCAATTGATGCTTAATTCTAAGATTGCTTTGTTGTTTTGATCAAATTGGCCACTTGATTCTTGATTGCAAAGTTAATTGATTGTTGGATTAGGATATTTGTTAGTCCGTAATTGCTCGAAATATTCTGTCCATAGAACACTTGGTGTAAAAATCCAAGGAATTGCATGATCTAACATCATCTCATACGTTTGAGTAGCTAGGGTTTGGATCTTTCTTGTTCTTCATGCAATTGGCAATTGTTTTGATGCCTAAGGCCCAAGGACGTTCCTTGGCAATTTGTTGATTAGTAATTGGTTAGAGGACGTTCCCTAATCAGTTTGTTCATAAGGAAAGACATGGTGGTGAGAAGCGTCTTCCACCCCCATAACCAACCTATTGAATCAATCAAGATAACCATGTTTCAATGATCAACCCAAACAACCAAAGTGGATCCATATCTTCAACTAGACTTTTCTCATATTGATTTTTTGTTTTATTTTGATTATTTGCTGTTTTAATTGCTTTCAATAGTTGTTTATCAAATCATCTCAAAACCCCCTTTTTTTACTTTCCTTGCATTTTACTTTTGTTTTATTTGCAATTACTTGCTTTCTATTGTGTTTCCAATTAGTTTTCTTGGTCTTGATTGAGATAAATAAATAGGTAATCGATTCTCTATGGATTCGATCCTTCACCACTATCTGCAGTTGTAAATTGTAGGTAACCAAGAAGGTTATTTTTGACCGGCTTCGACAACCGCTCCTGTCAAAAATTGGCGCCGTTGCCGGGGATATGGATCCACTTCGGTTGTTTGGGATGATCATTGAAACATGGTTATCTTGATTAATTCAATAGGTTGGTTATGGGGGTGGAAGACGCTTCTCACTACCATGTCTTTCCTTATGAACAAACTGATTAGGGAACGTCCTCTATTCAATTACTAATCAAAAAATTGCCAAGGAACGTCCTTGGGCCATAGGCATCAAAACAATTGCCAATTGCATGAAGAACAAGAAAGATCCAAACCCTAGCTACTCAAACGCATGAGATGTTGCTAGATCATACAATTCCTTAGTTTTTACACCAAGTGTTCTTAGATCAGAATATTTCCAGCAATTACGGACTAACAAATATCCTAATCAACAATCAATTAACTTTGCAATTAAGAATCAAGTGGCCAATTTGATCAAAACAACAAAGCAATCTTAGAATCAAAGCACAATTGCATGAATATTGAATAAAATCAAAGACAAAACTTTCTGTTCAGATCTCACAACCCTTTAAACAACCTTAGTTTCAACCAAACTTCAACTAGAAAGAGGGTTTCAGCCACTCATGGCTGAACCAAAACAGAAAATTAAAGAAAAGAAGAAGAAAAACCAAAATTGAGGGGAGAAGCCCCTTGGAGAGCCTTGGGCGAATTCTTGGAGAAGTGGTGGAACCAAATCTGTCTTCTTGTCTTCTTGAAGCCTTTAAATAGATCTTGAGAGGCTCCTTAGGGTTTGGTGGCAGTCCATGAGTCTTTTAGAGGCTTTCCAAAGTGCCCTTGGTCCCATATGTGCCTTCCTTGTGCATGTGTGAAGGCAAAAACGAGTTGCATGTGATGGGAGGCAAGTGGGGGTTCTTTGGTCTTTTCAATTGCTGCCCAAGGTCTCCAAGATGTTGCCTAAAGAGTTAAGAGGCTGTCCATGCACTAATAAGGAAGGTGGAGTCTCCTTTTGAATTTTGAATGTGCATGACACTAAGTAGGAAGCATGTGATCTTTGGATTTTCTTTCCTTAATAAGGGGGATCTTGAAATTCAATAATTGAATGTGAATATTGAAGATTTGGATCTCAAGATATTTCCCTTATTTGGCTCCTCAAATATGGCAACTTGGGATATGGCTTCTTGATTAAAGGTGTTTTTCGGCTGCCTAAAATGAGTTTCGGAGGTTGGACTTTCGGCTCTGGACGCAAGGTTCGGCGGCCGAAGGTGCCCCCGAAAGTGGTGGAGTTTCGCCTCTGGACTTGACTTTAGGCCGCCGAAAGTGCCCCCGAAAGTGGGTGACTTTCGGCTTCCGAAAGTGCTTCCGAAAGTGCTTCCGAAGGTGGGTGAGTTTTGGCTTCCGAAAGTGCTTCCGAAAGTGCTTCCGAAAGTGCTTCCGAAAGTGGCTGTTTTTTTTGGCATTCTTTGGCACTTTTAAGAGCATTTTCTTCAAATTGTTTCTTCACACCAAATATTTGCAAAACATGATTAAAACTACAAAATTAGGTAGAATAGGTGCAAATAAACATCAATAAGATCATGAAAATATGGACTAAAATATGCTCTATCAAATATGCATATCTCTTAATTTTTACTTTTCAGTTTATTTTTGCTTTGATTCTTAGTATGCTTGCATTAGGTAAAAAATTTTCATTTTTGTTATTTTTATGCTTTCAATAAAACACACACAACCACAACCTTCTTCTTCCTTTTTGTTTTGCTCTACTCAAACTGATGAACTATATTGGATGAGTCTTTCTTTCCATGACCCCATTCATGTGATGACTCTTTAAACTTATGTTGAATCAATTGCAGTGAGTTGTATTCATGTTTGAGAATTGCCTTTTGAATTGAATCTTTGAGTTTGCCATGGTGAAAAATATATTGATGACCCTCAATTGATTGAGAATAAATTGAAATTGTGTGAATGAACTTAATGTGACTTGATTTAGCAATTGGTGTTGATTTGCCCAAATCATTGAGAGAAAGAAAATTCAGCAAAAGCAAAGACCTCAAAAGCACAAATTGAAAATTGTTCCAATGGTTAAAAGACTATGAACAAGGCTAGTAGCCACTTGGATAGGTGACCAACTGAAAAATATAAACCTTCAAATCAAAAATAGGTTGGTGACCTTTCCAAGCAAGATTTAAAGTGCAAAAGCCTGAATAAAGTACTTCAAGGTAAGGGCAAGTCAATCCAAAGGCTAGAAAAAGTCTTAACAAATTAATGTGCATGTCTCTCTTGAGGAAAACAAATCCTATGTAATACCCGGCTAGACTCCGGTATCGGAATTCCTACCGTCCGGTGGAATCTCGGATGTCGGAGACCTCTAGAAGGGTAAAAACATGTTTTCATGAAATGTTTTAATGTTTTTGATGATTTTAGGTAAAGAGGAAATGAGTTTTTGAATAAAAACAACCTTGAAGCAAAACTCAGGTTCGGCCGCCGAAACTCAAAGTTCGGCCGCCGAACATGCAGGCGTTTCGGGTGTGCCTTAGGCCCCCGAAGGCATAAGTGAGGGAAGTCCAGGTTCGGCCGCCGAACATGGCATGCATGCGGAGGCACGTTCGGCCCCCGAATGTGGCCTGGCCAGCCACTATAAAAGGGTCCCTTAGCCGAAAACGGGTGAGCTTTTTCCCCATTTTCGGCCAAGGTGAGCTCTCCGCCATCCCTCACCAATCTTTGATGTTTTTCCTCTAGATCTTTCAAGATTTTCATCTGTTTTAACTTTGTTTTGAAGATTTGAGCTTTTGAGCAAAGTTTTGGAGCTTGGAGGTTCAAGAACCCACTCTCTCCCACCTCCGAGTTTTAGGTCGTCTCTCTCTCGATCTTCAAGAGGTAAGAGCCGATCTTAAGCTCATTGCATGTTTAAAGTTAGTTTTATGAAGATCTTTGGGGTAGAATGCATGTTTAGCTTATAGTTAGGTTTTTGAGTTTATGTTATGTTTTGAGCAATGTATGTTGGATTTGTGTTGCTTGATGTGTTGTAGTTGGGGTTTAAGGTAGTTTGAGACCCCTAGGAGCTTGTATGCATGTTTTGGTTGAGCTAAATGCATAATGGCATGAGTTTGAGGCATTTGTGCATGTTTGAACCAAGTTTCTGCCCTTCGGGAGAAACCAGGTTCGGCAGCCGAAAGGACTTTCGGCCGCCGAACCCTCTTGTGGAGGCAGCCTTCGGCTGTCGAAGCTTGCCCTCGAAAGGAGACTTTCGTCTCTGTCTGGGAGTTTCAGCTGCCAAAGGTGCCACTGAACATGCATGAGTTTCGCCTCTGTCTGGGAGTTTCGGCCGCCGAAGGTGCCGCCGAACCTGCCTGACTTTCGGCTCTGGAGGGACTTTCGGCCGCCGAACCTGCCGCCGAAAGTGCCCTGTCCAGCCTTCTTTTACATGTTTTGCATGATTGTTTCATGATGTTTCAAGGGGTTTTTGGGGAGTAGTTTAGAGTTATGTTCATGTTTGGTTGGTCCCTCATTTGAGTCCACCTGTGTAGGTTCGGACCCGAGGAACCGAGGACCCCAGCAGTGAGTTCAGCTGCTTCTGAGTCAGTAGAGCTTCAGCTAGAGGTGAGTAGAATAACTCTTATGCTTTTAAATAATAAACCCGTTTTAGCATGATTCACGCATCATGAATGCCATGAGATATTTTAGGTTGTTTGCATTAGAAATCACGAATATGTTGCATTGCATAATATGTTGATGATATGGATGAATGTTGAATGATCCTTTAGTCCTCGTATGTTATGATATGATGATGATACGGTACGAAAGACCAGTGAGACCCATTCTACGCCCCTGGCACTATATAAGAGAAAGACTAGTGAGGCCCATTCTACGCCCCTGGCATTATAGAATGTTATGTCATGCTATGTTATGATTATGTAAGAGAAAGACCAGTGAGGCCCATTCTATGCCCCTGGCACTGTTGGAACATGTAGAGGACTATTGGTGACAAATTCATCCTTGATGTGATTAGCTGTGATGTGATGCATTTCATGTTATCATATGTTTCAAATGTTTTATTATTCTGCTCACTGGGCTCTAGTAGCTCACCCCTTTTCCCTAATCCCCCAGGATTGCAGGTACGGGCTAGACAGAGAAGTCAAGAAGAGTAAAGTCTTATGTTTGTAATAGTTAGAAAGTGGACATGATAAATTGTAAGATGATGTAAAACTGAATAGTTATGTTATGTATTATGAGATTGAGGTTTAGAAGTTGTGCTTGACCCTATGGATATTGTAATCCCTTTTGATACATGATCTTAATGTTTATTGATGACTATGTTTAGCCAACTTGACAGGAGCGGTTGTCGAAGCCGGTAAAAAATAACCTTCTTGGTTACCTACAAATACAACTGTAGACAGTGGTGAAGGATCGTATCCACAGAGAATTGATTACCTATTTATTTATCTTAATCAAGACCAATCAAACCAATTGAAAGCACAAGTGAAAGCAAGTGATTGCAAATAGAACAAAAGTAAAGTGCAAGGAAAGTAAAAAAGGGGGGTTTTGAGATAATTTGATTAACAACTAATGAAAGTAATTAAAACAGCAAGTAATAAAAATAAAAGAGGAAATCAATAAGAGAAAGGTCTAGTTGAAGATATGGATCCACTTTGGTTGTTTGGGTTGATCATTGAAACATGGTTATCTTGATTGATTCAATAGGTTGGTTATGGGGGTGGAAGATGCTTCTCACCACCATGTCTTTCCTTATGAATAAACTGATTAGGGAACGTCCTCTAACCAATTACTAATTAACAAATTGCCAAGGAACGTCCTTGGGCCATAGGCATCAAAACAATTGCCAATTGCATGAAGAACTAGAAAGATCCAAACCCTAGCTACTCAAACGCATGAGATGGTGCTAGATCATGCAATTCCTTAGTTTTTACACCAAGTGTTCTTAGATCAGAATATTTCCAGCAATTACGGACTAACAAATATTCAATCCAACAATCAATTGACTTTGCAATTAAGAATCAAGTAGCCAATTTGATCAAAACAACAAAGCAATCTTTAGAATTAAGCACAATTGCATGAATATTGAATAAATCAAAAGCAAACACTTTATGTTCAGATCTCACAACCCTTTAAACAACCTTAGTTTCAACCAAACTTCAACTAGAATAAAGGTTTCAGCCACTCATGGCTGAACCAAAACAGAAAATTAAAGAAAAGAAGAAAGAAGAACCGAAATTGAGGGGAGAAGCCCCTTGGAGTGTGGCTGCCCTTGCTTGGCCGAATTTGGTGTAATACCCGGCTAGACTCCGGTATCGGAATTCCTACCGTCCGGTGGAATCTCGGATGTCGGAGACCTCTAGAAGGGTAGAATCATGTTTTTGTAAAATGTTTTCATGTTTTTAATGATTTTAAGTATGAAATTAAATGAGTTTTTATAAGAAAAGTCCTTGGAGGAAAACCCAGGTTCGGCCGCCGAAAGTCAAGTTCGGCCGCCGAACATGCATGCGTTTTGGAGGCACTTTAGGCCCCCGAAAGCATGAGTAAGGGAAGTCCAGGTTCGGCCGCCGAAAGTCAAGTTCGGCCGCCGAACATTGCATGGATGCGGAGGCACATTCGGCCCCCGAACGTGGTCTGGCCAGCCACTATAAAAGGGTCCCTTAGCCGAAAATGGGCGAGCTTTTTCTCCCCATTTCGGCCAAGGTGAGCATTCCG